>NW_028274815.1:59349779-59651967 GCF_037043125.1 Eumetopias jubatus | reverse complement strand
ACCCAAGAAACCATGGTGCTTTTGAGCTTTGGCAGTTGCTTTCTTCCTACCTAGTGTGCATTGTGGAGGTTTTATTGCACTGGCTTCGAAGCAGCAAAAATAAAGTTTCTAATTTGATTGTAATCCAAGGGCTTATTTCTAAGTCAGAGGCCTGGTGGTTGAACAAAGGTGCTTGCGGCTTTGCGACAGCTGCCCTGCATCAGGGAAATGCTGTCGTCCTCGTCATACTCAAGCAGAAGCCACATGAAGAAATTGCATCCTGAGTGTTAGCAAGGGCTTCTCATTGCCCTGGTAACCTACCATCTGTGACATGCCTTTTCTTGGCCTGTCTTCAACTAACATCCCCTTTCTGTTCATCACCAAGCTCCTCCCCAGATTGGCTTCCCTGACCATTCTGTTGAAATGTCATCAGTAACCCTGATCCTTGCACCAACTTGACCACCTCTTCTTAACTTGCAGCAAAATGAAAAAATATTCTGCCCTTGGTTTGGGTTCTTCCAGAAATAGACCTTAAGAGAAGGATTCTACCACGAGTAGTTTTTTGGGTACACGGTTCGGGGAGGAGGTGGTGTTGGGAAGGAAGGCAACCAACGAGGAGTGTTGTTAAGCCAACTGCTACCACGGAGCTGGAGCTCAGCCCATGGGACATCTCGAGAACAGTGTGGAAAACATGCCCCAGAATGATCCCTCTTAAGGCTGAGGGGGCTGGGCTATTGCTTATAATCGCTTTATTGAGGTATAATTTTCCCACCAAGATAGTGACCCATTCTGAGTATACAATGATTTTTTTAGTCAATTAGAGTGTGCTGTAACTTGCACTGCAATCCAATACAAAAATAATTTGGTTTCCAGCAGTGCACCCTGAGGTCCTGGCCATCTGTCTCTTGCTTCAACAGTGTTTGGACAGAACAGACCCAGGGACTCCCCTTCTACCAGCCTCCAACCCCCTTCCAACCTCTTTTCCAATGACAACCTTCAGAGCCATCTTCTCAGCCATCCTCTGCCTCCGGGACCAGCCAACATGCTATTTTGAGTTGAGCTCCTTATTACCGATCAACCGTGAGCTCCCAGATTCCTCAGAATTATTCCACTGAGGTGGAGGCCGCCGTCACCCTTGTGGTCAGCATGCATCTGCAGGCCTCCTACACCTGCTTCTCTCCGGGTTTCTATGTTGGCCTCCACGATGTGGCTCTGGAGGGCGCGGGCCACTTCTGCATGTTGGCCGAGGAGAAGCACAAGGGTGATGAGCGTCTCTTGAAGATGCAAAATCAGCGAGGAGGCTGTGCCTTCTCCCAGGATGTGCGGAAGCGGTCCAAGAGGAGTGTTGGAAAACCCTGGACACCACGGACGCCGCCCCAGTTCTGGAGAGGAACCCGAACCAGGCGGGTCTGAATCTGCACACCCTGGGTTCTGTGCACACAGGCCCCCATCTCTGTGACTTGCTGGAGAACCACAATGAGAAAGTAATCAAGAAGATGTGCCACCACCTAACGCACCTCCACAGGCCGGCTGGCCCGCAGGCTGGCCTGGGCGAGGATCTCTTGGAGAGGCTCACCCTCGAACACAATGAGGGGCCCAGCAGGCTTTGAGGGGCCCCTCTGGCGTCCCTCCCACCCAGGTGCCAGGGCTGGTGCCAGAACCTCTCCCTGCAGCCACGAGGCAGCTTTTTAGCCACCCTGGAGCCCTCTCCCAAGCCTGGACCAAATGGAAACAATAAAGCTTTTTGCAGCAAAAAGAAAGAAAAATTCGTTTCTAGTCTTAACCATTCTTTTGCTTAGCCCTCTATAGAATTTTTTTTTATTTTGGCCATATTTTTTCCTTTTTAATTTCCCAAATAATATCTTGTTCTTTTATTACTCTTCTTTCCATAGCAGCCTGTTCTTTGTGGATGCAGTGACTTAGATGAGTTAGCTCTGTTTTATTTTGATAATTCTTACTGAAGTATCTCAGGCCTTAATTATGCATTTTTTACCTTAAAGATTTTATTTATTTGAGAGAGAGAGAGAGAGCATGAGCGGATGGAGGGGCAGAAGGAGCAGATTCCCTGCTGAGCCAAGGCAGCCTGACCTTGGGCTCAATCCCGGGACCCCGGCATCATGACCTGAGCCGAAGGCAGATGCTTAACCATCTGAGCCACCCAGCGCCTGTTTTTCACCTAAATTTTCATGGAAGAGAAAACTAAATGATCCTTGGCCACTTCTGTGAATGAATGTACTGAACTGACTCCTATAAGTTCCTGGGAAGGGTTTCTTTTCAAGGCTGTTTGCCCCAAAGACTACTTCTCTGCATTGGAAGGCTGAGTGCGGGTCTGTATAAGTAGTGTCCTGTTTAGGCCCATATCCTTTCAGGGATTGAGCAGGTAGACTGGACCCCAGATGCTGGAGCCGCCTTTTCTCCTTTTTGCTTTGGGTCTGTTTCAGGGTGTTCTACTCAGCTTCTCCTCCTACCCTGAACACTATCTCTGCTCAGTTTAGGGAACATTTCTTGGCATGTAAGCATCTGAGCCCATGATCACCCAGCTGTGTGTGTGTGTGTGTGTGTGTGTGTGTGTGTGTGTGTGTGTGTGTGTGTGTGTGTTTGGAGGGGTTGGTCCAGCTCTTGTACAGCCAGGCCCTCAGTAAGTCATCCCCAGTGTCTTCTCCAAGCTGGGAGCTTTTGGGGGCTCCCCTGGGAAGGCCAACCCCATATCCCTGCAGCGTTCCCTCGTTCATGTTCTGGGCTGTCCTCCCCTTATCCAGTTTGTCCAATAATACAATTGCATATATTTTCCATCTTTCTGTTGATGGTAACATCCTTGTTGCCAGTGCTGCCTGGGTTTCTTCATTTTTATATCCCTTTATTGTCATTTCAAGGTGATTTTAGTAGGGGGCGGAGGCCAGCACTTACGACTGCCTGCTCTCCTGAACTGGGCCAGGAGGCCCCAGCCCTCGTCATTCTCGTCATTCCTGACCTCTGTAGCATTTCGCCACATTGACATCCTCCCCTCAACACAGTCCCCTCTGTGCTGTGACATGGTGCCCCTTGTCCTCCCTGTTTGTTCATCTGCTGGTGGTGACAACTGGAACTGGCCTGGAAGGGCCTGGGGGCAGAGCTGTTTGCCTCTACCTTAGGCTTCATGCAGCCCTCTATGCAAAGCTCAGTAGCCAGGGAGGTGACCTTGGAAGGGGGCTCTGGGCTTCATTTGCAGACAGCCGACCCTACCCAGGCTGCACCCCTTCAGCTGCCAAAAATTCCTGGGTGGGTGCAAAGTGATCAAGCCCTGCCAGCCTCACTAGGCCCCACCCAAAATGTCCTTGGATGCTAGAGGAAGGCCCAGCCCTTGCCTCCTTGGAATCAATAGCCCCCCCGGGCTCTGCCTCCTCTTGTTCTGGGGTCAGAATTCCTTTGTCCACGTGTCCCATCTCCTTGCAAAATGTGGCACAAGGATGAGGTATTAACTAATCGTTGGATAATTTGTTTCCAGTCTATGGGGTGGACGGAAGGGAATGAAAACAGAACTGTGCTGGCTCAGCACAAAGACAGCCTAGGGGCAGGTTTGCAGGGGCCTAGCAGGAGACCTAACTGGGCAGAGGCCCAGCAGCCAGATGACAGGCGCCAAGGTCGCGCACAGTGACAAGGTACAAGTCTTGCCTGTTTTGCTCACTGGAAACTTGAGGACCAATGTGCCTGCTCCTGGAGCTGCAGTCAGCCCGGAGGCCAGGGCTAAGGATTCTCAGCAGCAACCTCCTATCTGCTGTTGCCAGCCTGGTTGGTGAGATGGCAGAAACCCAGAGAAGCACAAAGAAAGATAAAGAAGATAATCAAACGTAGGCAGACCCCAACCGCTTAGACAGCAAAAGTGTCACACTGGTTTTTCCTCTGTGGGATATGAGAAAGGAGTGGTGGACATTGAGGGATGAAGTTGTCGAGCTTAAAGTTGGTGGGAAATGCCTTTATTTATTTGATTGTGAAAGCCTCCAGAAGTGAGTCACCATGGAAGGAATGAAGAAGGGGGGCTGTGATGCACTGTCAAGAAAGCTGAGAACTTTCTCACTCCCTGAGTCCTGCTGGGTTGAAGAATAAGACAGAAGGTGCAGAACAACTTCATTGTGAGCCCGCTGGTGCACGAGGCTGGGGAGGAGCATTTCATGGTCAGAGGCAGCCCATCTTACGGTCACACCTCCAGAAACTGCAGAAATGCTTATTGAAATGGGTGCCAGTACATTCCCTGCACCTGAGGACCCACTTAACAAAAAGGGGCTATTAAAGCAGTAAAATCCCAGTTGTGGTGAATTTCTAACAATATGGCGGACAAAAATACTCTCTACTTTATCCAAGGTCTGGGCATTTTTCACTGCTGGTAGACCAATTCACTAAAGTTACTCTTCTGAGGGGGATTGATTTGTTTGGAGAAATCTTGCACTTAGAAAACTTTAAATTCAAAAATAATTAAAAATTTTAAATTTTGAATTAATTTTTGACTTACTGGCAAGTTGTAGTACTGGGAGTACCCATCTCCCCCCACCCAACTTTCCCTGACTGTGTTGCAGTGGTCACAGTCAGCACTGGATGAACCAGCAACAGGAAATCAACATTCTATTGCCTACACTGTTTTCTGTTCCAGGATCCTGTTTAAGATCCCACATGGCAAGGAGTTATTTTTCCTTGGACTCCTCCAATCTGTTGCAGTTTCTTCACATTTCCTAGCCTTTTATGACTTTAATACTTTTGAAGAGTGCTTTTGAAGAGTTGAATGTCCTTCATTTTTGGTTTGTTCGATGTTTTCTCACGATTAGAATGAAGTTGTGTATTTTGGGCAAGAATACCACAGAAGTGATGTATTGTCCTCGGTGCATCACGTTGGAGGTTTATGGTGCCAATAATGTCCTATTCCTGGTAATTTTTCACATGTTGACTGGGTTTCTCCTCTGTAAGTTACTATCTTTCTCTACTTTTGTAGTTAAAAAATATCTTGGGGAACATTTGTACATTTAAAAGTTTGTACATTTAAAATGTACAAATAATTAAATAAGTTCACGCATGTGAAGTGCTTAGAGCCTGGCATGTAGTAAGTGCTCAGTGAATTGTGGCTGTTGCTTATTTCATCATCAGTGTTGCTCCCTCTGTCCCTGTCCTTTCTCTGGTTTTCCTCCTCTGGTGTTGGCCACTGTTACTGTTCCTTCATTATCCTCTTCATCCCATGCTGATCTACCTCTCGTTGATCACTTCCTACAGTGCGGTTGGCACTGTCATTCAAAATATCTGAAGCTTTGGGACGCCTTGGGTGCTCAGCCGGTTTAAGTGTCTGACTCTAGGTTTTGGCTCAGATTGTGATCTCAGGGCCATGAGATCAAGCCCGGCTTCAGGCTCTGCGCTCAGCGCGGAGTCTGATTCTCTCTCTCCCTCTGCCCCTCCCACTGTGCTCTGTCTCTAAAACAAATAAATACATCTTTAAAAAAGTATCTGAGGGACACCTAGGTGGCTCAGATGGTTAGGCGTCTGCCTTCGGCTCAGGTCATGATCCCAGAGTCCTGGGATCGAGTCCCGCATCGGGCTCCCTGTTCGGTGGGAAGCCTGCTTCTCCCTCTCCCTCTCCCACTCCCCCTGCTTGTGTTCCCTCTCTCGCTGTGTCTCTCTCTGTCAAATAAATAAATAAAATCTTTTTTTAAAAAAAGTATCTGAGCTTTCAAGAAGGGTACAGAGGGCTGAATGCTCCTCAGCATGTGGGGATCAGGTTGGAGTGAGAGCCTACCATTACTCCAGGGTAAGACCTGAGCCAAAACCCAGGGTCAGAGGCTTAACTGACTGTGCCACCCAGGCACCCCCAAAATGTGTTTACTTCTGAGGTAATCATAGTTGGGGGGGAAGCTGTCCCATACCCTTGTGGTGGGAGTCTGGACCAGAACCTGACGACCCACAGTCACTCTCCTAATGGACCTGGAATGGGCCAGAGGTGGACCTCATCCTGTAGAAGGTGGTGGAGTTTTCTCCAATGAAGGGGTAGATTGCAGCACTGGGCAACCTTTAGGGGGCCCACCAAAGGAGGAGAGTCACATCAGGGGTGGAAAGAGCACCAAAGTCTGCCCTTTCTTCCCATACTGGGCAAGGATGCCCAAGTTAAAGTAACCTTGTTGCCTCTACATGAGCATGGTCAGGAGATGCCAGGGTACTCAAGGACAGCCTGTTACCAATGGCTTTTCAGGAGTTTCCTTGTCCTACTCTAGCACACAGCACTTTATTTACAGAACGGCTGTTCTTGGCAGCTTTCTGGGCCTTCCAGACGCTTCCTCTACTTTAGAGCATTTAGGCTCTATTTTTACTCCGAGAGGAGAGGTTTCTCATGTTTGAAAACAGCTGCCAGGTAGGGGACTGTTGTGGCTACTATTTTTGCCTGCCCAGAATGCTTTCCCCTGTGCTTCTCCTCCTCGAGACAGCCCGAGCCCCAGGACTGGAGGGCTGGGCACGTGACCAAGCAGGGCCTGTTGGAGTCCTCCAGTGCTAGGAGAGGCAAGCCGCTCTTTCTCAGGGTTGCTAAATGGGGCTGACAGAGTTACCCTGCCAGGTCCCTGACTATCTGCACAAAGTTTCCCATTGGCCAAAGAATAAAGGAACATGTGTGGAAGCAGAAAGGGGGGAGTAGAGAGAGCAAAGGTGACACATGGGGGCGTGGAGCCCTGGATCCAGCACCACCCCTGCCTCACCAGCCTTGTGAGCCAAGACACCCCCGTTTTTGCTCAGGTTTGCTGGGCTTGGGTTTCTTGGTCCTGGCTGATACGATGAAAGCCTGGCTCCTTCCCTGAGCTTTAGGTTGAGGCCGGCTGCAAGCATCTCCAGGTTCCCACCCTGAGACACTGGTAGGCAGCTGGGGATGGGAGCTTATAGACTTGTCTTAGGACAAAGAATTTGGGCAGACTCAGGAAGCAGGGGAGTCCTTCCTTTCTCCCAGGGTATATTCAGTGTAAGTCTGGAGATCCCCAGATGAGACATTTTACAGCTTCTCGTTCAGGTTCAGTTTAATAGGTTCTGTTTGTGTTTGCTCTGGTGACACATGAAGAGCCAACAACAACAAAAGGTAGCCGGGTGTGTCTGTGTGTGTTTGCATGCGTAAAATCCTGTTCCTTGGGAGAAACTGCCAGTGATGTGGGAAAGGATTGGGCAGGGGGAGGTGCTTAGCTGCCCATGCAACCTGAGTGTGGGGTGTGGGTTCCCTGTATGGGGTCCTGTGGTCAAGGGAAGGAGAGCCTGAGTCTAGACCCTGGCTCCTCCATAGTAGGGTAGTGAATAGCCAGGCACAGCTGTGAGGGGGAAGACAGATGGATGCTCATTAGGAAGTTCTGCGCTCCAAGCTGCCCAGGACTCTCCCAGGCCTGAGCCAGCTGGGGCCCAGCAGCACAGCTGCAAATGTTGGGACAGCCAAAGGACAATGCTTTCATAATCAAGTGATCATTCTTTTAAAAATGCTCTTGGTATTGGCAGATATGGGGAGGTGGGACCTCCGTGCCTCACTGGGGAAAGGGTTGGGGGTCTGTCTGTGTGTCAAGCACTCAGCTGCAGAGGGGGATGTTCTGTGAGCCTGAACACTGCAATCCACCTCTCCCAGTCCTGGTTTCTTCCTCCAGTTGACCAATGAGGAAAGTGAGGCTTGAGAATTTATGTCAGCCCAAATTCACACAACTAGCAAGTGGGGAGCCAGCATTTATACTTGGGGTTTCTGACTCGAAAGCCCCAGAGCTTTATTCCACTGTGGGACTGTCTCCCTGGGCCTTCCAGAAGATGATTTGGGGAGGCTATCATGATCCACCAAAGTGCCACTGGTGCTATGGCATTTCTGCCAGTCCTTTGACCCTGCTGTCCAGGGACTTTTGCCTCCATCAGCTGCTTCACTCAGGCTTTGTCATCCCAAAGTCTGATCCACACCCCGCCCTGGTGACTCACTGTTCAAAGCCTGTTGTTCTACTCACAGACTTGCCTGTTTGTGGAAGGTTTGTGGCCACTGAGAAGTGTTATTAGGTGAGACAACTGAGACCCACAGAGCATCTGGCCTTTTAATTTCAGAAAAGCTGTGAAAGGTAAAGCAGGATAGTGATTGCCTAGGGCTTGGAGGTGCTGCTGGAGGGAAATGGGTCATGTCTACTAAGGAGTGTGGGATTTCTTTTGGGGATGATGAAAATGATCTAAAATTCATTGTGATAATTGTTGCACAACTCTGTGGATATGCTAAAAACCATTGACTTTGTACACTTTAAATAGGTGAATTGTATGGTGTTTGAGTTATATCTCAAGAAACTTTTCAAGAAATAAAGTTTCACTGAATCTAAGGGGAAAAAAGGTAAGGCAGGGACTCAGTTCCAATTCTTGCAAAGAAATAGACCAAATGAGTCAATTCTGAGCTCTCCCCCAATACCAGTAAAAGACAAAACCTTCACATTAGCCTACACTGGATTTACTGCCCACTAGGAGTGTCCTTTTAATGCTTTCCCCCTGCAGGGGGGGGCCTTCCCTGAATTGTCCATATACTCCTTCCCAGTGCTGGTGATAAAATAAAGGCCTAAGGGCTTTCCTGATGCTGAAATTCCATAATTCTGATCCCATGATGCCATGAGACCCCTGCCTGTCTGTGAGCTAGTTGTGTGGAATCGGGGTGCATTCTGGGCAAAGGGTTGTAGTTCACTGGGCATGGTCAGTTTGCTGCCCTGGCATCTGACACCTGTTGGACTAGGTGGTCACTCAGGGTAGAGGCCAGTTCTGTCCTGTCCATCTGGAGCTCCTAGTGCCTGCTGTCTTGTTACTCCCTTAGTCTTCAAAGCACTGGTTTCTTTGCTTGCATATTGTCTCCCACCAACTGAAGTAATAGTTCTAATAGGGCAGAGGAGTGACTGTCCTTTTCACCTCTGTACCTTACCCATGATGGGAGCTCAAGAAGTAGTTGTTGAATGAATGCATAAATGCAGAGAATATTTAACGAAGAAGTATGTGAGTGAATAGGTAGTGGTTTCAGATTTCCAAAGTGTTTTTCCGAAGGTTTTGTACTAACCAGATTGGCTGATTTAATTTGAATTTAATCTTTTGTTTTTTCCACTCAGTTTTCTTGGGATGAAAAGTTCTTGAAGGGCAGGTATCTGTTGTGTTCACCTCTATACCTTTCCATGATAGGAGCTCAGTAGAGAGTTGTTGGCTGAATGAATAGATGAACATGGTAATATTTGTTGAAAGTTAGAGGGGCGCTCTGAAGGTCTCCAGAGAGGGGAGGAAGAACAAGCAGGGAAGTGTTTGCTCCACATGGGTGCTAACTCTTCACTCTGTCCTTTCTGTCTCTATCCCAGCCTCTTACTGGACCCACTGCCTATGCAGAGATAACCTGAGGACAGGTAAGCACTCTGCCATAGGTGCTGGCCACTTACCTAAAGGACTATCTGAATTTCTTCTCATCCAGCTCCCATGTGCCTCTGTTCTTGGCTTTGATATCTGTCCCAGTCTTGCATTTACTGACTCCTTTTGAGATCTGAATCTCAGCGTGAGCCATTTGGACTGGAGTCTGGCATTCCATCCCCACCACTTCCCTTGTCTAGAGCGTTTAAGAGTCACTCCTACTTCCTGCCACACCCTGTAGGCCAACCAGGCAGCTTGTGTCCTGCCTGGTGTCCCTGCCAGTGGAGAGAGACTGAAAATTTTTCTAGAGACCAGCTTGCTTCATGGAGTCTCCAAGAGTCTAAACTTCGTGACTTGCTTGTAACCAATAGAGGACAGCAAAGATAATGAGATGTCACTTCCATGTCACGAAATGATTGTGACTCCTGTCATGTTAGTAAACTCTCTCTTTTCTAGTTTTAATGAAGCAAGCTGCCATGTTGCAAAGGGCTGTGTGGCAAGGAACTGAGGGTGGTCTCTGGCCATCTACCAACTAGGAAATGAGGCCACTCGTCTAAGAGTCCTCAAGGAAGTGAATCCTGCCAACAACGGCATGAATGACTTAGCAGCCACTCTTACCCCAGTTGAGTCTTCAGATGAAACTGCAGAACCTAGGCCAACACCTTGACTGCAGCCTTGTGAGAGACCATGAAGCGGAGGACCCAACTGAGCTATGCCTGGATTCCTGACCCTCAGAAACTGAGATAATAAATGTATGTGGTTTGAAAGCACTAAGTTTTGGTATAATTTGTTACTCAAGATAATTAATATAGTGTGTATGTGGTTTTTGTTTTATGCTCTCCCCCAAGAGATGAATGTACTATGAAACTAGAGAAACTTAAGTTTCTGGGCTCCTCCCTTGCATAAGCCCCTTGCATGGCCCTGGGAGAGTCCCTAGCAATGTGTTCATGTGGTCATATGTTTTTGTAGGATTTGCAGAAAACTTTTTAACTGCAGTCAGTTAGGGCTTGGTGCCCCTTACTACTTTAGCTTCCCCTCCCTCATACTTCCTCTTGAGTCTGGTGGTGTGGGAATGGCTAGGGTATTTTAAGGAGTTGGCTAAGGGAAAGTTGACTTGGAGGTACCATTAGTGGGATTTAGGGGCATACATTCACCTGATTTACAGTCGTTTCTGTGTAAAGTCATGTTGTTGCTAGCAAAGTTTCATAGGCTGGTACTTGGCAGAGTTAGGATTCATTCCAAGTTTCATCTCATGGACTTAACACTAGACTACGTTGGCTTTCTTATTCTCAGTGATTCATCAGAGGCTTTGATTCTTATTCTTAAAGACATGAGAGTCTGTCCTCAGATATTTGCTTTGTTTGACACTATTTTCCACTTTCCAGCCTGGTCTAACACCCTAGTCTTTATTACCCATCACCACTATCCATGTACCCTTTGCTTCATCCATGGAATTCTTGTCTTTTCTAGGCCTGCTTGTGCTCAGACTGCTTTCCAGCCTGAAATGCATCACCTAAGCACATCTATATACATTCTTACTAAGTTTTTGCTGTCCTGATATAAAACATTGACATAACATAAAAGGATATATAGCTCATAATAAGCCACTGTGAAGATATTGGTGGCAAACTGGATAGTGAGTGTAGTCAATTCAAAGAATAAGATGAGTCACTGAACAAGAAAACTTGAAAGTCCCTGAAATTATATATAGCTCCTATACGAAATGAACTTGACAGTGTTCCCCAAATTTGGGAAAAATCCAACCATATACATGATATTACAAATAATGAATTGTGAAGCTGAGCTGTAGAAGTTGAAAGAGACTTTCAACTATCAACGAAAAGCAAGTTTTGTTCAAACATGGTAGAGGAAAGACTAAATTATCCTTCTGTTTTTTCTATAAAAAAATTATTTCACAAATTTATTGTTATATGAAGGAGCAACCAGAGAGTGTGTGGACCAAAAAATGTAGGGAAAAAGTATTAAAGAGATATATCAGTTTAAGAAAATATGTAACTTTTCTGGGTTTCATGATCCTTATATTTCTAAAGTTTATATAATTTTTAATTTGTTGTGATTTTCTTCCTTATTTTAAGAAAAAAAATTTGTGTGTATTGGGAGTTTTGTATTCTTTCTCTTAGAAGCCCACAAAATTGCATAAGCTTCAGGATCCATTGAGCCTGGATCTACTCCACTTCCCATCAAGTAGGAAAAAAATTCCTTGATGCAGAGATCAGGATTCCTTCTTCCTATTTTTTTACCTCTGAGTCCAGCTGTATCTTACATATCCTTAGTAGGGCTCAATGATTTTTTTCTAGGTTTCATTCAACTGAAAATGTTGTGGTTTTGAGGAGAGAAGGCAAAAGGGACACACGATCAAAAAAGTCTTCTGTCTGAAGGGTGGTTGGATGGAGGGGAAAGGAGGGAAGTTCTGTGTGAATTGAGAACCTTGGGTGGAAATCATATTCAGAGACACTTCAATTAATTGAGAGAAACACTAATAGCTGACCATATATCGAGGACCCTGCCTGGGCAGGCAGGTGGATTTCATCCGGAGTCTCCTCTTTCAACACCTGGGTGCTGATGGCAACAGTTCAGGCCCGACTAGAGGATCTGGTACCCGGAGATTGGACTTGCCAGTGGGCAGGATGGAGACTGGGTGGCAGGCCCTAGCATAAGTCTGGTCCAGCTCGCAGACTGCTGGCCCTTGAGTAGTGTCAGGGAGACTTGGTAAGGAGTAGCAGAGGGGAATCTGGTGTGGGAAATGTGGAGAAGGCTACTGGTCTAACTTGGTCACTGTGACAGATTTGAGGCTCCAGGTAAAACAGAAGGCTGGCCTGAAGGAGGGTATTGTGCTGAAAGAAGCGAAGTCAAATCTCAGACTCTGGGGCAACCAGATGGGGAATCCTGTGGTTCAAGAGCAGCTTGCAGGCCTGATGTGTGGTCTTGTTGACAATACAAGTTCCTACTGACACTTAGGAGGCTTTCCAGCTATGGGCCCCCTGCCAATGACTGGGTAACCATGGCCACATAGTGCATAAAATCTCATTTAAACAGTTCAGCATTCTAAAATTTCAGTTATTTACTGGTTGCTCTATGTGGCAGTTCTTTCTTCCTTAACATAAGGACAGCTGCTTGAGGCCATCAGGAACAGTAGGTTTAAGGGGCGCCTGGGTAGCTCAGTCAGGTAATCGTCTGCCTTCGGCTCAGGTCATGATCCCAGGGTCCTGGGATTGAGCCCCGTGTCGGGCTCCCTGCTCAGAGAGGGAGAACTCTCCTCCCCCTGCTTGTGTTCTCTGTCAAATAAATAAATAAAATGTTAAAAAAAAAACAGTAGGTTTAAGGGGAAGGCGGTATCCTTAATCTCATCTTTGTCATTATGCTGGGCTCTCATGCTTTTTATGCTGGCTGAGAAATACTAATAGGAAGGCCGGAGGCCCCAGGCATTTTCTGACTCTCAGTCCCAATGCAGATTGCCAATCACAGGCTGAGAAAGCCTCTTACAGCAGGCCTCCCTGCTGTGCTTGGAGCCTGCTTAGGATTCTCTCTCTCTCCCTCTCCCTCTGCTCCCCCATCCCACAACATGCATGCTCTCTCTTTCTCTTAAAAAAAAATAAATAATGTCAGATTAGTTATCAAAACAAGACCAAGTGATATGCTGCCTACATGAAACACACTTAAATATAAAGTTACTTAGAGGAGCACCTGGGTGGCTCAGTCGGTTAAGCATCTACCTTCAGCTCAGGTCATGATCTCAGGGTCCTGGGATCGAGCCCCGCCTTGGGCTCCCTGCTCAGCAGGGAGTCTGCTTCTCCCTCTGCCTCTGCCCCTCTCCCTGCTTGTGCTGTTTCTCAAATAAATAAATAAAATCTTAAAAAAAAAACCCTGAAGGCTTTAAAAAAAAGAAAGTTACTTAGGGTAAAAGTAAAAGAATGGGAAAATATATACATGCATATTCTAGTCAGGAGAAAGCTGGGGTGGCTATATTAATATCAGACAAAGTTGATTTCATAGAGATAAAGTCATTTTATAATGACAAAGTGGTCAATTCATCAAGAAGATATAAAAATCATAAATGTTTCTGTGCCTAACAGATCTTCATTTTTTAAATAAAGATTTTATTTATTTATTTATTTGACAGAGAGACACAGCGAGAGAGGGAACACAAGCAGGGGGAGTGGGAGAGGGAGAAGCAGGCCTCCTGCCAAGCAGGGAGCCCGATGCGGGGCTTGATCCCAGGAAGCTGGGATCATGAACTGAGCTGAAGGCAGATGCTTAACGACTGAGCCACCCAGGCGCCCCTCTTTCTTTTTTTTTTTATTCAAGTATAATTAACATACAGTGTTACGTTAGTTTTAGGTGTAAAATATAATGACTCAACACTTCTATACATTACTCCGTGCTCATCACAAGTGTATTTTTAATTCCTTTCACCTATTTGACCCATCCCCCCACCTATCTCCCCTCTGGTAACCACTAGTTTATTCTCTATATTTAAGAGTTTGTTTTTTATTTTTATCATTGTTTGTTTTGTTTCTTAAATTCCACATATGAGTGAAATCATATGCTGTTTGTCTTTCTCTGATTGACTTATTTCACAGCATTATACTCTCTAGATCCATCCCTGTTGTTGCAAATGGCAAGATTTCATTCTTTTTTACAGCTGAGTAATATTCCATTGTATGTATACACCACTTCTTTATTGATTCATCTGTAGATGGACCTTGGGCTGCTTCCGTATCTTGACTATTATAAATAAGGCTTCAGTAAACATAAGAGTGCATATATCTTTTTGAATTAGTGTTTTTGTTTTCTTTGGGTAAATACCCAGTAGTGGAATTACTGGATCATATGGTAATTCTATTTTTAATTTTTTGAGGAAGCTCCATGCTGTTTTCCACAGTGGCTACACCAGCTTGCATTCCCACCAATAGTGCCCGACGGTTCCTTCTTCTTCATATGCTGGCCAACACTTATTTCTTGTCTTTTTGATTCTAGCCATTCTGACAGGTGTGAGATGATATCTCATTGTGGTTTTGATTTATATTTCCCTGATGATTAGTGATGTTGAGCATCTTTTCTTGTGTCTATTGGCCATCTTTATGTCTTCTTTGGAGAAATGTCTGTTCATGTCTTCTGCTCATTTTTTAATTGGATTGTTTTGTGTTCAGTTGTATAAGTTATTTATATATTTTGGATATTAACTTCTTATCAGATATATCATTTGCAAATATTTTCTCCCATTCAGTAGGTTGCCTTTTTGTTTTGTTGATGATTTCCTTCTCTGTGTGAAAGCTTTCTATTTTGGTATAGACACAATAGTTTAATTTTGCTTCTGTTTCCCTTACCAAAGGAGACATATCTAGAAAAATGTTTCTCTGGCAGGCATCAGAGAGATTACTGCCTATGTTTTCTTCTAGGAATTTATGGTTTCAGATCTCACACTTAGGTCTTTAATCCATTTTGAGTTTATTTTTGTATATGGTGTAAGAAAACAAAACAACATTTTCAAGTGCACATGGAAAATTTACCAAGGTAGGCCATATTTTGGGCCATAAAACAAGTCTCAATAAGTTTTATAAGATTAAAGTCATACTAAGTATCTTCTCTGGTTATAATGGAATTAAATGGGAAATCAATTACAGACCTCTGGAACATTCTCAAATACTTATAAACTAAATAACATACTTCTAAATAAGCCATAGGTAATAGGAGAAATTAAAAGGGACATTAGAAAGTCTTCTTTGAACTGAATGAAAATGAAAACATGACAGAATTTGTGGGATGTTGCAAAAGGAGCAGTAGGGGGAAATTTGTAGCATTAAATGCCTATAGTAGAATAAAAGAGAGGGCTCAAATCGATGACCTCGGTATCCACCTTAAGAAACTAGAAAAATGAGACAAATTAAACTAAAGGAAGCAAAAGAAAGGAAATAATGAAGATCAAGGCAGAAATAAATGAAACGGAAAACAATAGAGAAAATCATTGAAATCAAAAGCTGGTTATTAGAGATCAATAATATTGATAAACCTCCTGCCAGACCATAAAGGAAATAAGATACCAATTACCAATCAGGCATGAAAGAGGTGAAATCACTACCGATTCTGCAGATATTAGCAAGAACATAAGGAAGAATGAACAACTTTATGTCAACAAGTTTGGCAACTCAGATGAAAAGGAAAAATTTCTTAAAAGACACAAACTACCAAAGAAGAAATGGATTATCTAATAGCGCTATATCTATTAGAGAAATTGAATTTGTAGTTTAAAACCTTCCCACAAAGAAAGATCCAGACCCAGATGGCTTTACTGGTGAATTTTACCAAACATATGAGGCAGAAATACAACTCCACACAAATTCTTTGAGAAAATTCCACACAAATTCTTTGAGAAAATTGAAGAGGAGGGCACATTTCCCAACTCATTTTATGAGATCAACATTATTCTAATATCAAAACTGGGCAAAGACAGTACAAGAAAACTACAGACCAGTATTCACCATGATGATAGGTGCAAACATGCTAAATAAAATTTTAACAAATTGATCCAACAGTACCTAAAAACAATAAGTATAACCGAGTAGGGTTTATTCCAGGATTGCAAAATTGGTTAACATTAATAAAGGAATCAACATTAAGTCACCATATTAACAAATTAAAACAGAAAAACAGTATGATTATTTTAATAGATAATCTCTCAAGACAAAAACATTTAATTAACAAAGAAAGATGACAAGGGAGACAAGACCTTGAGGTCTTGGGCCCTGTGCTATTACCACACCTGCCTGAGCAAAATCAGTCCCAGGGCTACCCAAGCCTCTGCACAGGGTGGATCCTCAAAGTGCATTGCCTGTCTTTGGGGACTTGGAAGGGGGCTTATGGTTGGTTTGAGATAAGTGGAGAGTGGTGGACTGTTCCCCAAACTTTATTGCTAAGAAGTTTAAGGTATTTGGGAACTCTAGGAATAAGAAGACTGGAATTCCAGGAATCAAGAAACTTTTGGATAATGTGTTCATCCCACTGAAGAGATCCACTCTAATGTGGCCACATTCTGACCCACTGATAACATATCAAGGCCAGCAGATGACAGAATTGCTATTTACCTAGCACTGATTCATTTTTAGTGACATTGTATAGATAGCTACCCTCCACTCTTGGCCAAAGAAGACAGTCTTTGCCTGTTTAAAATGTGAAAGGGGGGGCGCCTGGGTGGCTCAGTCGGTTAAGCGGCTGCCTTTGGCTCAGGTCATTATCCTGGGGTCCTGGGATCGAGCCCCACGTCCGGCTTCCTGCTCAGCAGAGAGCCTGCTTCTCCCTCTCCCTTTGCCTGCTTGTGCTCTCTATCTCTCTGTCAAATAAATAAATAAAATCTTAAAATCAATAAATAAGTAAATAAAATGTGAAAGGATTTGATGCCAACATGTGTCCTTTTGTTCTCTCTCAGAGCTGCCAGTGATGGTGATGGGGGCCTCTTTATGTGCCTCTTACCTCTGTGTCCGTTACTTCTTATGCCCATACTGCTTTTTCTTTTTTCCTTTTTTTTTTTTTTAAGATTTTATTTATTTATTTGAGAGGGAGGAAGAGAGAGAAAGAGCACAAGAGAAGGGTGAGGGCCAGAGGGAGAAGCAGACTCCCTGCTGAGCAGGGAGCCCTGCACAGGGCTCAATTCCCAAGATCAGGACCCGAGCCAAAGTCAGACACTTAACCAACTGAGCCACCCAGGCGCCCTGCTCACACTGCTTTTTCAGAGAAGTTTTATGTGCGCATATTGGTGTAAGAGCATTTTGTGCATGGTATCAAACTACATCACACTGAGGTCATGTTTTACTTTCACACCCAGATAAGATGATTTTAAGCTACCCTGCCAATGTGCCCCAGGTATTTCTGGGAATGCCCAGGGTTTGGTCCCAGATTGTTTGCAGCCAGTCTGTTCATATTCTTCCACTCAGTTTGAAGGAGCTTCTATGGATGGTGCCCTCATGATAACATGATAAATACATACATACTATTTCTTGGGGTGCCCCTTCTACCCCTCTCCACCAGAATGAGGAACAGTTTTCAGGTGAGGAAAATTTTTAAACCATGGTTAAGCAATACACACACATATTCCAAAACAAACAAACAAAAAAAGGGAACAAACTCTGAAGAGATAGGTCTATGCAAAAGCACAGATGCCCTCTTACATTATAATAAGCAATTTAGCTCAAACATTTCCTGCTTAAAATTTACATAACATTAATGAACTAGGGAGGTGGTTTTCCAAGAACTAAGGGAGAGTCCATGTCTTCACTTACTGCAAAACAGAAAAGTATTCTCAGCTTTGGAATGACAGTTAAAAAAATTTTTTTTTGGTTTTCTGCCTTTTCCAAAGCTCTGGGCAGCCTCCTCCAGCAGTCTCTGAAAGAAGGCAGTTCCTCCCAAGCACTTAGTCTGGGCCTGGGAACTCAGCCCGAGGCATCAACAGAAACTTTGATACCCTTCAGTACCTGCTCTGGAGATTCCTACTGCCATATCCTAGGGCTGCAGGGTCTCCATTATTCTAGAACAATCCATTAAAGGAAGTACCTTCGTGAGATCTGGATGCTTATGCTCAACTCTAGTTGGTAGGGCCAATGTAGAACTCATCCACCTGCTGGGTATGGCCTGTGCTAGGACCTGAAAGCTGCAAAAATGAACAAGGTAGAACAGGGTGTCACTCCACAAGTTCTTTACTCATTGCAAAGAGAGATGTCTGCTGATCAGCACTTTAACCATGCAGTTCAACCTAGTCACTAAGAGTGGGACACCTGATATGTACATTCTGATGAGATACTCTATGACATATAAAGCATCACCTGTGAAACAATTTTACCAAAAAGTTTTAACCTGAATCACCCAACCTCAGTATTTAATAAGAAACACAGGTGGTAGAAGGACACATTACACTGCATCACACATGCATACACACACACGTACACACACACACACACACACAAACACAATCAGATAGTGGAACATTCTGTAAGACATAAATATGGCTTGTACTTTTAAAAAGTAAATATCATAAATAATTAAAATAATTGAGGGACTGTTCTATATTGAAAGAAGCTAACGAGAAATAATGAAATGTAATGTGTAAACCTTAATTAGATCTTAGTTGAATAAAACAAAACAAAATCTAGTTGTAAAAGACATTTTTGGGGGTTGTTGAGGAAACCTGCATTTGAATTGGATAATGTTAGGAAATTATTTTTATTATTGATAATATTATTATGGTTATGTAGGAGTATATCCTTATTTTTAGGAGATGCATGCTGAAATAATCAGTGGTGGTGTCTGGATGTACAATTTATTTTCAAATTGTTCAGAAAAAAAAGGCAAAAAATGTTAACAACTAATGAATATAGATGAAATTCATTCTACTATTTCAACTTTTTGATTCAACTTTTTGACAATTTCCATAATAACATTTGAAGAAAAAGGGAATATAACATTATCCCCTCAAAGTTTTCTTTCATTCCTTATGTACTAAGTTTTTTGTTTTTTAATATATCTGTTTGTTGTTATTGTTACTCCTATCAAGAATAGCTACTGGAGGGGAGGCAGCAGGAGCCAGCATTCTATGGAAAAGTGCAGTTACGTTCTCAGGTCCATCTAGTTCAGCCGTTAGGTAGTGTAGGGCAGGGAAGAAAACCTTTTCCTTCTACTCTTCTAGGTTCTTGGCTGGGGCCTCTGTTATGAAAGACTGATGCACAAAAGAAAAACAAACCCAAGTTTATTAACATGTGTATCTCAGATATATGGGGGAAACTTAGGGAAGAATAAATCAAAGAAGTGGTGAGAACTTGAGCTGAAATACCATCTTTAGCTAAAACATAGGAAGTGTGGGGAGGCAAGTTATGGGAAAGTGACCAGGAAGAGCACAGTCACAAGGGTAAGGTTTATTAATATAGATTTAAGGCAGGGCCTTCTCTTTTGGTAAGTCTCTTGTGATCTAAAGTCTTCCTTCTCTTTCTGGTATACCCTTTCCTTTGGAGATTTCCTTTATAAATGTAAATTTCCCCTATAAAATGGTAACTTCTACCCTGCTTTCAGAGCTTCTTCTGTATCTGCTGTTTCTCAAAAAACACAAGCTCAAAACAAACCTTAAAACTAAGGAGATATTTGGGGTGGCATATTCTGGTCTCTTACAGTGGTCCTTGTTCTGGGCCTCAGTCAGCTCCCCTTTACATAGCAGTCACTGTGCTCAACCTTTATACAAGCATGAATTCATTAAAAACAAGCCAACAAATAAGCAAATGATGCCTGTCTTCAGAGAGCTGATAATCTACTTAAGAGGTCTTTTATCATCAACCTGCAAACCAAGGCGGAAGAAAATCAGAATCATGATAGGAGAATCCAGAAAGAGCCATTAATCCTGTTGGACGATTTGGGAGGGATTTACAGAAAAGGGAGCTTTTGATTCCCCCTTGAAGGATTTTCATTAGTGGGGGTGGGGGGAGCATTCTTGGATGAAGGGCCAGTATGTTAAAAGTGCCAGTTAGTGTTGGAAAACCATGTTGTCAGGTACCTGTTGTGGAATCAGAGAGTCTGGGATTTTTGTAATTATTAGTGAGATTGGACACTTTTTCCCATGTTCATAGTCTGCTCACCCATTTACATTTTATATATTTGGTCTAGGTCCTAGAACTTGTCCTTAGAGCTTGGTCCTAGAGCTTGATGTTTCTCTATTTCTGTGAATCACAGAAAGGCTTCCCTTTTGTTGTTGCCAAAAGAAAATGTTTGCTTAGTAGAAGTGCAGAGTTTGCTTTGGTTTTAGACCCTCCTGATGAATATTCAGGTATTTGACCATCCTACCCTTATTTGATTAAAGATAATTTGAAAAGAAAAAGGAATTCTTGAGCCATAAAGCCCAAGTCATGGTTTCTCACAATTTGTTCCAGATGGGATAGGGAGTTCTGAATCACAACGATGTGTAAATGATGTTATATAAAGCTGTTATTTTATTATTTTTTTAATATTTTATTTATTTATTTGGCAGAGAGAGACACAGCAAGAGAGGGAACACAAGCAGGGGGAGTGGAGAGAAGCAGGCTTCCCGCTGAGCAGGGAGCCCGATGCGGGGCTTGATCACAGGACCCCAGGATTATGACCCGAGCTGAAGGCAGAGGCTTAATGACTGAGCCACCTAGGTGCCCCATAAAGCTGTTATTTTAAAGATTTTATTTATTTACTTATTAGAGAGAGAGAGAGAGCAGGGGGGGAGCAGAAGAGAGGGACAAGCAGACTCTGTGCTGAGCGTGAGCCCCAGAGAGGGCTTGAATCCCATGACCCTGACACCATGACCCAAACCGAAATCAAGAGTCAGATGCTCAAAAGACTGAGCTACCTATGCACCCCTAAAGCTGTTATTTTTTAATTCAAAAGTTATTTTTGTTACTAAATATAGGTTTAATAAAATACTGGCTGACTACTGACTGTGTGTCTTAATTAAAAAGTAGAGAACACAGGTTTGGGAATCAAGCTGACTTGGGTTGGAATCTTGGCTCTCCACTTATTAGCTATGAGCCCGGGGGTAAGTAACTTAGCTTATCTGAGGTTCAATTTTATCTGTAAAATGCATGTAACTAAAATATAGTCAAGGGGTGCCTGGGTGGCTCAGTTGGTTAAGCATCTGCCTTTGGCTTAGGTCATGATCCCTGGGTCCTGGGATCGAGTCCCACATCCAGCTCCCTGCTCCCACGGGAAGCATGCTTCTCCCTCTCCCACTCCCTCTGCTTGTGTTCCCTCTCTTGCTGTGTCTCTCTCTGTCAAATAAATAAATAAAATCTTTAAAAAATAAAAAAATTTTAAAAATAAAATACAGTCAAGCCTTCCTGGGCAGCTCAGATCCGATCTCACCAAATAATGTTGCATTAAAAAAAGAAGAAAACCCATAAATCTGAGAGAGGATTACAGAATAATCTATGCGTTTCTTTAAAATCAGGACATGTTTTCAAATGATGTGGACTTGTAATTTCTCCTTCCCTCCCTCCCTCTCTCCCTCCCTCCCTCTCTCCCTCCCTACCTTTTTGCTGGCACATAAAATAATGATGTACACTGCCATTGTTTATATCTTATAGGCAGTGGTGTTTTAGATTAGATGAAATATGGCAGAGTCTATATTGAGGCTTTCTTGGAACCATGAAGGAGTAAGTTATACTTTGTGTACCTGAACTGTGAAAAATCCTCTCCAAATCTCCCACTCTTTCCCCAAATTCTTCTCCTCTCTGTAGTGACCATGGCATGTAGCTCTTTTTCTCTCTAGCCTTCTCTTGCAGCCTGCTGGCCCTTGCCAGGCTCCTCCTATCCCTCCTACTCACCCTCACTTTCTCTTCACTCATCCCTTTCAGCCCTCAGTCTGCCCCACTTCCTCCAGTTCCTCAGAGTCTCCATCTCTTTATTTCACATTAGCCCCCTCTTTCCTGGCTTCTTCATTTCCTGTCCCCAACAGTACCCACCAAGGAAAATGAATCGTCTGACAAAACTAGCTTCCTAAGAGGTGAAGAGCAGGGAGGCAATTATAAATACTTAACATTTAACTTTTTGGGTGTGGTTTCATAGACAATAACAATATCTACCTCGTGGGGCTTTGGTGAGGCTTAAAAGAGGTAGGGAGTGTAAATACTTGGCATATTGCTGGCACATGCTAAGAATTCAACCAATGTTAGCTATCATTATTTACTATTGTTCTAGAAATAAATGTACAATTAACATGGTAACAACACAGGAAAGAAAAAAAAGACCAAAGGAGAAAGAATCACGCACTGTTTTAACACTGCATATTTTCCTAGTAGCAATTATAAATATGCCATGGTGAAATTTGATTTTTGTGCTTTTCCAGTGACAGAGCATTCTTATGTATGAATCACAGTCCATAAATGGAGATATAGGGATGAAAAGAAAGTCATTGTGCATTTTTAATGCATTTTAACATGCAGCATTCTGTGCTATTTTTAGATCGCCACAGAGAGGAACTTACTGTCATCTTCTTCCTGTATTTAGCATGAATTTCTTTTTCTCCAGTAGAAGGACATTTGGCAGAAACTTGTTGACATTCAGAAGAATGCTACTACCTACTATTCTAATGAAGCATTTGAAGAGGATTGTAAAAAAAAAAAAAAAAAAAAAAAACCTTAAAAACGAGGGTAATAGTTTTAATACGCTTTCCTATTTATAGTCACGGAAGATAAGAGGAAAACTTTGCAGAGCTTAAGATGCAACCTGTGGCCTTGGTTGTCACTTCGCATCACAGGATTGGGATTTGGAGAGACTGTCCCAAAGGCTGAGGCCCTGCTATAGACTAAATGTTGTCTTCCCCCACACCCACCCAAATTCATGTGTTAAAGCCCTAACCGGCAATGGGATGGTATTTGGAGGTGGGGTCTTCAGGAGGTGTTTAGGATTAGATGAAGTCATGAGGATGGGGCCCTCGTGAGGGGATGAGTACCCTTAAAGAAGAGACACTGGAGAGCTCTCTCTGTCGCTGTGCACACAAAAGGAAGAGAGCTCGCAGTGAGAAGGCAGCCTCCTTCAAGGCCAGAGAAGGAGCCTCAGAATGAAACCTACATTGCTGGCACCTCGATCTTGGTCTTCCCAGCCTCCAGAGCTGGGAAATAAGTTTCTGTGGTTTAGACCGCCCAGTCACTGGTATTCTGTTATGGTGGCCCAAAGAGACTAATACAGTCTGGTATCCTCCTATATTGAAGGTCAGCAGGAAGCTTTCAGAGGCCAATCTTTCTACAAAAGGGAAGTTTCCTAAAAGCAGTATGAAAGTTGAGACAATGTAAGAAGTAGGAACACATATGTAACATTGCAAAACCAAACCTAAGGCTTGGTGAAACTCGAAATTAGGAAGTTTTATTTTTAAGAAATTGCAACCTGCAACTTAACTGCGGGGACTTCTTGGCTGGCTAACATATGGAGATGATGAATTGATACCCAGCACAGGAGTGTTTTGCTGTCTTTGACAGGTTTCATGCTGCTGTTTCAGGAGTGAACAGCCTAAAAGCTGCTGAGAGCATCTCCTGAGGCCCCCATCATTTTGTGGTACAGCAAAGAGCCCTTGGACTATGTGCCTGGGGGAGGACACAATCTGTGCCCGAAAGACTTGCTCTGCCTTTCGGAAAACTGTGTTCTTCCCTAAAGGGCAATTCTGAATCCAGCTCTTTTTTCAGGCTCTGAGAGAGAGAAAATATAAATATGGCAAATTTAGGAACAATTTCCCTGAGAGCCATGTGACAGAAAAAAATTCCCTTTTCCCTCCCTCCATTTTGCTATATATTTGTATTATTCTCTCCCATGTGCAGTGGGAGAAGAAAATTTTACTTTTTAAAACAAGAACCAGCCGCTGCCACCTTCCATTGTAGAGAAATGTCTTATTTTGTCCCAGGCGACCACCTTCCTGGCCTCCATGCTAAAGGTGAACTCTAGGTCAGATCCAGGCTGAAAGCTCAGGGCTACACTTTCCCCAGAAAGAGCCCTGAGGGGTCGGAAGAGAAGAGAGGGGTAGGGAGAGGTTTAGAGAAAGGAACTGGGAGGGACTTAGCATCCAGATAGCACAGCGTGAGGCCCGAGATCGGAGAGCCAGGGAAACACTCAGAAGGCAGGAAGCCCTGTGGGCTCTACTAGTAAATGTGAAAATGGCGGCCATGCAGTGTTGTAAAGTAACCACCTCCAAACCTGTATGAGGGTCTGCTGCACACCACTGCTTAGGCAGGTGATGGGAAAGCAAGAGGGTACTGGGTTCCTGGGCTGGGACCAAAGAAGGAAACAGCCACCATGCATGACACAGGCATTCAATGGGAACAGGAAATTGGAGTGAAGTGGCCATGAGAAGGAAAACCCCGGGAAGGCACAGCTTGAGCCATGTGAATGGAAAGGTTAAAGGACAGGGTGACTCCCTGAGGCTGAGGACTTCCCAGCCCACCCCTGAGACGTGCATAGTAAGGGTGCAGTAGACTGTTGGGCGCTGGAAGAGTCAGAGTGCCGTCCGACCAGGGTGGGAGAAGGGGTCCAAAGGAGGGAGGACACAGCCACGACGAGCCTCTTCAGTCCTGCTCAACATCTGGGGGAAAGTCAAGTCCCAAACTGCAAAACAGGGTCCAAACATGAGTGGTAGGTTTTGATGTTCTCAGAGCCTGGATTTGGAGGTGCCAGAGGGCCTGGAGTTGGCAGCTGGTCAGATGTCCCTGTCTCTGCAGGTGGTGTAGGGCTAGGAAGGAAATGCAGGAGGGTCACCACGGCCTTCTGCAGCAGCCACTTGTCATTTCTGGGGACAAGGTGTGAAGTAGGTAACACCTTAACTACGATAGGATCAGAAGCCAGACTGTTTTCCTGCTTCGTAAATTCCTCCTGTTATTCCCTTCCTTTCATATTTAGCAAAGTCATTGTGAAAGCCTGCGACAGCGGGGCTAAGAATATCAAAGTATCATTTTCCAAAAGGTAAAGACATAGTTCTCATACAAACATATAGTGAGGCCTTGTCAAAGATTTATTTAGCTCGTTAATGAGAGAACCGGCATGATGACAAAGCTAGTTCCAAGGAGAATCGACAGAAGTATATCTGGTCAGTGAAGAGATTGCCAGGATAAGATGGCTGAGTTAGATACGGAACAAGCGGATCACCTCACAGAGCAATCAAACTGCGCATCTTTTCTAAGAGACAGAAATCATTTGCATCTCTACCAGGGAAAAGGTCATTTGCAAAAGATGCCTCTCTTTTACACATTCGATGTAACTTTACAGAGCTCAGCCTAATTAGGTCAAATGGTTACCTCCCTCAGAAAAATCAGATGACTTGTAGGCCGATTGTTACACAGACTCACAGTCATGTGGCTTTGAAAGAGTGCCCAGTGATCTTTTTGCTGAATTTCTGATTTTTGGATAATTTTTCTTAACAAAGGGAAGTGAGGGACTAGACTATTGTTCTCACTTCAGCCACAGAACTAAAGTGTCAGAGTCTGGGAGCAAGCACAATGGGTTGGTTATACCTGGGGAAAGGAGCCCAGAGCTGGTGGCCCCTCCAGGAAAATAAGGCAGTGCCTGCTGAGTCCTCCCCTCCCGGGGATTCTTTTAGTCCTAAGACCGCACCTTTCTGTTGCTGATCTTATAAAGATATTGCTGGTCTCCTAAATCTACCAAGACCCTCACTGCCACTTGGGGACCCTTGATCTAGCACTATGCTCAAAACATGGAGAACCCTAGCACTGCCCTATCCACTGAGGGGTGGGAGAGTTAAATGCTAATGCCTCTTTGAGGACAATTTAGCAATATCTACCAACATTTTTTTTATTGTGATAAAATATACATAACCTAAAATTTACCGATTTAACCATTTTCACGTGTACAGGTTAGTGGTATTAAGTTCATTCACACTGTTGTGCAAACCATCACCACTGTCCATCTCCAGAACTCTTCATTCTCCCCAGCTGAAACTTCAACAGTAACTCTCCATTCCTCATCCCTGTAGACCCTGGCAACCCCCATTCTACTTTCTGTGTCTACAAATTTGACTACTCTAGGTACCTCATATAAGTGGAATTATACAATATTTGTCCTTTTCGCTCTGGCTTATTTCTCGGAGCATAATGTCTTCAATGGTCTGTCCCTGTTGTAGCATGTGCTGGAATTTCATCTTTTTTAATGCTGAATAATATTCTATTTTATGTGTGTGCCATATTTTGTTGACCCAGTCATCCATTGATGTCTATCAACATTTTGAAAGAACAAACTCTTTTGACCCAGCAAGTCTATTGCAGAGACTTTGTCCTGTGAATATACTGGTATATATACATGCAGCTGGATGTAAGAGTGTTAGTGGAGGACCCTCTCGGTTGCTACCAATAGACATTTCACCTTTTCTTATTGCTGATAGGACCTTGAGTTTGGTTCATGTATCAGGAAGCACCATGCTCAGGCAAAGCATGTCCTTCCTCAGCCCTGGGGGATCAGGTTTGACTGGAATAAGCCAATAATGATAGTTCTATCATTATCCCCCTTTGCCAGTGACTGGTTTATGGATGGCACATTCTAGTCAATGATATGTGATGGGAAGTCTACAGCACGGCTTCTGGGAAGAGTTTTCCTTCTGGAGAAAAGGAGATGTGTAAGGAGACATTTACTTCTTCTCTTTGAACAGAGTTGGATGATGGTAGAATGTCTGGAGCTGTAGCAGTCATCTTACTTCCAAACCCAGGGCAATAAATAAATACATACATGCATACATACAAACATACAAACACACATGCATGCATACACACAAACATACATGTAAACAAACATTCATACATACGAACATACATACAAACATACATACATACATACATACATACATACATACAAACCCCATCACTCTGAGGATGGCAAGAGAAAAGGGAAAGCATCTGTCCCTTAATGACATTGTTATGACTCTGAATTAATCTACCCTGAGACCACCTAGCTCTAGATCTCTTATTACATAAGATAATAAATCCTGTGGTTTAAACTACCTTTAGTTGGGTATTCTGTTACTTTCACCCTAAAACATTCCAATTGAAATGGTGTTTATTGCATTTGTAATAGCACACACCCTGTTACTCAATAGAGGATTCATTAAATAAATTATGGTACATCCATACAATGGAATGCTACACAGTTGTAAAAAAGGAAGTAAATTCATATGCAGATATGGAACAAGTTGTAGTAGTGAGTGGGAATAATGAAGTGCATACATATATGCAAGTAGTCTCCTATATATGTTAAAAAATATAGAGATCTATACATGCATATATACACATATGTGTGTTTGTGTAAGAAAAAATGTATGCAAAATTATGTGACAAATTTTTTTAAAAGATTTTATTTGTTTATTTGAGAGAGAGAACGTGAGTGAGAGAGGGAAAGAATCTGAAGCAGATTTCACGCTGAGCACAGAGCCAGACGCAGGGCTCAATCCCACTAATGTGAGATCACCACCTGGGCCAAAACTAAGAGTCTAACTCTTAACCAACTGAGCCACCTGGGCACCCCACAAATTGTTAATAATATATCTCTGGGGGTGCTAGGATGGAAGGGAGACTCACTTATTATTATTCATTTTTTATCTTTGTAAAGTTTGCATTTTTATACCAACACCATGCATTACTTTTTAAATAATTTTTTTAAAAAACCAACAGTTTAAAACCACCACCACCACCACATTAATAGCAGTTCAGTGTATAAACTGACAACTTCCAGACGCCGTCTTTTGAGTTGAACCAGCCGCTAACCCACTTCAAGCTGATAGAAGGCTTGGCTTCAAGAAGGTAGAGCCAGGACGTCCAGAGAGGCACATTGTAGGGAATCTGGTCCAAGACAATTCATCCCCAAACATAGGTTTAATTATGTCTCCCAATTTGCCTTTTGTAACTATTCTGAGGCTGATATTCAGCTGGGCCACACTGGCAGGGCATATCAATTATTTATGGCTCATGTGCATTCTTACGGGGCCAGTGCCCTTTCAGATTTCTTTGTGTCCATGATGGACCAGTTGTTAAATATTTAAAATATCATCTCTGACTTATCCCATTGAACATGGCTTTTCCTAGCTTTTCTAGTGGCTTCAACCATCTGAATACATCCTCAACTCCTGGTTTCTAACCTTATCTCTTGATAGTGAATATTATCTAGGACGTATTTGGTGGCAGATAATAGAATATCAACTAAAATAGCTTCAACAACATAGACTCAATTATTTCATATATCAAATCTGGTAGTTGGCAGTTTCAGGGTGAATTTGTTGGCTCAGTGATGTCATTGAAGATCTGAAGCCTTCTCATCTTTTCTTTCTCTCATCTCAGCATGTTGACAATGTCTCCTGTCATGGTAAAGATGGCTGCTGTAGCACCAAGTATTATCTTCATAGGACAGCATCCTAACATGAAGGTTAAGGAGGAGGCCATAGGGAGGCTTTTCCTTTTTTGATTCTCTCTCTTATTTATTTATTTTTTTTTTGGCTGGCTCCATGTCCAGTGTGGAGCCCAACACAGGGCTTGTGCTCACAAGCCTGAGATTGAGACCTGAACTGAGATCAATAGTCATACGTTTAATGGAGTGAGTCACTCAGGCGCCCCTCCTTTTTATTTTTAACCAAAAAGTAAAATCTTCCTTAATAGCCACCAGCAGGCTTCCACTTACGTTTTGTTGGCCAGACGGGGTCATGTGCCTACCCTTACAACAATTACTGAAAAGAGGATGAACTTTGGACCAATTATAGTTAACCTTCTTCAGCTGGGCATACTGACCTTGAATCAAATCAGCTTTCTATTAACAAGAAAGAAGAGGAAATGGTAACTGAGTAACAACCAGCTATGACTGCCACTCATAGCTCTTTAGTTGGCGTTCTTTTTAATTTGGAATTCTGCCAACAGTCTGTTCCTCCTTTTTCTCATTTAAAAGTAATGTCTATGTGTTTCTTATTATAAAAGTAATGTATGCTGATTGCTCATTGGGGAGAATATAGAATACATGGAAGAAAAAAATCACTATGTGTGTTTACGTATGGATATATATAGATTACACAAAATTGGGACTCTATTATATATAATTTAGTTTAGTTTCTATTTTCACTTAACATTTTATGATAAACTTGTTGTTTCTGTTTCCCTTTTGGTCCCAGCCCTTCTCCACACATGTCCAAAAGAAGGGTAAAGAAGCACATCCTGAGTTTCCATGAAGTGATTAATGAGCTAAAATTCACTTTTGATTTGGGAAGGTCCTGACTTCCCAGCTCCTAACTGGTCTCCACATGGGGCATACATACCATCTTATCATTCTCCAACCTAGAGTTCCCTCGCAGACTCCCAGGACATCAGGACACCTAGGTTGAGAAAGAAAGAGACAGAGGGAGAGAGAGAAAATATACTCTATTCTTATCCATCTGACTAAGGCTTGACACTGGGAGTGACCTCACCCTCTTTGAGAATCCTGGCCTCACCCTTGCAGGTCTCAGCAGGACACCTCTATCTTCATACAACCAGTGGGTGATAGCACCAACTGTTGTGCAAGGAATAAATACACCTAGTGTTGGTGACAAGGATAATCTCTATCTCCATAGAGCATTGCTTATACGTTTGTCCTGGGGGTCATTATGTTGACAATAGGGAGGCATATATGGGAGAACCTCTCCTGTTGAGCTGGATCTTTGGGACCTCCAGATGAAGAGCCATTTGTCCTTGACAAAAGTTCCCTGATTGCTCAGTATACCCACAGAACATTATTAACCTCGGGTGGTCTTGCTTTAGAAAAAACAGTGTCTACAGTGGTGCTATGGAGTATCTGTTATCCTTATTTGTAGCTTGCTTTGGTCATGGTATCAGCAGAGATGAATGCCTATTGTTAATAGGGCTTAGAGCTACTGTTTGAGGACAGTGGGCCTCAAAGCCCAACATGAACGAGAAAAAATATAAAGATGGCAAAAGAGATAATTTTTTTTTCTCAATTCTATCCACCCAGGCCATAAAACTTGAATGCTATTTTTGAGGTGGTAGAGAGCCATGAAAGTCTCTACTGAACTTTGTGAGGAACCACATGGTCACAGGTGGCAGATTGTATTTTCCAAAGATGGCCTCAACAATATCTTCCCTCCCACGTACTCTTCCGCAATGTGACCTTGCTACTCCCTCATCAAGAGATGGGTCTAGTGCGTCACCTCTCCTTGAATCTGACTCCCATGTAAGGTTGCCAGGTTTAGCAAATAAAAATACAAGATGCTCAGTTAAATTTTGATTTCATATAAACAATGAATGATTTTTTTAATGTAAGTATGTCCCATGCAATGTTTGTATTTTTTCTAGTACCCCTCTTTGCATGTAACCAATAGAATGTGACGGAAGGGTTGCACGTGACTTCTAAGGCTAGGTTAGAGGAAGCCTTGAAGTGTCTGTCTTGGTCTCTTAGAACACTTGCTCAATTGATGCTGCCTCTTGGGACACACCCTCTTGGAAACCATTGTGAGAAGCCTGAACCTCATGTAGATTCTCCACTCAAAGATCCCAGCCTAGGTGCCAGGCATATGGGTAAAGACACCTCCTCCAGAGCAGACTTACCAACAGAACTTTCTATGATGATGGAAATGTTCTATATCAATATTGTCCAATACGATAGCTACTAGCCCATGTGGGCTTAAAATGTGGGCAGTGCAACTGAGTGAGTAATTTAAATTTTTTAAAAAAGATTTTATTTATTTATTTGTCAGAGAGAGAGTGTGCACAAGCAGGGGGAGCAGGCGGCAGAGGGAGAAGCAGACTCCCCGCTGAACAAGGAGCCTGAGATGGGACTCAATCCCAGGACCCCGGGATCATGACCTGAGCTGAAGGCAGGCGCTTAACGGACTGAGCCACCCAGGTACCCCAAAATTTTATTTAATTTTAATTAATTTTTAAAAATATTTTATTTATTTGACAGAGAGAGATGCAGTGAGAGAGAGAACACAAGCAGGGGGAGTGGGAGAGGGTGAAGCAGGTTTCCCACTGAGCAGGGAGCCCGATGCGGGGCTCTATCCTAGGACCCTGGGATCCTGACCTGAGCTGAAGGCGGATGCTTAACGGCTGAGCCACCCAGGCACCCCTAATTTTAATTACTTTAAATGTACACTTAAATAGCCACATGTGGCTACTGTTTGGACACTGTAGTTGTAAATGATTTAGGTACCCAGTCCTTGGAGTCACCCCGACTTGTTTGAGTCTTTCTAGTTGAGGCCTCAGTTCTTTAGGTACAGAACAAAGACACCTCAACAATGCTCTGTCCAAATCCCAACCCACAGAATCCAGAACATTAATAAAAAGGTTGTTTTATGTTGCCAAGTTTGGGGGGGTTTATTATGCAGCAGATTATCAGAACAAAGTGAAATAGTAGTACTAAGAAAGACTCTATAGAGGAGGGTTCCAAATCCAAAGGCCCCAGGGCCAGGAAGGAAGTAAATGAAGAGAACAGTCCCAGGTGATTGTAGCCAAGACCCATGAAAAGGGCAAGGATCAGTAATCTAGATAAACAAATTTTTCTCCAGTTCCAGGTGTCCCAGAAACGCCTCAGGCCTGGAGGGTGAAGATTTCCGCTGCCCAGACTCTATTTACCAGGGGTGATGTCTCAAGTCACTTTTAACTCTGAGCGCCAATTTCTTAACCTATAAAGTAGGATTAAAATGACCTACCCACACAGGTTGGCTTAGCATGTTGTTGGAGGACCCAAGGAGCCTGTGGAACGAGGGCACAATGTTTGCCCCCCACCCTGGAATCCATCCCTCATACACCTGCTCTGTCCTCTGCTCTGTAACAGCTTTGCAAACCAACTACAGTGGCTCCTGTTTTCCTTACAGGAGCTCTGTGGTCTTAGGAACCAAATCTTGTTAAACACACATTGGTCTTGAATTGAGTTGCTCTGGAAAATTACCAGCTGCCCCAGAAAAATCAACATTTGGGGGCACAATTTAGATGAAACCTCACTGTTTAAGAAACCTCATGGTTTTTCTAGGTATGTTGTGGGGCTCCGTTTCTGTGGGGGCGTTTAGCTCTGAGTTGCACACTTTGCTGAAGCTGGTTTTCAATGATGATCATCCAAATGGACCCGGGGTATAAGGCTCGCCTCGGGGCCTAGACATCTGAGGGAGGGTCTCAATGTTCTCCCAGATGTAGGGGATGTCAAGGGAACTGTTGTTGGAAGTAAATTCTGGCCAACAAGGAGCAGTGAGCCTGTGTATGATATCTGGGGAAGAGCATGTGGTGTGTGTGTAGCCAGTGTGCCCTGGACTTCAGGAAGGGAGATTTCAAGAAAGTTCAGAGGAATGATGGGCACGATCCCATGTCCTGAGTGAAAAGAGGGGAGACGTTAGCATGAGACAGCATGGGCTTGAATCCAGGCTCTGCCACTTACAAGGTCAATGATCTCTGCGACTCAGTTATCTTATCTGTGAAAGGGGTATGATACCTACCTCCCAGGGTGTTGTGAAGAGTGAACTGGGGTACAACAAAACAGACATGTAGTCAATATGAAAAAGAATGTCAAAATATTCGAAAGATAATAAAATATAGCAAATACATATTCAGTGAGTAAATATCCATAAATTAACAGATATTTGATAAATAGCTCAAAGGAGAAGCTGGCTTAGGAGGATTGGGGGACTTCAGAAAATGGCACGTGACAACTTTGCAGCAAGTTCTCTGGGTGCCGAGTGAAAGGGCAGGCGGTGAAAGTGTTAGACATCAAACAGGGATATGCTGCCACTTTTCTACCTGCAAATAAGCAAAGAGGAAAGTGAGTAAAAGAACCGATTTGGGAGCTTAGATTCCCTCACATTTCCGGGTGTCAGGGAAGTTACACAAACTTGTGGGAGAGGCAGTTTAACAGTTTCTCCACATCTTAAAAATGCAGCAGCTGTCCTCTTGAAATTTACCATGCTGTTGGTAAAGAGTAAAAACTGGCAACAGCCTAAATATTGAGTAATAAGAGATGGCTAAATAATTATTGTAACCCTATAATAGCACATACATAGCCGTAAGACATTGTAAGTCTATGTATATTGACATGGACAGATATTTAAAAAACTATTATGTGACAAATGCATGTTAACAAATAATATAAGTAGTATAGTCTCCCCCCTTGTAAAAATTTAATTTAATTTTATTTAAGTTCAATTAATTAACATATAGTATATTATTAGTTTCAGAGGTAGAGTTCGGTGATTCATCAGTTGCATATAACACCCAGTGCTCATTACATCACATGCCCTCCTTAATGTCCATCAGCCAGTTACCCTATCCTCCTGCCTGTTTGTTTCCTAGAGTTCAGTATCTCTTATGGTTTGTCCCCCTCTCTGATTTTGTCTTATTTTATTTTTCCCTCCCTTCCCCTATGATCCTCTGTTTTGTTTCTTAAATTCTACATATGAGTGAGATCACATGATAATTGTCTTTCTCTGATTGAATTATTTTGTTTAGCCTAATACCCTCTAGTTCCAACCACCTCGTTGCAAATGGTAAGATTCTGTTCTTTTTGATGGCTGAGTAGTATTCCATTGTATATAAATACCACATCTTCTTTATGCATTCATCTGTCGATGGACATCTGGGATCTTTCCATAGTTTGGTATAGTCACCCTTTTTAAAGTGCATAGTATTTATGTAACACAGACCTGGAAAGATATCTGTCTAAATATTCAGTGCTTATGATTGGTTGGTTGCTGGATGTGACTGAAATATAATTCACATACCATAAACTTCACCATTTTAAAGTGTACGGTTCAGTAGTTTTTAGTATATTCAGAGTTGTGCACAATCTTCACCATCTTAATTCCACAACATTTTCCTCACCTGAACATTTCATCACCCACATCCATTAGTGGTCACTCTTCTCCCCAGTCCTTGGCAACCACGAATCTTTTCTGTCTCTATCGATTTGTGTATTCTGGACATTTCATATAAATGGAATCCTACAGTATGTGGTCTTTAGTGTCTGGCCTCATTTAGCGTAATGTCTTCAAGAATTACCCTTGTTGTAGCACCTGTCAGTGCCTTATTGCTTTTCACTGCTGAATATTACATGGTAATATGACATATGCCACACCTTATTTATCTGTTCATCAGTTCCTGGACATGGGGTTGATTCCCCTTTTTGGCTATCATGAAGAATGCTGCTATGAACATTTGAATACAATTTTTGTATGAACATAAGTTTTCAGTTCTTTTGGGGGATATGCTTAGGAGTGCAACTGCTGCATCATATGGTAATTCTATTTTTTAACTCTTTAAGTAATGACCAAATTGTTTTCCACGGCAGTCACACCAATTCACATTCCCATCAGGAATATATGAGGTTTCCAATTTCTCCACATCCTCGCCAACACTTGTTTTTTGTTTTATTTTGTTTTCTGGCTTTTTTTTTTTTTAATAACCATTCTAATGGATGTGAAGTTGTATCTCACTGTGGCTTCGAATTGCATTTCCCTAATGAACCGTGATGTTGAGCGTCTTTGCATGTGTTTATTGGTCATTTATGTATCTTCTTCAGAGAAATGTCTATTCAAATCTTTTGCCAGTTGGTGGGATTTGGGTTTTTTTTTTCTGTTTTTCCACATTTCTGATTTATAGGCATGACGACTTGATTGTGTAATAATGAATGAAAGAATCAGGAGAAAGTCTGGTGTGGCTGCACAGTGGCCTTTTCTGAGCCCCTTGAAGGCAGAGCCGCTAGTTTGGGCCCAGGCGCCCTGGCAGGATTCATCTCACTTAGACGGGGTGACTCTCCTAGAGGAGCAGAGACCCTTATGGCCCTGGCTAAGGGGCATGTTATCAGGAGGAAAAGACCATAATCAGAGGTGGGTCCTGATTATAGAGAGAAACTTCAGGATCTGACCGAGGGTCCTGGGGGCAGGTGGAGCAGGGTCAGGGCTAGGCATGTCTTGGCAGCAGGGCTGGGTGTAGCCACGGAGGAGAGGTTCCTCTGAGGCAGCTGTGCGAACTCCCGCCTAACGTGGGCCAGATGTGGGCCAGATGTGAGCCGTACTCTCCAAAACAGAGAAGGCATCCTTCCTTCTGTTAGAATTCTCATTTTGAAGGCACCCCTGCAATAACTACTTATTTCGCCTAGAACAGTTCCCCTCCTCTTCCTTATGATGTGAACTGACCTAGGCTGATTTGGTCACTTAGCAGTCCTCAGGTTCTTTTGGTTAGTCTGGAATCCTTCAAAGGTCACACCAACCTCCTACTGGGATGTTTGCTCCACTGAAAGCAAGCCTGACACCAAAGTCTACCAAATACATACATGCTTTCCAGCAAATAGCCAGCCAAACAGTTGATACAACCTGTTGGGAAGTCCTGTTTTCTGCCCTGAGAACCCACCTGACCCCTTTATTGCAAGGTCCTCTCTGAGATAATGTCACAGTCTCTAGGCTCCAGGGTCAGCTAGCCTTGTGGTTGAGGCAGATAACAGGCCCCTCGGTGAAGTGGGGGGGGGGGGACTCAGGACCATCAGGGCCCAGGCCTTAAATGCTCAATGAAGGTAGACAATAGAGGCCAGCCTGCTAGACCCTATAACTCCTCTTGCAGCCTGTGCTACTTATTAGCCAACTGTAGTATCTTGACCGACTATGATGTGACTTGATGTGACTATGATACGGTACATCTCCTGAAAATGCATTTCTAATGCCTTAGTCCCATTGACAAACCCTCTGGTATAGATTTTTATAGCATTTTTAAACAGCTAAATAATCGCCTCTGGACTGTTATTCATAATTAGGGTGTTTCAAATATTAACGAATCATCCTTGAGGTATGTTCAAGTTAAAAGTAAGTAACAAAAATGTGCAGAAGCAAACAGGATAAATTCACAAACTTGTGATAGGCAAAACTTCACTTGTCAGGATACACAAAAAAGCACTGCCATAAAAGAAAACTGACAAGTTGAAATTCACTAAAATAGAAAATGTCCAAAAAATCATCTGCTCTTTGGAAAACACATTTAGAAAATTAAGAAATACACTGGAGACTGGAAGAAAATATTTGCAATGCATATATCTGACTTGTATTCAGAATATGTAACAGATTCTTACAATTCAATAATATAATAAGGAAAACAACCCAATTTATAAAGTGACCAAAAGGGTAAAAGATATATTGGAGCTTTTTAATATTAGCTTTACAACTTTTCTGTATATCTGAAGTTATTCCAAAATAAAGTTTATTTTAAAAATATGAACAAAAGACTTCGCCACTTTACAAAAGAAGATATATGAATGCCCAATAAGTATGTGAAAAGATGCTCAACATCATTAGTCATCAGAAAGATGTACATTAAAATCACACTACAACATACCCTCTAGAGTGACTAATATTAAAAAGACTGACAAGGGGCGCCTGGGTGGCTCAGTCGTTAAGCGTCTGCCTTTGGCTCAGGTCATGATCCCAGGGTCCTGGGATCGAGCCCCGCACTGGGCTCCCCGCTCCGCGGGAAGCCTGCTTCTCCCTCTCCCGCTCCCCCTGCTTGTGTTCCCTCTCTCGCTGGTTCCCTCAGATTTTATTTATTTATTTATTTAATTGACAGAGAGAGAGAGAGAGAGCCCCAAGCTGAAAACAACCCAAATTTCTAACAACAGGTGAATGAAGAAACAAATTGTGATGTAGTCATAAAAGGGGTTACTACTCAGCAATAAGAATGAACCATACATGAAGAACATGGATACTTCTCCAGAACATCATGCTAAGCCAGGGAAGCCAGATACAAAAAGAGAGCATGCTGTATAATTCCACTGATACGAAATTGCCCGGGGCTGAGGGCTGGGTAAAGGCACTGACTGCAAAGGGGGACAAGGGAACTTTTGGGGATGAGGTGAATATTCTGTAACTTGATTGTGATGGGGGTCACATGACTCGATAAGACTTAACAGAGCTGTACACTGAAAAAGGTGCATTTCACTGTGTGTAAATTACACATGAAAAGGTTACTTTTTAGAAGAAATGGAAGAGGACTAGGAAGAAGAAGGAAAGGGAGGAGGGACAAGGAGGAAGAGCAGAAGGGGCAGGGTGAGGAGGAGAGGGACGGAGGAAGAACGTGAGCACACAGAAATGATGATATTCCCAGTCAAGCCATCATCGACCTTGTGTCTGTCACTGTTAAGTGCTGGGGCAGGACTTTGAAAGTACCAATCCCCGGTCTATAGGAGCTTACAGTCCATTGGAGACGTGAAATTTTTGTCAAGCTCTCCCAAAGTGTGAGGAATGACAAAGCAAATCTCACCTGGCCCCGCCCATTGGGACTGGAAAGGGCGTCTGTGGTTTGTTAGGGTTCTGTCCTTCCTCTCCTACATCATCCCCCAACCCTCCTCACCCCCCCAGCCCCCCACAGCCTGTGGGTGCACAGGACCCCAGGCTGCACAAGCTTGGGAAGAGCCATTTCTAGTGCAGCACGGGCTGGTCTCCCAGTGCCCTTTGTCCCCAGCCTGGGGATCTCTCCCAGGCTGTGTGACTCCTCCTCTTTCAAACTGAGCTAGGACACAGCTTTGTGGGGCTACTCAGGTCACCAGCCTGGTGCCTCTGTCTCTCACCCTCAAGGTACCTCTACTCCTGGGATGCAGATCCCTTTGTGTTATGGGACCTGTGAAGCCCCCTTCTTTTCCTGCACCTGGGGCAGCTCCCCTCCCTGGCTGCTTCTAAGCCCTCCCCCCAACCCTTTACCTCCTTGATAAAAATAATAAAGCCTTGCCTCTCTGAGTCAGGGCGACCGAAACCCACAGGAGTAAGCCCTGGTGATCCATTAGGAGGAGGGGGGATACTTTATTTCTTATGACGAGCTTATAGCCCAGAAAACAAGGGATGGGTGAGTTTCTCAGCCTGGCTTTTCTATCATCCAGCTGCAGAGGCCTTGTTCTAAAACAAAAAGGAGAGAGAGAGAGAAGGTGCTGGATGTCCGGAGGGGTGGAGGGCCCCAGAGCTCGGTCAGTGCATGTCAGTGGAGGGGGTGCCTTCATGAGGGTGGGGCCGCTGGTGGGCAGCCTGAGCTCCAGAAGCTGACGCCACCTCAGTGTCCTGGCGCTGTGCCCGGCGCGAGGCCAGCATCTCGCTGCCTCACATGTATGTGGTTACAGGAGAAAGGCAACAGGGCTGGGTGACAGAGTAGGCGGTTTGGGGAGGTTGAGTCCAGAGGAATTCCAGCTTGGGGGCATCCGAGGGAGGTGGCCGTAGCAGCGAATCAGGAAGGTGGCCCATAATTCAGAATCGGCTGAGGGAGGGCACCAACTGGGTGGGAAAGGGAAGCAGGTGTATTCCTTGTTGTGTGTAACCTTCTCACCCCCAGGATTTCTAAGAAATGCTTGGCCTGTATTTCTTGGTTCTTCTGGGAGCCAGACGTATAGTAATTTGGGTACATTTTAACCTGAAAATGCAAAAACATCCTTCCAGCTGCATCCTCCTTTTCCTTCCAGGGCCAGAAGAGTGTAGGGGGAGAGCTTGGTTCAAAAATCAAATAAAAAGTGCTTCTGTTTCTGGAGATTAGGAAAGAATTATCAGAGCCAAGTCCTCATCTCTAAAAAGAAAACGTAAATGTGCTGTAAGTCCTGCTTAATAATTCAGACACCAAACTGAGCCAACTAGAAGCTGAAGTGATAGATCGGCTATACCCACACTCTTTCCTTTTTATCAATTTGCAAATGTCCTGGTTGGCCCCTGGTTGGAGAGAAACAATCAATGGCAAATGGAGCTGGACCATTCATTTGTTCGTTCATTCATTCATTCATTCATTCATTCATTCAATAAAATTTTCATGATTTCTTACCATATACCAAGCAGACACAGCTAAAAGCTGAGGATACACATTGCAACAAGGCATATGTCCCTATGCCACAGGGACCTTAGGATCTATGCCATGGTCCTCAAACTTTAATGTGCTTCAGACTCCCCTAGATGGCTTAAAACACAGATTGCTGGGCCCCATTCCTGGAGTTTCCAATTCAGTAGATCTGGGGTAACCCAAGAATTTGCATTTCTAACAAGTTCCCATGTGATTCTGATACTGCTGGTCCTGGGGCCACCCTTTGAGAACCACTGGTCTAGGCAATCATTTCACCCAATTTTTTTTTTTTAAGATTTATTTATTTCTTAGAAGGGGAAGGGAGGAGGGGCAGAGAGAGAAAGAGAATCTTTAAGCAGACTCCCCACTGAGCAGGGAGCTCAACTCGGGGCTTGATCTCTTGACTCATGAGATCATGACCCAAGCCAAAACCAAGAGTCAGATGCCACCCAGGCATCCCTCGCCCAACTATTTTTACCTCTTAGCACAACATGGATTACTTGGGTAAACTGGAGGAAATTTGGAAACTCGGACCAGGTTGCAAACAGTCTGAGGTTACCAGCCCAAGAGCTGTGGTCATTCCAAGCCCCACAGAGCAAAGGGAATCAATGTCTTAGGGAAACCATCCAAAGGCCTTGGCACCGACGCTAAGGTCGGAGGACATGCAGTTTTGAGAGATCTCCTGTTGTCTTCTCTTAGGGAATGAAGGCCTCATTTTACCACTAGCCCAGTGCAAGTCCATAGCTCTGGGTGGCCAAGTCTGGGGTAGGGTGCAAGGCAGTCTTCCACCGTTTCAGCCTCCCTCCCCCTGGAACCTCTGCGGCTTTCCGGTCACATTCTTAACAATCCAGGCTAGCTCATTCCTCTCTACCCTCACAGACAGAGCAGGCAGGGGAGGTGCCGCTTGGGCCCTTGTGCTCTTCTCCACGTGAGTGGACACAAGAGCATCAGAGGGAGCTCTGTGGGGCCCTGCTGCCCCTGAGGCCAGTGTCCCCGCTGGGAGTAAGGGCAGGGAATGAGGGTGAGGGTGGATGACAGCAAACCTTCACACCAGGAGCTTTTAAAATGCAGCCAAGGAGGGGCACCTGGGTGGCTGGGTCGGTTAAGCATCCAACTGGTGATTTTGGCTCAGGTCATGATCTCATGTGGGGGGTCTGGAGATTCTCTCCCTCTGCCCCTTCCCCCCTTGCATGTGCTCGTGCGCATGCTCTCTCTCTCTCAAATAAATAAATAAATCTTAAAAAAAAATAGAATAAAATGCATCCAAGGAGGAGGACATGCTGGTCAGAGTGACAGCTGGCCTGACGGTGGATGCAGAGCCCATACCCCAATGGCAAACCATCTTGTGAGTCACAATCTGTCAAAATTATTTATTTTCTAACAGCTTTATTGAAATATAATTCACATCTATCTAAATTCACCCATCTTAAGTATACAATAGAGGGGCGCCTGACTGGCTCAGTTGGAAGAGCATGTGACTCTTGATCTTGGGGTCATGAATTTGTGCCCCATGTTTGTTGTAGAGATTCCTTAAATAAGTAAATAAAAACTTAAAAAAATAAAGTATACAATTCAATGGTTTTTAGTATATTCAGAGTTGTACAACCATCTTCCCAATCAATTTTTGAATATTTTTCATCCAAAAAAGGAAACCCTGTACCCTTTAGGCCCTCAACTCCCCCAGTCCTCCTCCAGCCCTAGGCAACCACCATCTACTTTCTGTCTCTATAGATCTGCCTATTCTGGACATTCCATAGCAATGGAATCACATTCTATGTGGTCTTTTGTCATAGGCTTCAAAATTACCTCTACCAGGGAAATATGACAACCCACATTTGGGTCCAAAACATGATTAGCAGAAACCCAAGGTGGAGAGAGGTAATTTAAAAGTCATTGCTTAACCTTGGAGCCTCCATTACCTCAGGCTGCCGATTCCCCCCTCCCAAGGCTGGGGTGAGGATGTGAAGGTCCAGGCCAGGCCTGGCCCCCAGCTGCTGAGCAGAGGGGGACCTCTCTAGTGAGAAGGAGGCCTAGTGATAAGAAGACTGACTGTGGAGCAGCCTCAGATAAAGTAATCTTATGAATCAGTGGCATGCTGTGGCTTTCAAAAAGCTAAACCATAAACTAAGTTATGTAAGAGGTATTTTCCCTGCCTCCCACCCAGGAGGTTCTGTCTGGGTGCCAAAGTCAGCAAAGCTTGGCTCTAGGCTCTTTCTCGTAGAAGAGGCACAGAAATTTTCAGTCCCCTTGAGATGGTTCCTGCTGCCCAAGAGAGAGGAGACCTTCCAGGGACCCCGGTCTCCTCTGCATTCCCAGATTTCTCCTGACTGTTGCCCAGGCCTCTCCTGATTCCTCTGCAGGCCTGAGTTGCGGCCTGCCAGGCCTCTGTTGGCAACTATGCGTGCCAAGGCAGAAGGCTTCTTACCTGTTCCACGTGAACTGTTTGTTTGTTTTGTTGTTGCTACAGCAACAGCTTTGTTCTGGCTTCTGGTGAAAAGTGCCACCACCTGGAGTCCTCTCCTTCTGCTCTGTTCAGACCCCTGCTTGTCCCCGGTATGGTGCATGGTGGGGGACCCAGAACCCAGGGCTGCGACTGACCCTCTGCCCCAGCCTGTGTCTGGGGTGGAGACGCTTTCAGTGGCTACTTCTCCTGGCTCAGCCCCTGACAGGAATGCCAGGAACCTGCCCCTTCTTTTGCCCTCCCTAGAGGGAATGAGGTCCCACGGGATCCTTCTCAGCTCAGCCCACACACTCAGGCCACAGGACCATCGCCCCCCGCCCCCATCCCCACCACCACATCAGGAGTCTGGGGCTTTCCTGACAGTTGCAGAACAGAGTCTGGGGTCTCAAGGGAAAGGAGGTACTGGAGGCCTGCCCTCTGCCTCGTGGGTCCCCCTACGTAGCAGTGAGCTCAGGCCTGGGAATGGAGGAGGCTGGGGCAGGGGGGTGAGGTGGAGGGGAGCATGAAGAGGACAGAGGGAGAGGGGTGAGTCATGAGAACTTCCCTTCCTTGAACTGCATCCAGTGAGGTGTGACTCCAGCATCCCTGGGGGCTGGGCGCAGGGTGGGGGCGAGTGACAGAGAGAACAGTAACCAGAGCTGTGGGACAGCACCCCAGGGACGGGCCGGGAAAGCAGGCTGAGACATGGCTGAAGGTCAGTGAGGGCTACCGGGGCTGGCGGGTGTGCCCAAGGAGGGTCTTCTCAGTGACAACCTTAACGTGAGACCTCCCCCAACAACTCCCATAAGTTCAGTGTGGGGAGGCAGGCCCGGGGAGCTCGTGCGGGAGGCAGCAAGGGAAACAGAAACCACAGGCCTCAGCTCAAGCTCCGCTGCAGGCCTGGGGCCCACTAGGCTGACAGATCTGAATTATTAAGCCCTGGGAAGAAGGCTGGCTGGCATGCATGCCAAGGGGCAAGCGATCCCCTCTCTCGTGTTCTCTTCACCGTTGCCCGGGAGGTGAAGAATTCAGCTTCCAGTTCCGGCTGCCCCAGTGTGACCAGGGTGTAAACAGGGCATCTGGCTGCCCTTGGAGGGGCCCTGGCCTAGGCTGTCCCTGTCCCTACACCCTGAAGTTATCAGGGCCTTTTGTTCAGATGCTCCAGCAGCCCCTCTCTGCCTGCTCTGAGCGCCGCCCCCCCCCCATACACACACATTTTCTGCATTCCCCTTCCTGGAAAGCAGCTTTGCTCCTCCCTTTCCCAGAGGAAGACCCTGCAGCTGCCCAGGGGCCACGGTTTCCAGAGCTTTGGATTTTGTGGGGCCAGTCACAGGGATCCACCTGCACTAAGATGTCAGCCTAAGGCTGGCTGGCAAGACCCCCCTCCCGTTCTGCCGGAGATCTCCAGAGGAGGCCAAATCCACTTCCACATCTGCTCCAGGCTTTCTCTGGGGCTCCCCTCTGAGCGGATAGGGTTAATAAAGCCCCATAGGCGTTCCATTTCCAGTGCCTGGAAGAAAAAGGCAGAGGGATCCACCTGAAGTCACAGAGGTCGGAATGGTGTCTGTGACACCTGGAAGGACAGATGCCAGGCCCCACGCTGGTGCCCCTCTGCCATGAGTCTAGAACCCGGGGGCAAGGATGAGCCTGGTGGGCCTGAGAATGATCTGGGTGGCTTGTGGAGCCAGACACTTCTTCTCGGTTTTTGTTTCTACAGTGGATTCTCTAAATGCCTGTGTTCCTGGAAACTGCTGATCCCCTCCTAGGACAAGAACCAGCTGGCTTCCTCAGGACCACAGGGCATCCCTAGGCCCATCGCTTCTTTGAGAGCACCATGCGCTGTTAACTCCCTGGCACAGCTCTGGGTCTCACATTTCCCTGCTTCCCCTCATCTGGACAGTTAGGAGAAATTGTCCAGGATTTGGAAATGGGACAAAGGGATTCCTGCAAGCCCTTGAGTCATGCTGGGCTTGGGCACTGTCCACACTCCTGCGGGGGGGGTGGGGTTGGGGGGTGGGGGATAGTGATCTGGCTTCCTAGGGTTGTGGACCTTTTTCTGATGTGCCTATTAACTATCAGTTAAGGTATTTTACAACTTTATAAGGAAGGCGTAGAAAACCGATAGCAATTATTGTATAGTGATGCAAATAAAAATATTAGTCAAAAGGCTAAGGTTTTATTTTCTATGATGCAGTTCAACAAACTTATTTCAATACTCTTTCTTTCAGTTATTATTACAAAGACTTAAGTGTCTTCTGTACTTTTTTGAACCAGCTTTACCATCCTGATTCTCTCATTAGTTAATTAAATTCACTTTTGAGACATGTTCAGTCTACGTTTGTATGACTATGTTTTAAAATGTTTCTTTTTTTTTTAAGATTTTATTTATTTGACAGAGAAGGGGGTAGAGAACACAAGCAGGGGGAGTGACAGGCAGAGGGGGAAGCAGGCTCCTCACTAAGCAGAGAACCTGACTTGGGGCTCTATCCCAGGACCCTGGGATCATGACCTGAGGTGAAAGCAGATGCTTAACCAATTGAGCCAGCCAGGCGCCCTCTGTTTTAAAAATTTTCATTAAAAAAATTAACATATAGCAACATTGACTCTTTTCATGTACAATTCTATGAATCTTACCCGTAGAGAAGTTGTGCAGCTACTCCCACCATCGAGATAGAACAACTTCATCATGCTGAAAAACTCCCTTGTGCTCTCCCTGCAGAATCATGTTTGTGAGTATGTATGTGGTAAAAAGAAAAACAAAAACAAAAAACTCATACATCAGAAAATGTACCATCTTAAGCATTTTTAAGTGTAAAGTTCAGTAGTTTTAAGAATATTTACATTGTTGTAAAACAGAACTTTGTCATCTTGCAGAACAGAAACTTTCACACCCATTAAACAACTCCCCTCCCTGACCCCCAGCCCCTGGCAACCACTGTTGTACTCCTTGCCTCTATGAATTTGACTATTTTAGATATATCACGTTAAGTGGAATCATACAGGACTTGTCCTTTTGTGACTGGCTTATTTCCCTTAGCATCATGTCCTCAATGTTCATCCATGTTGTGCCATGTTTTTGACTTTTTGAAAATTCTTCTTTGACAATTTGCAGAAGGATGTCAGTGACTAGGGTGTTGCTGGCCTGCCTGTCTTCCTTCCTGTGGGGATTTTCTTTGTCCCTGTCCCAGGGAAAGGCTTGGGGTCTCAGAATTTGGCTCTGCCCTGCCGCCCCCATTGCCTGCTCTCCCATTCAAGGCTTCCAGGAGCCACTAGAATTAGACACGAGAACACAGAGGAAAGCCCCTGATCAGCAGGGTGCTTGGGGGACATGTCAAGATATGAGTGGGGTTAACCACCCGAAGGATAAATAACTGAACTGCATATAGGCACCCAAGCCAGATATCCCATTAGCTCTTATTTCAGACAAAGGCAGATGCTGGGGATAACAGAGCCTTTACCTGTTGCCTTCACACTATAAGAACCGTGGCCCCTGGGAGAAGCGGGGCAAACCTGGGGGGTGAGCGAGTGCATAGCAATGACAAGGCAGGCACAGGGGGGTAGGTGTCCCGGGACAAAACTAAATAATTTAACTGGGCCTCTAAAATGCAGTCAGATCGACATGTACATCCTCTCTTTCTCTTTCTCCCTCTCAATCTCTCTCTCACATACACAAAGACCCTAAGCATCTTTCCACTCAGCATCCAAATCTGTGGTATGTGTGAATGCCAAGTAGTCTTCATAGCTTTAAAATCCATCACACTCTCTAATGCCCCCTTAAAAATATTTAAAAACCTTTTATTTGTCTTTATAAGCGACAGAAGCAGACTTCCTTGGGGTGCACTGTGTCTACCCCATGTGTCTCCCCCGACCCCTGCCATTCTCCAGAAGCCCCATTTTCTCTGCTGGGAAGGGTGTGTGGAAGGGCTGGTAAGGAAATAGCCATAGATACTGGCTCCAGAGATCCCCAGCAGGCCTCATGGTCCAGGAAGCTACTTCAACCCTTGGACCCTCTGTTTCCTAAAAAGCACTGTGACAGCCCTTTACCCAGCACTTGATAGCGTGTTCCCCCCTGGATTTCTAAGCTTTTTTTTTTCATGTGAAAATGTCTTATCTCTATGGTGACTCTATAACTCTTAGCCTCCAAACTGTGACATTTTTAAGAGTGAAAAGCAATATAAATACTAATTACACTGGGACATGATGTGTAAACTGGGATGGTGGCAAGCAAACAGCAAAATTGGTGACTCTTCTTTTTTTCCTGAAAGATTTATTTATTTATTTATTTATTTATTTATTTATTTATTTATTTATTTATTTGCGAGAGAGTGAGAGCAGGGAAGTTGAGGGGCAGACAGAGAAGGAGAATCTCCAGCGGATTCCATGCTGAGTGCAGAGCGCAAGGCAGGGCTCAATGTCGCAACCCTAAGATCATGACGTGAGCCAAAATCAAGAGTCGGCTGCTCAACTGGCTGAGCCAGCCACCCAGGCGCCCCAGTATGGTGACTCTTCTCATCTTCCAGATTAAACCAGAAAGCTTCTTCTGCCCTCTGCCTCGTGGAGGCACACTGCAAGGCCCATGAATAGGCCTTGACTATCCACCTTAGGTCCCCTTCTGTGTCTATCCTAGAGCGCTGTTCATAAAGATGCTCAGTGAACACTGATGTCTTCCTTAAGATGCTCTTTTCCCAACAAATCTAAGCTAGTGCAAATGCAGAGGGAAAGGGCTTCTTGGTTTAGTGTAAACACCTTATTGTAGGGCTTTGGTTGTTAAATAGCATCCATTGTGAATCGGAGACAACGTGGCCCATGATTGGAAGTAGACCATTTTGGAGCAGGTCAGGATTGGGCTCCTGAGGGTAGGGTATGTCTGACCAATCCCAATCATGTGGCAGAGGCTTCTGGGACCACAGCCTTAAGCAAAGGAAGGGATGTATGTTGGCATACCCAAATGGGATTTCAGGTATCCACTTTGCACAAGAATGTGCTAGGACTGCCAGAAGAAATGAAAAGAATTTTAAGGATTAACTGCTGGCCCCTAGGGGAGCAGGTTTATATCGCTGGGGTGGGGCGGGGGGTGGGGGGTGGTGGTGGTGGGGAGACAAAGGTGACTTTGACTTCTTAACAGTATGCCTGGTGGGCAAAAAGTTCCCTTCAAATTAGAAGGCTGTGGTTTGAAATTGTGGAAAGGAATCTTTTGAATGTTCCCCTGGATGGTTGATGGTGGTTGATGGCTGATAAGTTGTGACCCAGCCCTGGGTGAAAGAAGCAAGGAAGCCTTAAGAAAATGGAAGGAACAGTGCTGTTCTTTTTGGAGCCATGTAAACAAGCTGTGAATACTGCTGAAGAGACACAGTCCCCAAGGGTGGTTAGAGAGCTGTGTAGACTGTGCTGAGCCATTTCCAAAGGACCGTCTATATCCCATGACAGACACTACAGACAAATCTTTACAGGAAATGGCAGCCAAGTATTGTATCCTAACAAAATCAGAATATCATGATGGTTTCTGATAGAGGAAGTCCAGTGTCTTGAGGAAGGGCACGCTTTGGTCTAATTGGCACAAGGGCACAATATGGGGTAATGGAGACCATGGTCAGAATATGCGGTGATGTCCTCGCTGGGCAGTTATGGCAGCTACAAAAACCTGGGAGTTGTGCTGCTCATGGCCAATGTCCCAGTGACGTATGGATTGGACAACATTGCTCTGGGTGATGGCTGGGTTGGCACTCATAGCAAAGTCCTCTGCTGGTCCCACTGAAGCAAAGAGGAGGTGGCACCAAAGAGAAGTACAGAAAGGCTTTATCTGCTGAGGTAGTAGTGATGAAATACCAGAGCCCTGCCAGGGGAAGGAAGGAACTGTGGGCAGGGGCCTGGAGTAGAAGATTTTTCTGTCACACTGTAGTTGTGACTCATTCCCTTAGGATGCTATGTCCTGGGAAAACACATTACAGTGGGATTGGAAAACATCTGTTTAGGTTATGTTCTTTAAATCATTTTGATTTATTACTAGCGGCCTTATGTGATGTTGCTCATTAGTCATCATTAAATAAATAACCTTTGTTTCTCCTCACCCACAAGATACCCATGTGAGAGGCAGTGATTTGTCAGTGATTGAGTTTTGGGCACCTGCCTCTGTGACTTTTGATGTGGACTCAGAATCAGAACTACTACAATTGACCCTTGAACAACACAGGTTTGAACTGCACTTATAGATTTTTTCAATAAATACAGTACAGGTGCTGTAAATGTATTTTCTCTTCCTTATGACTTCTTAATGGCATTTCTTTTCTCTAGCTTACTTCATTATAAGAGTACAGTACATAATACATTTATATAATACATATAACATACAAAATACATGTTAACCAACTATTTATGTTATTGGTAAGGCTTCGTGTCAATGATAGGCTATTAGTAAAGTTTTTGGTGAAAGATCCAAATCCTATCTCCCAGATCACCAGGGACCCACACTGGCAGAGTCAAAAGGTATACATGGATTTTCAACTGTGTGGATGTTGGTGCCCCTAAGCCCTGCGTTACTCAGCTGTACATATTTCCTATTGTAAATCACAATATTATACTATCTTTGAAGTGACTTATCTTGGGTATGACATTTAGTCTGTATAAAGGCAGACTATCCCAAATATATTCTAAACATTTGCCCCAAATTTATTTAACTATTTTCATGTGATAAAATTTTATTAATTTCTCATGGTTTAATTCATGATTATTTTGTACTCAGTGACATAGGCTGAACCAGAAGCCCTACCAACACCCATCATTTTAAAGTTAAAATGTGTCAGGGTGCCTGAGTGCCTCAGTCAGTTGAGTGGCTGACTCTTGATTTCGGCTCAGGTCATGATCTCAGAGTGGAGGGATTGAGGCCCACATCAGGCTCCGAGCTCAGCGGGGGCGTCTGCTTGGGATTCTCCCTCTCCTTCTGCCTCTCTCCCTGCTCAAGCACTCTCTCTCTCTCCAATAAATAAATAAATCTTTTTAAAAAGTCAAAAAATTAAATTAAAATATGTCTTTTATTTATTTTTCTTTTGATAGAAACATTACATATTCACTGTAAAAAAAAAGGAGACACAGATAGGCAAAAAGAAGAAAATACCCCCAGCCCATTCTCAGAGTTAACTGCTATTCACAACTTGATGCATATTCTTCTGCATCTTTTTCTGTGTATGTCCATGTGAATGCTTGAGTATAAAGAAACACTCATACGCCTGGAAAACACAAATAAGGCTTTGTCCAGTTAATAACTACATCACTTGTTTCTATTATTTCTACTTTGTAGAATATTTGCCTGCTTTCATTTCATAATTACCTATTCTTTTTTTTTAAAGATTTTATTTATTTATTTGAAGAGAGATAGAGAGAGAGCACAAGTAGGCAGAGAGGCAGGCAGAGGGAGAAGGAGAAGCAGGCTCTCTGCTGAGCAGGGAGCCTGATGCAGGATTCGATTCCAGGACTCTGGGATCATGACCTGAGCCGAAGGCAGATGCTTAACCGACTGAGCCACCCAGGTGCCCCATAATTACCTGTTCTTATTTATGGTGGCTATTCTCTCATTTAGTTCTCTGAAGTTTTATATACATTTTTATTTAAAATCTCTTCAAGATTGTCTATTATCTGTAGTTCCTAAAATCTAAATTTTTCTTGCTTTGGGGGTCTAAAAACTACGTTTAGTGTTCTTAGTCTTTCTTATAGATTTCATAATTCTTGTTCATGGCTTATCTACCGTGGCGTCATCTTTCTTGGGACTTCTCCTTCTTGTGCTCTGGGTTATGGAGGAAGGACTTCCTTAAGGGACGTTTTGGTGTTGTCCTATGGAGTGCGGCACTGCCTTCAGACCAAGGCTTAGGCTAGTGGGTCAAAACTATTGACTCTATTTCCACACAATGCTGGGCAGATGGCTTGTGTTTGGCCACACAATCTTTGGTTCTTTGGTTCTTTGGTTCTTTGGCCATTTGGCCCGAAGGCAAGTCCAGCGCTCTTCCAGACCCTGCTGGTTTCCTTGATGGGGCTCTAGGGCCAGCCATCCCCAAATGTGCCACTTTTGGCATATTGATTATTTTGAATTAAAGTTACTTAAGAAACAGCCAGTGCAAGAAGAACACTCAGTCTTCCCTCACCTTTGTCTCCAGAAAGCAGGAAATAAATCTCCCATGTGAAAGGTGCCCTCTCTGTACCAGGAGGTAAAAGGACAGTCTATCACAGGGCCCCCAGCAGGCCCAGGGACTCCTCTCTAGGATTTCTCTATGACTTTTCCCAAACTGCCTGTATAGCTTCTCGGCCCTCCTTGTGCCAAACTGAGGTATTGGTGACTCTTCTTGGGATCTTATTTTTTAACCTTCTCCTCTCATTCAGCTCCAGATGTGTAGGGGTGGGGAGAGACAACTAACATTCCATTCTGGGATCCTCTGTTTCTTTCCTCTTGACACTTTTTAAGTCTTATGTGGTTGTACTATTTTCCATATTTGGTTGCCTCTGGCTAACTTTTGGCCCTTTTCTTTTTTTTTTAATCATTGATTACTTTAAGGAGTGTGGGCTAGAAGGAGATTGTGTGCTCGGCCTCACTTGTACCACCTTTCCCCAAAGTCTAAGCAGGTGCATCTCTCAAGAACTCACAAGACCCCAGGGTCTCCCGGGTTATTGCTACTGTCAGAAGGTGGTACGTGCCCCGCAGGCAGCAGATCTCACATTCTGTCTGTCCATCTCTCTTTCTTTTTCTCTCAGGTCCTCCAACTCTCAATTTCTTCATCTGTGAAATGAGTCTGTTGTAATATGCCGGTAACCTATGTTGAAACTCGATCTCTCTAAAAAGAAATTAAACTTCCTTCCCACACCCAAACATAGAGTTTCCTTCCCCAGGATTTCTGGTACAAATTCCAGAAGTCTCTTCTACTCCAGCCTTCTCATCTTACTGCCATCAATCTGCCTCTGTAGCTCAGGAGACTAATGACTTGGTGACTGCCAGGCCTCAGGGAGAGGACATGACCCTCCTTCCCCCCTCAGCTCATCTGAAGACAGGCTCCACTGACTGGGGAGGAGAGAAAGGAGCCTGAGGAGAGTCATTTCCGTCTGCCTCAGAGGAGAAGTGACTGCTACCCACAGGCCTCCATCTGGAGGGGCCACGTCAGCCCCCACCAAGGGCAATTCCCAGGCCTGCTTACTCCCTAGAGAGAGGAGGAAATCCTTCCCTCCCTCCATTCTTTGCTGCCACAGGATGACAGTGAGAATACCCCTTTCTGTTAGGGGCAGTCTCCTAGTAGAGAAGGGCAAAGACTGCCTCTTTTCTCACCTACCTGGGGTCTCTCAGAACATTTTTCTTTTTTTTTTAAGATTTTATTTATTTATTCATGAGAGAGAGAGAGAGGCAGAGGGAGAAGCAGGCTCCCAAGGAGCAGGGAGCCCGATGCGGGACTCGATGGCAGGACTCTGGGATCATGACCTGAGCCGAAGTCAGATGATTAACCATCTGAGCCACCCAGGCGCCCCTCTCAGAACATTTTAATCACTCAAGAAAGACAGGAACAATGGGTGATTCAAGGCCAATTAAAGTTTCAGCCCAGCTCCCTACCACCTGACCCATTACCACCTCTACAAATATCACCTTTTGGGACAGAGGTGGGCAGGAAGGGGTTGGCTTCGATTCCTACCACTGCCTTGGAGAGGCTGCTGTGGCTGTTGCTGCCTTCTTTGTTCTGGGCAGAGAAGGAAGCCAAATACCCGAGCCAGATCTTAGTACACTTACCAGGCGAGGGGCTTCAGGCCCCCTCAGGGCCTTGAACCTGGACTCAAGAGCCAGAGAGAATGAGGAACAGTTACGGGTCCTCTTTGGAGTTAGGACCAGAAACTTCTCTTTATAGCCAGAGAAACATTACCATTCCAGAGGAAACTGGAAATGGTCTTCGGACCTGAACCTCTCTCTTCCTGCCTTTCTTCAGGTGTTGGCATGTTCTGCAGCACTGACCTCAGGCAGGTGAGAAAAGGGGCAGCCCAGTCAGACTCGGAGCTCACAAAAGCCAGACTGGAAGGGGCAAGCTGGAGCTCCTGAGTCTGGTTATCCAACCAGGGGTGGTGTGGGTGGGATTCATGCCTATCTGTGGAGAGGCCTCCAGAAATCTACCTTACCTTGACCTTTCCTGTGAGCCAGGCACCCCTGCACTCAAATTTTAACAAACATCATGACCTTTACTTAATAAAGCCTTGGGGGAAAGCCAGGGCAAATGTCCCGCGTTGAAGTGCTGTGTAAACAACATAAACGACGTGGCCTGTTCCATATATGAGGATGACAGAGTAGCCCACTGTCACCTGAGTCATTTTTTCCAGATGCGGTGAGGGGAAAGCAGCCAGCTGGTGTCATGGGGAAAGTGCTGGGTTCGAGTCTCCGTCAGAGTGTTGGCTAACCACACTGTGCGGCTGGGCTCGCCACATGCCCCTGCACTGCCAGTTCTCCCATGCCATGTGTTGATGGGGAGGGGAAGGAGTCGTGCCTGCACTCGCAGAAGTGAGAGCCCTTGAAAAGACCCCATGCCAAGGACTTGACAGGCCATGTAGGGGAATATACACTGGACTTACAGTTTGAAGACTCAGGTTGGATCTGAGCTACTTCTTAGCCATGTAAATTTAGGCAAGTTGCCTAATGGTGCAAGGCCTCAGTTTCTTCACCTGTCAAATGGGTATAATCACCCTGGCCCTGACCCCCTTGAGAGGTGGATTAAGTGAGATGGAAATGCGCAGGGAGGGCTGTTATTGGATTCTGTCCTAGCTAAAGTTCTCCTATTTGGGCCCACAGAGCAGGGTACACCTTGACTTCCATCCTCTCTGAAGGGAGAAGAGCCTCTGCTGGTTGCCCCAGTAACCTGGAGCAACGGCTGGCTTCCTGCAGGGGCTTTCCTACTGGTGCACAGTCTCAGTTTCCCCTCTCTGCCCCTGCCAGCAGCGGCAAGCATGGCGGGGGAGTGCAGATTGCTCAAGCGCACCGTGCTCCCTCCATTGGCAATGCTTGCCACAACTTCTCCCCACTTTGTGGAACCGAAAAGAGAACCTGGTTACACATCTCACTGGTTTTTCTGCTTTCTTTTCATGACTCATTTTTGGGGGTATTTCAGGTAAAACACTTGTGGTGAAGATGCTTCTTGGCTCGGTTTTCTCCTCCCCTGTTTCCTCTGCGCCAGGCTGACCAATCTTCCTTCCACATCCAGTCTACCCTCCCCAGAAAACAGGCCAGGCCGCCCGAAATCACCAGTTGCCTGGACTGTCTTCAGTGGGGACCTGAGGGGATTTGGAGATCTCCGCAGTGGTAAAATTCACTCACTGGGTGTCCTCTGTGAAAAGAGGAAACCACCTGTCTCCCCTCTGACTTTCCTTACAAGCCACTGGCACTGGCTGAAATCTCTTCGTTGGTGACTCACTTCTTTGTGTCTGAGTCCCTTATTCAATGCCAAAGCCCTGGGTGTTGCTACAGTTTTCAGGAGTAACTGTTCCCAGAAAGTCAGGGAGCAGCCTGACAGGGCTTTGTAACTTCCCCCGGGTTGCTGTTTTTACCATTCTGTGTTTCCTATAATCATTAGCGATGAAACCCATAAAACAAAAAAAAGGCCTGTGTGTTTATCTATGGGGCAGCCATAAAAAAGATTTTGAACCAGAGTCCTCTATATATGCAGGTTTTCTTGAGGGGTAGGTAGACCAGCTGCCTGCTGAGAAGGAGGCAAGAAGTCTGGAGCATTGACAGGGAAACCGGCAGGGCCTCTAAGACTGACCTGTAGGGGGGCTATAGGAGAGTTTCTGATCTTTCCTAGCCAGGTACTTAGAAAGAGCAGGGAGCAATTCCCACTTAGGAATCGTCTCTGAGATTGGTTTGAGAGAGACCTTTTATCTAGTGATGAGAGAGCTATCAAAACTCTGATTCCTCACATTAACACTGGGAGGTGGTCCTATTCTATTATCTTCATTTTACAGATAGGGAAACCAAGGAGCAACCACCTGGGTTAGGAATCTCAGATTCAACTGGCTTTTATGGAAGTGTGCTGCATGTCAGGGGCTAGATGTTTTCCCAAGGACTACCTTCTGTAATCCTTTCACAAGAGCTTGGTAGGGTAGGCTCTATTTTCCCCATTTTATGGGTGAGGCCCTTGTGGTCCTCTGATACTGTGATTTATACTAAGAAATATATCTTTGATCTTTGTCATTTCTCTGAAACATCTATTGTGCTGTTGATTCCCTCTACTATAGTTTTCATTTGTTTGTTTGTTTTAGCTCTGATTCATTCTTTCTTACATTTTCTATCTCTGTTCAGGTTCTCACTGTGTTCATCTGTCCTTCTCCCAAGTTCGGTAGTATCTTTATGTCCATTACTTTGAAGTCTTTATCTAGTAGATTGCTTCTCTCCATTTCATTTAGTTCTTTTTCTGAGGTTTTGTCTTGTTCTTTTGTTTGGACTATATTCCTCTCTCCATATTTTGCCTAATTCTGTTTGTTTCTATGTATTAGGTAGATCAGTTAGGTCCCCTGGTCTTGAAGGACTAGCTGTATGCAGAAGGTGTCCTGTGGCACCCAGTAGTGAAAACCCCCCCTATGTCACTGGAGCAGGGTGCCCTAGGGGTGTCCCCTGTGTGGGCTACATGCATCCTCCTGTTGTAGCTGGGCCAAGAATGGTGCCAACTGGCCAGTGCAAGGGGCTGTCCCTCAGCTCGGCTGTCTGCAAGGACTGGCTATGACTGCCACCAGTGTGCTGGTGGGTGGGGCAGTCCTTCCAGGCAACTGGCTGTTGGGCCTGGTTGCAGGTGCTCCAGGGTGCAGGGCTAGCTTCCCCTGCACTGGAGCGGGGTGGGCGCTGCTAGCAAGGTGGACGGATGGTGTTGCAATTGGCTCCCACCTGTGCTGGCCTGGCTAGGTAGAAAGAGAGTGAAAAAAATAATAGTGCCTACCAGTACTTCTGTCCCCAGAGGCTGTGCCAACAGATCCCTGCTTTTCCAGCACATGCCCTAAAATTAGTAAATAAATCTCCTTCATGTACAACCCGGGTGCTTTTCAATCTGCCGCCTTTATGCTGTGGCGCTCCCAGAGAGTGAGGTTGTGTGCGCCCCTCGAGAACAGTCTTCATTGCCCACTGCACTCTGGCTCTTCAAGAACATAAGCCCTGTGGTTTTTCAAAGCCAGACTCTGCGGGGCTCATCTTCCTGGAGCAGGTGCCCTGGGCTCCAACACATCATTACTCAGGGAGGCACCCTGCTGTTGTGATAGCCCTCCTGCTTGTGGGTCTCAGCACTAGGGGTGTGGGTCCTGACTGGACCACATCTCTGCCCCTCCTATCCCACGCCATGTGGCTTTTTCTTTATCTCCTCTGTTGTGGCAAATCTGTTCTGCTAGTCTTCAGTTCGTGCTCAGAGACGGCTGTTCTATGTGTAGCTGTACTTCTGGTACGTCTGTGGGAGGAGGTGAGCCCAGGATCTCCTGCTCCACCCTCTTGACCTTGCCTCAAGACTGTTTCTTACACTGACTGAAATCGACTGTTAGTCTTCTTCTCGATGATTTTTATTTTCTGTAGCTAAGGTCTTGTCAGATCTGGAGAGAGCATCCTATTTTTGATAATCACAAGAGCTAGCTTTTATTGAGTGTTTGCTCTGTGCTAGGGCTATTCCCAGCGTGTTACTGCATTAACTCAGTCCTCACCAAGACTCTCTGAGGTGGGAGCTATTATGCCCATTTTACAGCTAGGGAAACAAAGGCCCAGGGATTAGTTAACAACTCTTACAGCTGGAAAGAGGCACAGCTGGGGGGAACTCTGGCAGTTAAGCCCCAGAGCCCATTCTGTAGCCACCACCTCTGCCCCCTTGCCTAGCTAGGCCTCATGTCAGAAGCACATGCTCATATACTCTCCTTGAGGGAAACAAAGCTGCCATAATCCTATGAGGCAAGGCTGTGCTAAGGGTGCCAACCCTGAGACTCCTGCCTGCTTCTAGTTCTGAGCTAGGCAAGAAGGCACTCTCTTTTTGAGCGTGGCCATTTAACTAAGGCTCACTAACCTCTCGGTTTTATCATTTAAATCAGCCTCTCTTCATAGGGTTACTGTGAGGAGGAGAGGAGGTATTTCTGCCAAGCACTTAGCAGGGTTGGTGGGCAGAAAGCATTTGATGAGGAGGCAGTAAAGCTCATGGGGTCTCAGTCCACATGGCTCAGTTTCGTGCTGGAGCTCCCAGGCTGCCAAGAGACTATGAAACCAAAAGTAATCTAAAAATAACTCGTCTTTCACTTGCATTTCTCATCACTAAGTGAACACATAGTCCTCAGCAATACTTTTGATTTCTCCCAGTGGCAGCTCCAGATCCTCAGTGCTTCTCACACTTGCCCTTCTGCCTTCTCCCACCATGGCTCTCACCTGCCTCGGGTGCTTCTGCTCTCCACTGGCTCTCAGACCCTCCCGCCCCTGGCTGTTTCCGTTCCCTCCTCCCTTCCCATGATTTTTATCTCAAGAATGGCTGACAGAGCCAGGCTCTTGCCCTCAGAGGAGGGGTCTAGGAGAGACCAAGGAGAGTGGAGCCAGGACCATCAAGTCTGAAAACTTGTCCATCATTGTTATCAACCCGCATCAACCATTGCTATTGTTTGGTAAAGCCTAGAAGTCAGAAATCAGTTGGTAGCAGGGCCGTGGTCTGGCTGAAGGCTCTAGAGAGGATCCTTTCTTGCCTCTTCCCAGTTTCTCATGGTTGTTGGCACTCTTTGGCTTGTAGATGCATCATTCCAATCGCTAACTCCATGTTCACACGGCCTTCTCCCCTGTGTGCCAGTGTTCAAATTTCCCTCTTTTATCAGAATACCAATTGTTGGATTAAGTCCTGCTTTAATCCAATATGACCTCATCTTAACTTGATTACATCTGCAAAGACCCTATTATTAAATAAGGTCATATTCCCAGATTCAGAGGCTAAGACCTATCTTAAGGAACACAGTTCAACTCAACCCATGACAGTGCCCTATTGTTCAGACTGATTCTAAGCTAGCCCCTTCCGAGACTAGCATCCCCAGAACTGGTTTCCCCAGATGTTTGAAGTTGTCTCTGACTTTAGTCCAGATGAACCTGTGAGTCCTCAGCTGACCAATAGCAGGTCCTCTCCCTGGCTCCAGCCTCCGGTGGACCAATCAGGTGCTTGCCCGATGCTGTGAGGAAAGCTGAGGAGGAAAAGGACAGAAGCGGAGCCAGTGAGGAATCCATTTTCTGGAAGTGATAACTTTTCAACAGTTTTTTGCAAAGGTAATATATTGACATGTTTTACAGGTAATATGCTAACATAATGTTATATTAAGACTAGGAGTGAAAAATGTTGTTCTCCTATGAAGAATCAGTGTGAAGTACAATATTTTAATTATTTTTTTATTATTATGTTATGTTAATCACCATACATCACATCATTAGTTTTTGATGTTGTGTTCCATGATTCATTGTTTGCGTATAACACCCAGTGCTCCATGCAGAATGTGCCCTCTTTAATACCCATCACCAGGCTAACCCATCCCCCTACCCCCTTCCCCTCTAGAACCCTCAGTTTGTTTCTCAGAGTCCATCGTCTCTCATGGTTCGTCTCCCCCTCTGATTTCTCCCCTTCATTTTTCCCTTCCTGCTATCTTCTTTTTTTTTTTTAACATATAATGTATTATTTGTTTCAGAGGTACAGGTCTGTGATTCAACAGTCTTACACAATTCACAGTGCTCACCATAGCACATACTCTCCCCAATGTCGATCACCCAACCACCCCATCCCTCCCACCTCCTCACCACTCCAGCAACCCTCAGTTTATTTCTTGAGATTAAGAATTCCTCATATCAGTGAGGTCCTATGATACATGTCTTTCTCTGATTGACTTATTTCACTCAGCATAACACCCTCCAGTTCCATTCACGTCGTTGCAAATGGCAAGATTTCATTCCTTTTGATGGCTGCATAATATTCCATTCTATATATATACCACATCTTCTTTATCCATTCATCTGTCGATGGACATCTTGGCTCTTTCCACAGTTTGGCTATTGTGAACATTGCTGCTATAAACATCGGGGTGCACGTACCCCTTCGGATCCCTACATTTGTATCTTTGGGGTAAATACCCAGTAGTGCAATTGCTGGATCGTATGGTAGCTCTATTTTCAACTTTTTGAGGAACTTCCATACTGTTTTCCAGAGTGGCTGCACAAGCTTGCATTTCTACCAACAGTGTAGGAGGGTTCCCCTAGTGTGAAGTACAATATTAATAGCTATGTCATATTAGTGGGGAAAAGAGGAACAATTCAATAACTGGAACTAGAAAAACATACATATGGATAAAAATGAAACAGGATCCCCATTTAACGCCACACACAAGGTCAACTCTGGTGTCAAAACATGTCTTTGTATGTTTACCTTGGTAGAAAAGATAGATGGCTATCTTTCTTGCACTGAAGAAAGGAAAATTTCTTGGAGTGCCTGCCTGGCTCAGTCAGTGGAGCATGGGACTCTTGACCTCGGGGCTGTGAGTTTGAGCCTCACCTTGGGTGTAGAGATTACTTAAAAATAAAATCTTTAGGGATGCCTGGGTGGCTCATTCAGTTAAGCATCTGCCTTTGGCTCAGGTCATGGTCCCAGGGTCCTGGGATCGAGCCCCGCATCGGGCTCCCTGCTCAGCGGGGAGCCTGCCTCTCCCTCTGCCTACAGCTGCCCCTGCTTGTGCTCTCGCTCTCACAAATAAATAAATAAAACCTTTATTTAAAAAAATAAAAAATAAAAAAATAAAATCTTTAAAGAAAAATGTCTTTAATAAAGTATAAAAAAAGCACCAACCAAAAAGAGAAAAGATTGATAAATTTGACCATATCAACTATATTATAAAATTAGTCACATTCTCCAAGATTCAACATGTACATCAGGATACACATATAAGATTATTCTTAGCAGTGCCGTACATAATAACAAAAATAAACAAGCATAAATGAACCCAAAAATATTCAAATTGTCCACTGAAAGGTAAACAGATAAACTCCTATATTCTCACAGTGAGATATTATACAGTGAAAACAATGAACTACCAGCGCATGCAACCGAGTTCTGACAATATAATTTGGTTAAATATGCTGAGTGATATAAAAGGTGATATAACTAATGCCTTTTCTATAAAGTTTAAAAACAACCAAAACTAAATATTAATTAAGCATTACATTCATTAGATGTAATGGAACATTAATTAAACATAGCATTAAACTACATAAACTACTAGCAAGAAGGAAATTATAAATACAAAATGAAAGTAAAGGGATGGGGAGAAGCACTTAGGTAAAGGTAAGTTATTAATATTTTATTTTATTTTTTAAAGATTTTATTTATTTATTTGACAGAGAGAGACACAGCGAGAGAGGGAACACAAGCAGGGGGAGTGGGAGAGGGAGAAGCAGGCTTTCCGTGGAGCAGGGAGCCCGATGCGGGGCTTGATCCAGGACCCTGGGATCATGACCTGAGCTGAAGGCAGACGCTTAACCGACTGAGCCACCCAGGTGCCCCAAGTTATTAATATTTTAGATCTTAGGTTGAGAGATGTGTTCACAGATGTTTATATACACATAATTTTGAAATAATGATAAAAGAAAGCCATGCTAAAAAAAAAACAACACCCAACAACAAACCAAGAAAATAACAATGGCCCGTGGTCAGGTTCTATGATGCAAAGAAAAGTTAATCCAAGGGAAATACCTTTTTAAATGTGTTCTATCACCCACCAGCCAGTGGTGCCAACTGCATCTCTGACTCAGATAAGCCAGTTCTGCTTCCTCTGGGCCTTGGGCCCTGCCATCTGGGAGTCCCCATTTGGCTGAGGAGCTGCAGAGGAAGGGTATGTTTCTGTGGTCTGAGGACTGAAGCACACCTGCTTGTTGGAGGAATTTCTTCCACTTCCAGAGAGGTCACCTGGGTAGTAGCTACACTGAACACAACGGCAGAGAAGATGTCACAGCTGTTGCCATTCAGGGGCTCCTCCTTTTCACTGACAGGTTTTGTGTTGGGCCCAAAGGGAAACACTTGCCAGTTACTTAATCATTTGTACTTGATCTTACATAGTAAGGCTTTCCCACAACACACATGCCCACTGAGCTGGGGCAGAAGGGACCAGGAAGCAGGCCCCCTGAGTGCTGGGATTATAGGGCCTGCACCTGCAGCCACACCCACACACTGAGATTCTGCAGAAGGGGTAGGGGATGTGGTGGTTAAGAGACAGAGAACAGAGAAGTATTATTATTATCTCCAGATTTTTCCCCAAAATATGAGATTTGCAAGTGACTCTGGGGCCCTATTTTTTCCCTCCCCGTGCCACTCCCAGACCTAATATGCTTAACAAGATGGATGACGAAGGTTCTTTACAGTTTGCAAAATGCAAACTGAACATCATTGCATTGGGTCCTCCTTAGAAAAGAAAAGATAAAAACAACCACCCTGTGAGGTGGTTGTGATAGTTTCCTTTATTTTACTGGGGCTCAGAGAGGTACAGTGACTTGTCTAAGGTCACAGACTTAGGGGCAGAGCTGAAGATAAGACTTCTGACTCCCTGTCCAGTGTTCTTACACCATGTTGTTTATTTTTCACTGAGATCTTTGCGGTTCCCAGAAGGAAAGCTAGGAAAGCATGTCATCTCAGCAGGGAATGGCCGCCTACCCCCTCAGCTGGCACCTGGCCCTTTCCCACCAAGGCAGAATGGAAACAGAGGAACAGGGGCGACATCCTGGCCCTCTGCAGCTGGGAGGAAGTGGTGGCTCTGAAAGGAAATATCCAGAGAATGGCCTTCCTGCCACTTGAGCCAAAGGCCAGGGCTGAAGAAACGGTGTCCTTCGAACAGCAGAGCTCTTTGCATTTGTTGCGTGGACCTTCCAGACAGTATCCCCCCAGTGCTCCTGACCATGCTGTTTCCTCCGGTGAGTCTAGAAAAGGGTCTCTCAGGAATTGTCACACTGTCATTTAAAACAATTATTTGAAGGAAATGCTTCGAAGTTTAGCGTTCTAGTTGTTTCTATCAAGTAGTGATTGCTCATTGTAAAAATAATTTGGGAAAATACAGTCAAATAAGAAGGAGGAAGAAAGAGTCCCACCATCCAGAACTAATCACTTGTTGACTACCGACTTAACCCCTGGCAGGGAATCTGTACCCAGACACAGCATTCTTACCTCCCCTCAAGGCCCCAAATAAATTCTAACAGAAAGAGTTATGTTTCAGGGCGCCTGGGTGACTTGGTTGGTTGGGTGTCTGACTCGTGATTTCGGCTCAGGTCATGATCTCACGGGTTGTGGGATCCAGCCCCTCATTAGACCCACGCTCAGCCAGGGAGTCTGCTTGAGAAACTCTCCCTCTGCCTCTCCCCCCATGACTGCTCTCTCTCTCTCTCTCTCTCTCTCTCAAATAAATAAATAAATCCTTAAAAAAAAAAAGAGTTATGTTTCCACTTAAGATGTAGAAAGCTGCCCCAGCCTTTGCCATTTTGGACTCACTCTAAAGGAACAATCCCCTATGTAGAAGTTTCCAGCTCATGCAAGGGGGGAAAAGGGATGACAGAACCATATGAAGACTCTTGAAACTTGTTTTCAGAAGTGGCCTATGTGGGTCCTGCTCACATTTCACTGGCTAAAGCAAGTCACCTCTCAAGTGTGATGTCAATGGAGTTGAAAACTATCAGCACCTTGCAGGGAGGAGCAGTGAATAATTGAGACTGGTGATACCATCTACCCCAGGAGCATTTAAGAAGATAGAGATGTAGCATTAAAATTTTCTGGAACTAAAAACATGATGTCCTAATTAAAAACAGTGGATTAATTGAAGAGCATAAGGGCAAACTGGAAAAATGAATTAATGGCCTGGAACATCAAGTGGAAGAAAATCTCAAACCATAGCATAGGACTACAAAGAGATGAGGGAAAACAATAACTGTATTATTATCAAAACTTACATATATTAACACACTTTTTACCAAAAACTAGGCATTAAGTACGATTATTCTTCAACCCATATTACAGCTGAAGAAACTGAGGCCCCGGAAAGTTAAGGTACTCTCCCAAGATCACACAGCTGTGGCAGAGCTGTATTCAGTCCCAGGTTGAATGGTTTCTGTGACTGTGCTGTTAAGTACCGCTGTTAACCACATTTTCTGCCTTTTTTTTTTTTTTAAGTAGGCTCCACACCCAGCATGGAGCCTAACTCAGGACTTGAACTCATGACCCTGAGAAGAAGACCTGATCTGAGATCAAGAGTCAGACACTCAATCAACTGAGCCACCAAGGTGCCCCATATTTTTTGCTTCTTAATGGCCATCCTATTTTGCCATGATAAGAGTTGGAGGATAGATCTAGGACACCTAATGTGAGAAATAGGAACTCATGAAGGCAAAAAGGAATTGCTGGAGTTGGTATAGGAATTTAATAAATGATAAAACAAAATGCCTCTAACTTTAAGAAAGACTTGCAATTTCAAAGAGCTCGCTGAGTTCCAGGATGAGATTGAGAAAAAAGACACACACCAAGTAACATCCTGTAAAATTCCTCAATTCCCAGGGTTAGGAGAATTTGTATAAGCTTCCAGACAAAAAGAACAAATAACTTATAAAGGAGCCTCAGACTGTTCATTGGGCTTTTCATTTACAACACTGGAAGCTAGAAGACTGTGAACAACATCTAATGACAACTCTAAGTAAATGACCTTCGCCTAAGAATTCTACAATCCCATCTGACAAGTCTCACCCGTCTGGGTGAGAGTTATTTGTGGGTATGATGTCATGAAGAGAGTATATCACCCACACACTCCATTTAAGGAATGTATTCAAAAGAAGAGCCTCTTTCCAAGCAACACATGAATCAAAGCAAAAATCTCAGGATAGGGGTAGATGAAGACCAAGGAAACAGTAATGGTAAGAAATAAGGCTAATATATAATATACATTTATGTACCTAAATCTGAATGAATAATGACAGAGTGACTAGCAATTTATCCCCTAAGTTTGTATTGACAATTATGATGGAGACTTAAAAACACTGCCTTACAATCAGACAGATCTAGCAGGAAAAAGAAAAGTAAAATCCTAGAGGAATGGACTATTTCATTAACAAATTGCAGTGCAGAAAGGTAACAAGGCACCCTGTGATTCCAGAGAGGGAGCAAGGAAAAGAGCAGCTCTTCATGGGTAGGATAGGACCCCATCATTTCAGGGACACTGAATGCTGATCTCTGCAAACATTCTTCTCCTGTCTGCTCACTGACCTTTCAACCAAGATGAGAAATGAGTTCTTTGAGGCTTTGTTCTCTGCTCAGAGATCTCCTAGGACCTGAAAATGTCTTTATTTTAAATGATGGCCATCACTGTCCCTCAGCGGAAGTTTGCTTTTTAAATTTTATCCTGAGAAGAGCTTTAGTAAGGAATTTACAAGGCAGAGCACGAATTCCAGGAAAGGGTGCATGAGGGGGTAAGAGAGGTGGGCAAAGGACCTGGAAGGAATTCAAGGGGGTAGTTTTGCTCCATGTCAAGCCTATGGATCTGCCTCACACGTCAGGGTACCAACTCCTAGCCTTTCCCTTCCCCTCCTCTCTTCCTGTCCTTTGCCATCATTTCTCCATGACAGCATTGAAATTGTTAGTAACATGGGTGATGGGACAGAGCATTTCTTTTTCTTTTTAAAAATATTTATTTATTTATTTATTTATTTATTTATTTATTTATTTATTTATCAGAGAGAGAGAGCACAAGCAGGGGGAGCAGGCAGAGGGAGAGGGAGAAGCAGACTCGCAGCTGAACAGGGAGCCCCTTGCGGGGCTTAATCCCAGGACCCTGGGATCATGACCTGAGCCAAAGGCAGACGCTTAACTGACTGAGCCACCCAAGCACCCCATCATTTCTTTTTCTTTCAGCCTAATTCCTGAGACAAGCAACTGCTACTCATGGGATTTCTCAAGCTCAGAGCATAATTAAATATGACTTTTAGCCCTGAACAATTACATTGGGGAGCTCCTGGGTGAGCAGTCCCCTTGACATTTAGAAGTGTGAACCTTATCTGGAGCAGCCCTTTGCAGGCTGATAGACCTTATTGCCTTATTGAACCTGAGCCATTTCAGCCCCACCGTAGTTATTTCTCATTTCTGTTTTTCAATTACACAGCAGCAGAAGATTCAGTTTGAATATAAGGGCTTTTTCTCATTAATTCAGAGAACCAACTTTAAGCTTAAGTGGTCATAGTTTACAGAGAATCCAGGGAAATAAATATTGCATTGGTTTTCTTGCTTGTGTTAATCTCCTCTTGTTATTACTGATATGCAAGGAACACAGACCTGAGGCCTGAGAGTTCTCTCAGGTTCTCAAATCTCTGGCCTCAAATGTATCTTGTTGCATGGTTCCTCTGCTCTGTTGTGACTTTCAATAGCCCCAGTGTTCAACCAGCTGGCCTCTTTCTGCCTTTTTCCTTGCCACATTTGTACAGATTGCAAAAATGATCTCATTGTAGGTGTCAGTTATTTTTCAATTATAAAAATTTGTCCATTTGGGTGCGATTACACAGACATATCATTTTTATTATAAATATCTACTATAAAGTGCAAAAGCATTGTGTTAGGCATTTAATACACATTATCTCTGTTCTCATGCCACCATGTAAACTTGGTATTATTATTCCCATTTCACAGATGACATTTTGGTTATCCATTGCTGTGTAATAATCACCGCCCAAACTTTGGTGGATTAAAATAACTATTTATAATTATATGCTTAGACTTCTGTTGGTTGGGTCAGCTGGGTGGTTCTCTCTTGGACTTTCACATGTGATTGCAATCAGATGGTGGCTAGGGCTCGAGTCCTTGAGACTGGACGTCTAAGGTGGCTTCTTTACTCGTGTGTCTGATGCCTCAGCTCAGATGACAGGACAGCTGGAGGCTGGCTAAGTATCTGTATCTCCACACAGTCTCTCCCCTGTTGGGCTTCCTCACAACAGCATAGTATCAGGCCAGTTGGACTTCTTACATGACTCTGGCTTTGCCAGAGGTAGTATTCCAAGAGACCAAGGCTTCTTATGACCTAGCATTATGTCTGCTGCATCACATTGGTCATAACATGCAGCCAAGTTCAATGTGGGACTACAGAAGAATGTGAGACAGGGTTAACTGTTGAGTGGAGGGCATCTTTGCAGACTAGCTACTGGAGGTGAGGAAATTGAGGGTCTGACAGGTTATATAATGTGCCAATAAGTTGCAAAATTGAGATTTGAACCTAAGAGGTCTATCTGACCCCCAAACTCTTTTTCTTTCTTTTTTTTATTATGTTATGTTAATCACCATACATTACATCATTAGTTTTTGATGTAGTGTTCCATGATTCATTGTTTGCATATAACACCCACTGCACCATGCAGTACATGCCCTCTTTAATACCCATCACCAGGCTAACGCATCCCCCCACACCCTTCCCCTCTAGAACCCTCAGTTTGTTTCTCACAGTCCCTAGTCTCTCATGGTTTCTTTATCATTCTATTTCTTGTGTTTGGCTACTTTGGTTCTGTAGTATAGCATATTATATACTGTCTCTAGGATGGTCTCAACTTTTGCCAGGCTGCTGACAGCATCAAGAGTGGCTTTGCTGAGTTAACAGGAAGATATCAGGTAAAATGAGTAGCACAACTACTCAAAACTCTTTGGGGGCTTTATTTGTAGGATGAAGCCATTCAGATGTTCTTCAAATCAAGATATTTCAATAGTGGCTGGTCAGTTTTGCTGCCACCCCCAAAAGAATCCAAAATGTCTCTCGTTAGTTGCACTCTGGGGACCGTGCAAATGATCAAATTCCTACATTGATCTTTGGGGACCCTGATGAGCAATCATCCATTTAGACAGAGTATACATTGTCCCAATGTGAAGACTTTGTCAAAGTCAGGAAAAGCTGCAGTAAGAAGAGTACAGTTGGGGTAATGACAATCCCTTATATTTGTAAGTGTCCTGTAGCTTTTAAAGCATATCCACATATTTTATCAGTCAAGATAGGCTGGGTTTTGCTGCAAAAAAAGAAAAAAAAATCCTGGTACCTTAAAACAACAAAGTTTTATTTCTCACTCCCAGTGCAAGTTCATTACAGATGCATTAGGTATTCTGCTCCCATGCTTTTGCCTCCTAACTCTAAGACCCAGGGCAATGGAGCTGCCACTATTCAGAACATTGCTAGTGGTCATGGCGATGCCACAGTAACTCACTCAGAAATTAAACATTTGGCCCAAAAGTGCCATGAATCACTTCTGCTCAAAATTTATTAGCCAAAGAAAATAATTGGCTATAACTGATCACATGGCTCTACCCAACCACAAGGACATCAGTGTAGGATGTCAGAACAGATAACCCTAAGATGTGCCACTTTGGCATGTGAATTATTTCGAGCTGAAAATAATCAAGGTCCAAAAGACTTGGGAAGAAACTGACCTTCCCCTTGACTGCCTAAAGGAATTTAGATAGAGGACCTCTTCCAGGAAGGAAAGCTATCACTGTAATAACCACAGCATAATATGAAGTAGGGGTGGTAGACAGGGAGACAATTAGCATAATCTGTTAAAATTCTTCTCTCTGTCCCACTATTTCTATATGGCCCAGCAAACATTTGTTTGCCAAACATTTACTCTTTTTCATCTTCCTGTAATTTTTCTTCCTTCTCTTTGAAGTCCCAGACCCCTACACCCTTCTCCTTGGCTCAGAATGGCTTATGTACATAATTCTGCCTGATTTTGGAATCTCTCATGTTTATATGGGTTCCTTGTATGTACATAATTAATTTGATTTTCTCCTCTTAATTTGACTCATGTCAGTTTGATTCTTAGAGCAGCCAGAAGAATCTTGAATAGTAGTGTAAATTTTTTCCTTCCCAATATCAAGAAGTATAATCTAGCATGTCTAGAAGGGGATAAAATGGAAATGACTATTTGGCAATAGCACCGATAATTACCACATATAAATGGCCTTCTGGTTTTTCTTAGCAATCCCATGATGGAAGGAGTTGTGGAATTATTTTCATTTTCCAGAAGTATGGAAAAGGCAGAAACGTCAGAAGAGCCTATTACATAGTATGTGAATTTATGTCTCAATGAATATTGTAGGGGCAGAAAAGTTTTCACTTCTTCCCTTCTAGTTTCTTTGGCTGGTCTAATAATTTTTAAATTGATATAACATAGATTGACAGGAGAAGAACAAACAAATTTCATACATACAGGAGCCCCATAAAAATATGACACCAAAGGACAACCAGGTGATTGAGGTTTATATAGCATCCTGAGTTAAGGAAAAGGGTGGGGGTCTGGGAATACAAAGGGAAGGAAGGCCACTCACAGGAAGGTAAGAGGAGATGTTGGTAAAACAAAGGTTGCCTTGTTATGCAGATAAGTTTCTTAGGTAAAAAAGTATCTCTAGTAATAGCTCTCCTTCTGGTATAGGCCCACTTTCCAAAGTAAATTTAGGCAGTGAGGGGGAGGTAAAGAACTTTCCCTGAATCTGCTGGGTTTTGTTTGCCTTTAGCTCAAAATAATCCTTATGCCAGAGAGACATATTTTGAGGTGGTAAAATCTGCTCCCCTTCAAGCTGTTATAAAAAATTAAAAGTGGGTAAAAGATGAGGCAGAGTGTATGACTTATAGGGAGAATAAACCCTCTCTTTTACCAGCCTGGTTAATATACAATCACCCTAGAGTTCCCACTCTATTCATATCCCTGCCCATGAGAGAGGCAGAGGGTATAATGCAAGGGCTCTAAACTTGGGGTCTATAGATAGAGGAGGATGGTTCACAAGCTCACCCCCAAATTATAGGGAAAATAAATGTGTAGAGATGTTCATTTTGGGAGAGAGAGGATCCACCATTTATATCAGCTTCCCAAAGAAGTTTATGAACCCCAGGGGTATTAGAAAGAATAATGGGCCAGGAGCCAAGAAACTGAGTCCTACTTCTGCCTGCCTCTAACTAGCTGAGTAAACCTGGACCAATCACTTGTCTTCTTCATTTGCAAAGTGAGGGACAGGCCTCAAGCTCCCTTCAGCTAGGTGTACAAGGTGCAGGCTACTTTGTGGTCAGACAGATCTGAGTTTATATCCTGGCTCTACCTCTTACTAATTGCATGCCCTTATGCCAGTTCTAGAACCTGTGTCAAAGGTAAATACCAGTGCAGGGTTCTTGGAAGGATTAGCAACCATGAGTGGAGAACACCTGGAGGCCATTATGATTAAATGATGCTTCCTATGAGTCTGTGTCTGGCTTAAGTCCTGCTGAGCATTAAATATCTTCAGTTAATGGGCACGGTCTACAGGGAACTCAAGGGCAGTTGTGCCAAATCCTCGCCCTTGGCTAGTTCCTACTCTAGAAAGGAAGTCTGGGTGGGAACTTTGCCCAGCCTCATGCATGTACACACCATGCCTGTCTCATTCCCTTCCTGAGCTCCCCAGCAAGGCCAGCTCCTGCCCCTACTTGCTCCTCTAGGTAGGCCTGGGGTCTTGCTGAGTCATCATTGCCTGAGTCATGACTTGGGCTAATGGCATCTCTAGGAGACTGAACTCACAAAAAGCACCAAAACTGACAGAACCACAAAACTATTCCCTTGGCCCTTCTAGCTTTCATCACTGGGACTTTCCCATATTGTTACTATAGCCATTATATCCCAAATTGACTCACTGCTTCCTGCTACAGCTAGGGCAGGAATTATCATGCCTAGTTTAGTCTCAAGGTGTCTGAAACCTAAAAGAATCAGGTAGTCTATCCCAGGAAGAACAGTGAGCTGGTCATAGCTCCTGGTCAGGTGTCCTGTTTCCTGGTTCCTTGTTGTCTCCTTGCATGATGTCATTGTATTTGTTTTCACTTGCTGCCATAACAAATAACCACAAGTTTAGTGACTTAAAACAACACAAATTAATTAAAACAACAGTGAGATAAACATGTGTAACAATAAGATAAACAATGTGATGCTACTATATACCTATTAGAATGGACAAAATCCAGAACACTGTCAACACCAAATGCTGGTGAGGATGTGGAGCAACAGGAACTCTTGTTCATTGCAGGTGGGAATGCAGAATGGTATAGCCACTTTGGAAGACAGTTTGGCATTTCTTATGAAACGAAAGTTACTCTTACCATATGATCCAGCAATCGTCCTCCTTGGTGTTTACCCAAATGAGTTGAAAACTTATTTCAGTACAAAAACCAGCACATGGATGTTTATAGGAGCTCTATTCATAATTGGCAAAAGTTGGAAGCAACCACAGTGCCTTTCAGTAGGTGAATGAATAAACAAACTGTGGTACATCCAGTCAATGGAGTATTAGCACTAAAAAGAAATGAGCTAGCAAGCCATGAAAAGACATGGAAGAACCTTAAATGCATGTTATGAAATGAATGAAGCCAATCAGGAAAGGCTACATACTGTCTGATTCCAACTATATGACCCTGTAGAAAAGTAAAACTATGGAGGCAAGAAAAAAGATCAGTGGTTGCCAAGGGTTGAGAAGGTGGTGAACAGGAGGAGCACAGAGGATTTTTAGGGCAGTGAAAATAGTCTCTATGATACTATAATGATGGATATATGTCATTACACATTAGTCAAAATCTGTAGAATGTACAACACCAAGAGTGAATCCTAATGTGAATTATGGACTTTGGGTGACTATGATGTGTCAATGCAGGTTCATCAATTGTAACAAATGTATCACTCTGGTGGGGAATGCTGATAATGGGCAAGGCTATTCCTGTGTGAGGGCAGAGTTATGTGGGAAATCTCTGCTTTCCCATCAATTTTGCTGTGAACCTAAAACTTCTCTTAAAGTCTTACAAATATTATTATCCTCCTGTTCTGGAGGTCATACCTCACTGGACTGGAGGCTCCAGGGGAGAATAGGTTTTCTTGTCTGTTGCAGCTTCTAGAGGCTGCCCTCATTGCTTGGCTTGTGGCCACCTTCCATCCTCAAAGCTAGCAGTGGCTAGTCAGTTTTTTCTCGTCCCATCACTTTGAGACTCATTCTTCTGCCTCCTGCTCCCACATTTAAGGGCTCTTGTGATTGCATTTGGGCACACAAAATCTCCCTATTTTAAGTTTGGCTGTTTAGCAACTTGAATTACACCTGCAACCCTAATTCCCTCTTGCCATATACCCTAACATATCACAGGTTCTGGATATTAGGATGTGGACATCTTTGGAGAGTCATTATCCTTCCTACCAGGGTCATGAACCAGTGTCCTGTGGTAGGAGATGGTGGTAATAATGGCACTGGTCGTAGTCCAGCTGAGCCTTGCTTGAAGCTACAGGTTAGAGCCTTTCTAATTTTCAATTGTGGTTGAGCCTTATCAGCCCTTAACTTGGTTGGTGTCCCCATATTTTCCAAGCTTCCAGCATTACCCTTTATTTAAATGTTTAGAGAAAATTGCTCATGCACTGAGGCCAGGGGGATTCCCTCTCAAATATTGCCAAGAATTCCTGGATGTATGTTCACCCTCATGGTTTGTCTCCTCTCACTCCATACTGCTGCTGACTTCTCCTGGATCTTCCTGGTGCCCCCATCACGGGTTCTCCACAATGCCCACACTTTGCTCCCAGACAGGGACTTGCTCATCATTCCTGAAGCAGGGCTGTCTGGGGTGAATGAGGCTAGGATACCTAATCAATTCCATTCAAGATCTGAAGACCCTTGTAAGGGTTTAACATGCAGGCAAGGAGAACCTCGCTGAGACCTTAGTCTCAGGCAGCCCCCAGTGCTCCAGTCATACTGTGTCCTTTACTCAGGTTCTCCCTCCTTGGGCCCAGCCCAAACCCCCTTTCCTCTGAAACCCTATGCCCCAGGTTGCTTCTTCGAGGACCACCAAAGGAAACAGAAACCCTTGCATATTGACTTTATCAAGCAGAGCTTAGCCACTCCAACCTGGCCTCCTACCTTTGCGTAACCAGAGTCCATTAAAGTGTTTTCCCAAACAAAAGATAAATTCTTTGCCTAGATGAATTCTTCTCCCACTCTTGGAATGTGAAAATGCTGCAGTTAAAAAATACAGCAAGGCAAAAACAGCTCCCTTTATTTCTAGTTTCATTATTTACCACAGAAATAAAGTGTTAGTACATGTGTTGTGATCTAAAATCTGTTTTAGATCACAACACACGTACAAACACACACACACATACACACATACGACTTAATAAAAGAAGCAGTAATCACCCTTATTACTTGGGATACACATTGATATTTTCTATTCTATTTGTTTTTTTAAATGTTGATCAGAACTCACTAGTCTTTTTCATGGTCTGCGGATGGCTCTACGACCTGCTCTTTGAGAAACCTTGTTCTAGACATGATACTGCCTTCTCTTCCCTCCCGGGCCTAGGATGAGTATTTGTGTAATGCTTTAATGCCTACAGAGTGGGTTTTAAAGCACACCTTATTCCACTTATTCATGCAATGCTAAAATGGCAATAACTCTCTTTTGATAGATGGGGAAACTGAGGTCTGATGAAGCAGTTCCTCCAAAGTCAGGCAACCAGAAAGCAGAGTTTAGAGGCAGATCTTTGAATCTAAACCCAGTGTTCAGGGCGCCTGGGTGGCTCAGTTGTTACACGTCTGCCTTTGGCTCAGGTCATGATCCCAGGGTCCTGGGATCGAGCCCCGCACCAGGCCCCCTGCTCAGCGGGAAGCCTGCTTCTCCCTCTCCCACTCCCCCTGCTTGTGTTCCCTCTCTCGCTGTGTCTCTCTCTGTCAAATAAATAAAACCTTAAAAAAAAAAGAATAAACCCAGCTTTCTTTTCACAAGACCAGACTCCCAGTTTCATTTTATACACCCTTATTAAATAAGAAAAATCCAACTGAGTAAATTTGAAGATACAATTGGCTTTATTCAGTGATTCATGAATTAGGCAGCATCCCATCTAGCAAATAGAAAGGAGCTCCAAAGAGCTACAGAAAAGGAAAGGTTTTTAAAGGCAGAGAAGAAGTGGGACAAGGAAGTCATAAGTGAAAAAAAGGATTATTTGGGGCTAGGTGACCTTCATTTGGGGGACAAAAAGGGTTTATTACCCAGATTACCTCACTAATGCTGACCAGGAAATTCCAGACCGACCAGTTAAGATTGCAGGCCTGGGAAATGTTGAAACTGCAATTAGATTAGGTATCAGTCTTGGTTTGGTGATGTGGGCTTAGCACAAGTGACTCCACTTTGGGCCTATCTCTTTTTTAAGAACTTTCACTCATGATATGGTTTAGGTTAAACTAAACAATGTAAACCCTTTTTTGCATATGCTAGATCCTTAGTGCTCTTAAAATCTTACTTCTACTTTGTCAGCCTAAAGTTGGCATACCTGCCCTCCTCACTACCCCCAGCCCAGGTGTACCTGTCCCTAGGGCAAGAGGCCCTAGCACCTGCCTTGCCTTCACTGTGGCTGGCCTTCAGACCAAAGGATGCCTCTGAGTGCAGCAGGAGGGTTCAGTCCCTGCCCTGGGCAGGAAGGAGCTTAGCCCAGGAAGCTGGGAGATGACAACCAGGAAAGACAGACTATGGGCCTAGAAAGCTGTGAGGAGGGATGATCTGGCCCTGAGGACAAGGAGCGCTGGGCTGAGGGTTTCCTTCAGGGATATCGACTGATAAAGGAACCAGACATCATATATCCAGAAAATGCTGAGCAGGCAACTGAAGGAAAATCTGGGGTTTGGGGCACCTGGGTGGCTCAGTTGGTTAAGCATCTGCCTTTGGCTCAGGTTATGATCCCAGGGTCCTGGGATCGAGTCCCAGGTTGGGCTCCCTGCTCAGCGGGGAGCTTGCTTCTCTCTTTCCCTCTGCCCCTCTGCCTACTTGTGCTCTATCAAATGAATAAATAAAATCTTTAAAAAAAAAAAGAAAATCTGGGGTTAGAAATACTTGGGTGCTAGTTTCCAAGTTCAGACACAGCTTCTCCCTCTTTCTGTCTTTGACAGTTCTGCTCCCTTGGATTTTCTACATAGGGCAGTTGTTAGAAGGGGCTGATCAACTTTCAAACACACAGGCTCTGTGTTTATAAGGAAAGCTATCAGGGTTTCTTTTTTTTAATTTTATTTATTTATTTGAGAGAGAGAGAGAGAGCACAAGGCGGCAGGGTGCGGGGGGATCGGCAGGCAGGGACAGAGGGAGAAGCAGGCTCCTCGCTGAGTAGGGCTCTGTCCCAGGACCCTGGGATCATGACCTGAGCCAAAGGCGGGAGCTTAACTGCCTGAGCCACCCAGGCGCCCCACTATCAATGTTTCTAAACACTGACCTGTCTGGAGAAACTGGTAAAGAAAAGGTTTCTAAATGGGCTATCAGGCTGCACAGGTCTGTGAGGTGACCCCTGAGCTCAGAGAGAAGCTCATGATGGCTAAGAGGCTGGATGGGGAGAATTGTTTCTCTTTTCTCTGGATCCAGTCCTGAGTGCCTGGTGCATGGAACATTGTGCCTCCTTCAAGCACCAACAATGCCCCTCTGCCCCTACGTGGGCTGTTGGGGCTTGATTACCTGTGTTTCATCCAATCTGAAACACCGTCACCTGTAAGCTGCACCATTATTCTATGTACTGCTGAGCAAGAGGAAAAGTGCTGGAGAGGGAGGCTCCACATAAAAGCTGGGCCACCAGAGATCAAGGAAATCTTCCCAAAGAAGAGACTGGCTGGAAATGTGCATGTTTTAGTCTTGGCACCATGTGGAGTGAGAAAAACAATTCTCTCCTGAGAAGTCAGACCACAAATTCAGAGAGGTCTGAATTTGCACTGTCAGTATGGTCTAAAAATGTCAAACAGAAAATGAATGTGAGGTAATCTCAGGTTGCTAGTGTCCCAGAAGTGACTGGCAGACACATATTCTGTCCCAGAGAACTCAGCTACAATCCTGGCTAACCGCCATTGCAGGACCCTGCTGATTTTAAGACACATCCTGATTTCACGTGAAGAAATGTGTTCCTCAGAATTAATGCGAGAGGGACACAAAACAGATGTGGCTGTTGGTGACACTGGTGATTAACTCCCCTGGGTTTGCCTGCAACTTTCCTGGTTTTAGCCCTAAAAGTCACACTTCTAGGGACATCTCTAGATGTCCCTAGACAAAGTTTGGTCACGCCATCTAACTCATTCCTCTCCTGGGAGTATCTTCTCTGGCCAAGGGGCCTTGTTTTATACCACATGCCAGGGGTAGGCTGACAGCACCAGGGCCTGGATACTTGACCCAGCCAGTCAGCACCTGGGACTTGAGGCCTAACCTGGGAGGATAAAAGAGGATTTGGAAATTTAGATATGAGCATGTGAAGAACTGAGGGCATTCTCTGAGAACTCTAGGACTGGCCTGGCTACTCAGGTTCCCTTGGGTTCCTGTGCATTGAAATAATTTCAATACACTCCCTTTTACTTATTTACCTTTTGATGGGGGAAGGAGTTACCTTCAGTATATCTTTGGCCCTTCTGGCTAAAGGGTCCCTGACTGAAGCAGGGAGGCTGTCCCGCCAGGCTTTTTAGAGGTTACAGGACTGTCCTAGGTGCTGCCAAAAAGGGACAAAGCAATGCCTGTCAGGGGGTCTGCACGCCCTGCAGGGGACAGGCGCTCCTCAGGCTCAAGTGTGTAAATGAAGCACAAGTAACATGAGTTCCACCGATGTCATTAGTGCAGTGACAGGAATTATTCCCTAAACAAAGGCCAAGAGAACGGTTTAACAGTGTCTCTGGTTTGTGTACTAAATAACTACTCGGAGTGGTGCTTGTTTCCAAGCTCCTTTTCACATGTTTTCCGGGAATGAACAGTTAGAGAGAGACACCAATACCTCGTGTTTACCAAGGGGCCCGAGCTTCTTGAGACGATATCACACAAATTAAATTGTGTGGGGTTGTCAGCAGCCCTGCGAGGGCCCTGAGGTGGGGTGGGAGAGCCGGGCCCGGATCCTGGGGAGCAGTGTGCTCTTGGACAATTTACCTCTCTTCTCCGTTCCCTAGTTTTCCTCGGCTGTACAGTGTATCCTGGTCCTGTGAGGCTCCAGAGAGCCTATGGGTGCGGAGTACCGTGCCCAGTGCCTAGCACACGGCAGGCTCTGTCACAAGGTGACGGTGGCGTTCCCGCTGATGGAGTGTGTGGAAAGGGCAGGTCCCATAATAGAGGAAGAAACAGGCAAATTGTCTACGTTCTTGCACTGAATGTTCACCACGCCTCTGTGAGGGAGATATTCCCATCTCCACTAAAAATCAGCCGGGAGTGAGTGAGGTCAGGCGGCTGCTCAAGTGTCGGGTTGCCCTCGGGACAGGCCTGCCGTGGCGGTGTGTGGGTGCTGAGCGGTCACAAGCCCCCTCCTAGTGCTGCGAGGGGGCTAGACATAGAAGGACACATGCTCTCTCCTTTCTAAGGGGTAGACAAGGGAGACCATGATAGCAGAGCTTGAGAGGACCAAGGAGGGTCCTGTGTAGGAGGTGCCAGTGGAGGACAGCTCTAGCCCAGCTCTGAATCTCCGATGGAGAGGGGGTGGCAGGACCCCCTGAGGCTTCCAGTGGCCTCACTGGCTGGAAGTCACTAAGGCTTCCTTGCAGTCACTTCCATCTCAGACCCTCTCCCCCATGTTGCTTGCCAGGGCTGGAGAGGGGGTCCTGTCATGGATACCCTGATTCACGGAGGGGAGTCATGCCCATCTCCTTTCTCCTTGGCCCCTTAGCCCCCTTGCCAAACGCTGAGCTTCCCTGAACATCCCTGCATCCTCGCCAAGGCCAGGAGTGAACCAGCGGCTAGGAATGGGATTTCCAAGCTAAGCGGTGGCCTTACAACTATGTGCAGGAATGAATTCTGAGCCAAGGTGGCTTTTTTTCTCTCTCTCTTAGAATGTTTCTATATTAAATGCCTTGTCAGCAGTTTTTCAATTGACATGTACTCCCTGTAACCAATGCAGCCATTCCAAAGAAAAAAGTAAACACCCTCATCTGGCCCAGAGCCCCTCAGGAGATCAGTGTTAACTGCTTGTGGGTCACCTTTCACAACTTCTTCTATACTCATCATTATGGACTGAATTGTGTCCCCCGCCCCTACCGAATTCAAATGTTAGGACTCCCACCCCACCACCTATATTTGGAGATAGGGCCTGTAAGGTTTAAGTGAGGTCATAAAGGTGGGGCCTTACAGAGAAGAGCCTTGGGAGAGCACAGCAAGAAGACACAGTCTGCAAGCCAGGCAGAGAGGTCTCGCCAGAAACAACACTAACGGCATCTTCATCTTGGACTTCCTGTCTCCAGAATTGTGAGAAAATACATTTCCATGATTGAAACCACCTGGTCTGGGTATTTTGTGACAGCAGCCTTAGCCTACTAATACACTTGTATAACCGCCACACAAAGATCCATGCACAGGGAGGAGAGGGTGCTTTATTTGTTGTTTATTTGAACAAAAATAGGATCATGCCATGCTCACATTGCTCTGAAACTTGCTTTTCTCATTAACAGTACTTAATCGTCACCTGGCTTCTTGCTCACACCCCCACATCCAATTCCATTAGGACATCCTGCAGGCCCCCCCTTCAAAACCTATCCAGAATCTGACCACTTGCTGCTTCACCGTGGGGTAAGCTCTCCTCTCTGCATGGCAACAGCCTCTCCACTCTCCTCTGCCTCCCTCTACCCCCTGAGTCAGTTGTCATGGCAGCCAGAGGGATTCTCCAAAAATTTAAGTCAGGTGATGGTGCTTCTCAGCATAAAACCTTCTGGTGTCTTCCCATCTTACACAGAGTAAAACCCAGAGTCCTGGCCAGGAGCTATGAGGCCCCCCGCCCGACACACACATACACACACACACCCCAACTCTACAGCTCTCCTCCTGACCTCACAGCCCTTGTCCCCTGCCACCCTGGCATCCTTGATATTCCTAGATCTCATCAACCATACTCCCAAGTCATGACCTTTGCGCTTGCTGTTCCTGTCTAGACTGTCCTTCCTCGTGAATGCTACAAAGTTCTTTCCCTCACTTCCTTCCAGACTCTATCTCCCAACCCACCTTCATTATTATTCACAGCACCTACTTAATACCATCTAATGTACTACATACTTATTTGCTTGTCTGTGGTCTTTCTCCATTAAGATGTGAATTCCGTCAACAACAAACCTTGTGTTGTTCCCTACTGTATCCCTAGTACTTAGAGCAGTGCCAGGTTCATAGCTGATGCTCAGTAAATGTTCAATGAATGAAAGAAGGCATAATCTCACTAAATCAGATCTAAGTCCAAGTCAGATATGTCAGGATACAACAGCCTTTTCAACATTTGCATAACATCTGCTAATGTGGATGGACCACAATTCACTTAACCACCCCCCTATTAATGAAGTTTAAATTGTTTCCACTTTTTCCTACTTTAAACAATGTTTGTGCTAAACATTTTTGCACAACTACTCTAATACATTGGTCCTTTTATTCCTATAGGATATTTTCCCTAAAGCTGGGTTGATGTATGAAGAGATTGACATACTTAAAATTTTAGTAGCCATTACCAATTTTCCTTAGTCACTGTTCACAGGCAATCCCCAAACAAGGTCTCAACCATTTTCCTAAACTGGGGCTGGGGTAATATTGCCCTTAGATCAGTCAAGGTGGCCTCCATCCTGAGCCTCCACACAAGGGCCCTGCATGTCACAAACATAAGAAATTAAATGTACTAAAGATCACATGGGAGCTTTTCTCCCATGGGATGCTGCATTCAGCTCGGGGCTGGCACCGTGTGACCTACAACCCTGAACGTGAATGCTTGAAACTAACACCCAAAGTCTCCACATTCCCTCCTATAATTCTCAAAACAAAACAGTGCTGAGTCCAGATGTTGTGAAGGTTGTGCTCCTGCTGACCTTAGAGACAGTCACTGCTTTGGAAGGAGAAAGAATTTAATTGGCTGATATGTGTAGATAAGAGAAAAGATAAATCAATTTATTCCTCAACTGAAAACCCTCCAGTGCCCTACACTCCTCCTCTCAGAGAGCGTGAATTCAGTGGGTCCTTGTCTAACTAAATATTATTTCTCAACAGTGCCAAGGGTCCATTTTCTTTTCTTTTTTTGTTCTCATTTGTGATTCTAGAGGCATTCAGGGATCAGCTCGTATTCACAATAGTCGCATACCCTATCAATGTCAGTTATCTGTTGCTGTGGAACAAAGCACATTGAAACTTAGTTGGTGGCTTAAAACAGCAGTTTGCTCGCAATTCTGGGCTGGGCCGGCTGGGCCATTTTTCTGCTGCTCTCCATCGGGGTCACGTATGTGGCTGCAGTCCATAGCAACTCTACTGGGACTGGCTGCTCCCAGATGGCTTTATTCAGATGTTTGGCAGTTGTGCTGGCTGTTGGCTGGGATGCCTTAGTTCTCCTCCAAATAGCCCTATACCCTCTAGGCTAGAATGGGCTTCTTTACATAATGGCATAAGTGTTCCTAGAGGACAGAAGCAAAAGCTACAAGGCTTCTTAAGGCCTGGCCTTGGGAGCTGCTCAGTGTTAATTCTGTCTCATTCTGTTGACCAAATGAAGCCTTGTGGGACACCTGGATCCAGTGGGTGGGTTGGGGGGAAGGGACTCTATCTCTTGATGGGAGGCATGGCCAAAATCATATTGCAAAGGAGCTGGGCACAGGGAGGTATGATACACTGGGGACCATTATATAACCATATACCACTGTGTCTCAGAAACTTTTTGCTATACTAAAGAATTCATATTTTTCTTACATTTGTGGACGTGTAGTTATAGTTGTAAAATATTTGAGGTGTGGTACAGATTCTTTGCCCTGCTTGTTAAGTGGACATTAAAACCCTAGAATTTTGAAGTTTTATTTTTATAGCAACATTTAATAAGATTTAATTTAAAAATAAAAAATTTAATATAAAATTCAGCTTTATTTAAATACATTCTATTTAAAATTTTTATATTAATTTTTTGTATTTTGCTTTGTAATAATAATTGTGAATGTTTTATTTTTTATTTTTATTTTCTTTTTTTTAAGATTTTATTTATTTATTTGACAGAGAGAGACACAGCGAGAGAGGGAACACAAGCAGGGGGAGGGGGAGAGGGAGAAGCAGGCTTCCTGAGGAGCAGGGAGCCTGATGCAGGGCTCGATCCCAGGACCCTGGGATCATGACCTGAGCCGAAGGCAGACGCTTAATGACGGGGCCACCCAGGCGCCCCTAATTTTGAATATTTTAGAAGAAAGACAAACTTTATTTTGTAAACTCAGCCTGTTGGGAATGAGTACAAATCATGCTGGGATTGATTTAGAAAATATGACATTGATGCTCAGAAAAGAAAAAAAGGCAAAAAAAGAAAAATATTCAAAAAGATGATCTGCTTAAGTTTTTAAAAACCAGAAATGCTGAAAGTAAGCCATCTTCCATTGAGCAAGTTTCTCATAAAATTTATGAGCAGAGAACTTCACAGGTTGTTTAGTTAATGAACTTTACTGATAAAAACTGAAAATGAGCAGGAACATTATTCTCCTCAAATTCATGACTTGAACAGATTGAATGAAATGCCTGCAACTTCACAGTTTTTGCTAAATGAAGATTTCAGTACAGATCCATGGAATAAGAATGTATGTGTCTTCCTCTTGCACTTCCCAGGGTTGGGGTGGTGAAAATGTGCCCATCAACTTCTCTCCCAGAGTCTGCTTTCGGATTGGGCAGAGCAGGGAGATGTTCTGGGAAGCCGGTGCCTTATCAAGATTCTGCAGGAGCTAGGGCCTCCCAGCTCCCTCTGAGCCCCCGACTGGAGAAAAGAGCCACGAAGAACACTCATTCATGACAGCCTCCCTGGCTCCTGCCAGAGCCACCCCAAAGGGGCTGGGCCCTGATGCTCCATTTCTGATGTTCCCACCCTCTACCCTGTACCCCCGGACTCAACTGGGCCTCTGCTCACCTGTCCATCTAAATAGGTACAGGACCACTTCTGGAAACAAAGGCAGCTGCTTTTCTGTTTGCTTTCCCTTCCCAGCGCAGTGCGTGAATTCACAGTCACCCAGTGCAAAGTGACAGCCCCATCAGATCTGCTACGTCTGGGGTCTGCCCTAAGTCACTCAGTGTGTTGGAGAATCAGTGCAATGGGAGGGAGTAAATGAGGTCCTGTCTGGAGAGCAGAGCCATCGGGCAATGAGGTGATGGAGGCCCAGAGAGGGGGGAGGTGACTTCTCTGGGTCACACAGCTCCTCCATAACAGAACCAGAACTCTCAATTTCCAGTTGGGACTTTTTCCCTCTGTATGAATTAGGAATACTGAGCTGTCTTCCCATCTTGGTAGGGGCTTCATATTTTGTTTTGTCGCCCTCTCTTTTGTAAGATAGCCTTATCTTGGTAAGTTCATGGAATGTCTTCAGGCTCAGGGATTGGGTGAGTTTATCAATGAGAATATAGAATTGTTTAATGAAGATAATTACATTCTCCCTTTCCCAGGACCCTCTGCTTCCTGAGGCGGCCCCACTTCCAGCTGTCAAATCCTGTAGGGAACTTTTGTTTAGTCTGGGGTGTGGGTTACATTTTCAACTGCAAAGATTTGAACCAAAGTTGGAAGGTCTTAAAAAGACCTCAGCATCCTATTTGTTAGGACATGTGAAAAGTAACCAGAGTCCCTCACGTTTAAAAGCAAAAGTTTGGAAATAATCATCTGCCAAAAGAGGCCTGATGAAATGACTTGGTGCACATCCATGCAGCAGCACACCATGGGGCTATAAAAAAGAAATGACACGAGAGCTTTCCTTTTTACTTCTAAATTAAAGTTTCAGGTAGTTAATAATCTACAAGTCTAGTGCAAAGCCTCCCTCCCACGGTCTGCCAGCCCCGCAGGCAACTAGCCTGACCTATTTCTTCTGTAACCTTTTAAAGCTATGTTGGGGCGCCTGGGTGGCCCAGATGGTTGAGTGTCTGCCTTTGGCTCAGGTCATAGTCTCCACGTCCTGGGATGGAGCCCCACGTCGGCTCCCAGCTCAGTGGAGAGTCTGCTTCTTCCTCTCCCTCTGCCTCTCCCCCTGCTTGTATGCTCTCCCCACACCCAAATGAATAAATAAAATCTTTAAAAAAAATAAAGTATGTATATACAGGGGACCAGTTACATGGATAGTCTTTTAAAAAATAGAAGCATGTTAAAAATCACTTCCCAGCATCTTGCTTTCTTCACTTAATATATTCATTTATTCAGTAAATATTTAGTGAGTACCTACCATATGCCAACCACTCTTTTAGGCATTTGGAATTGGGTAGTGAACAAAAGAGATGCATTCTTTGCCCTCTTGAAGCTTACATTTTCACGGGAAATAAATAAGCAAGTAAATATATAGTGATAAGGAGTAAGTGCTATGGAGAAAAGCAGGGTAAAGGAATAAGGAGTGTGTATGTGTGCGTGTGTGTGTGTGCGTGTGTGTGCGTGCGTGCGTGTGTGTGTGCGTGTACGTGTGTGTGTGTGTGTGTGTGTGTGTTGGGGGGGCAGGGGACTGTTGCTATTTCACATAGGGTGGTCAGGGAAAGCCTTGCTGATTAAGTGATATTTGAGGTGAGGCCTGAAGAAAATGAGGGAGTGAACCCTGTGTATAATCTGGAGCTGAGCATTCCAAGTGGAGGAGACATCCTGCCCTAAGGCCCTGAGACCAGACAGTACTCGTCATGAGGAACAACAAGGCAGCCATTGCAGCTGGAACTGAGTAAACCTATCTCAGAGATATTCTGTATCATGAGAACTTTCTAATTTTTTCCAACATCTGCATCTCATTCCATTGATGGTATATACCAGTTTAATTCAGCTTACTGATGGAAATTTAGGAGACTTGCGGTCTCTTGTGATTGTAATTAATTTCTTCAGGTGGCCCTTGGCACATGTGCAAGTTATCTGCAGGATTAATTCCTAAAAGTGGAATTGCTAGGTCAAGGGAGTGTATATTTGTATGTTTTATAGATTTTGCCAGACTAAAGCCATCAAAGAAGTTGTACTATTTTTGCCCCCCTGCCGACAATATGTTGTTGTTGTTTTTTTTTTTTTTTTTTTTTTTGGTCATTCAATGAATATTTATTGAGTACCTACCAGGGACCAGGTAAGTGCTGAGGATTGAGAACTGGAACAGAAGCCACAATTTGTCAAGTATATCTTGACTCACAAAACATGTAAACTATGCCAGACTAAGCTATGATGTGCTTCATACACTATCAATACTCAGATCAGTACACTACTTTGTTCAGATTTGTAATTCTAAGGTAAGACCACTGACACTTTGACACTTCCATTAATTATCTAGTTTACAAAATCTAACCAAAGAGATTAGAGCAAAGAGCACCCTATGTCTAAATACCACCTAGGACAAAATGCACCCAATAATTAAGGAGATCGTTTTATTCAGGCTGGTGCAAAAGGGAGATCATTCATTAATGAGGCAAGTCTCAAGGAAGAGGAAGAGAACTTGAAGTTTTCTGAAACAAGAGAGTCATTACGGAAGAGTGGAGGCAGGTCTTATCTTGGATATGTGATTGTGAGGTGGTCCTTTGTGGTTAGCCTTTTCTCTGTTTTGCTCCAGTTTTAGCATATGTGCTGCTGAAGTGAGCACGTGTTAGCCTTTTCTCTGAACACAGAAGCGTGGGGGATTTCTGAACCATTAAAATTGCTATCTCACATAGTTCTACTTCTTTAAATAATAGCTTGAGATATAATTTACCTACCCTACAATTAACTCTTTTAAAGTATATGATTCACTGGTTTTCAGTATTTCACAGAGTGGTGCAACGGTCAACCTGATCAATTTTAGAACATTTTTATGACCTCTAAAAAACCTTCATACCCATTAGCAGTCTCTCCCCCATTTTTCATTGCCTGGTTCTAGGCGAACTCTACTTTACTTTCTGCCTTTCTGCTTCTTTCATTTAGCATAATTTCCAGGTTTACCCATGTTGAGAGTTAAGTACTTCATTCCTTTTTATCGCCAAATAATATTTCATTGTATAACACAATTTTATTTATCCATTCATCAGTTGGTGGTCATTTAGGTTGTTCCACTTTTTGGCTATTATGAATAATGCTGCTATGAGCATTCAGGTACAAGTTTTTGCGTGAACATATGTTTTCCATTCTTTTGGCTATAGACCTAGGAGTGGAATTACTGAGTCTAATGATAACTCTAGGTTTACCCTTTTGAGGAGATGCCAGGCTGTTTTCCACAGTGATTGGGCCTGTTTATATTTCAACCAGCAGTCTAGGAAGGTTCCAATTTTTTGACATCGTGGCCAACACTTGTTTTTTGTTTTTGTTTTTTTTTAATTATAGCTATCCCAGTGGGCATGAAGTGGGGTCTGGTGGTTCTGATTGGCATTTCCCTGATGGCTAATGATGTTGAACATCTTTTCCTGTGCTTACTTATGTCGGTATAGTTTCAAATTACATAGTTCTTCTTATGAGTAGGTTAGATACCCTTCTGTATGTTTAAGAAATTTGTATATGTTCTTTTTAAAGATTTGAGAGAGAGAGCACGTGAGTGGGGGTGGGCAAGAAGGAGAGAATCTCAAGCAGACTCCCCATTGAACATGGAGCTGAAGTCGGGGGGACTCGATCACAGGACCCTGAGATCAATACCTGAACCAAAATCAAGAGTCAGGATGCTTAATGGACTGAGCCACCCAGGTGCCCCACTATGTTCTTTTCTGTGAATTGTTTATGTCCTTTGTTTTTCTTTGGGGATGATGTTTTTTCTTTTTCTTGTTTCCTTTCTTCCTTTCTTTCCTGGCCTTTTCAAAGAATTGGCTAACTGTTTTTTTAAAGATTTTATTTATTTGTTTGAGAGCGAGAGAGAGAGAGAGAGAGAGAGAGAGAGCGCCGGGGGGGGGGGGGCAGAGGGAGAAGGAGAGGGAGAACCAGACTCCCTGCTGAGTAGGGAACATGATGTGATGTGGGGCTCAATCCCAGGACCCTGGGATCATGACCAGAGTCGAACTCAGGCAGATGCTTAACCGACTGAGCCACCCAGGCGCCCCAAAGAATCAGCTAATCAATTTATTAGTGCTACAATTTTTATGTGTTCTAATTCATTTATTTCTCCTTTATTCATTTCTTCCTTTTGCTTTCTTAGGAATAATTCCCCACTCCTAAACTTCCTTGGGTTTTATGTTTAATTTACTTATTTTTTCCTTTACTAAGAAGTATTTTTGAATATATTTTTTCCCTCTGAGAACTGGTTTAGCTATATCCTATGGCTGTTGTTATATATATAGTTTTCATTAACATTATTGTCTAAATATTCTATAGTTTCTTCTTTTTTCCCCCTTCTTCCTTCTTTTCCCTTTTTGAACCAAGAGAGAGTTGTAAGTATTCAAGCAGTAAGATCTTTTTATTTCCTGGTTCTATTATTAATTTCTAGTTTTATTACATTATGATTAGAGAATGGTATCTATTGATGAGGGAGCAGAAGGCAAGCTGAGGACAAAGCCCAAGCTAACACCTTGCACCCCCCACCCCTCACCCCATGGGATATGTGTGACATTCCTCAGGTACTCCCAACTGCCCTAAAACTAAGGGAAGGGAAAAACAAATGGTTAACTGATAGAGATCACAGTCCTGCAAGACATGAGTCTCCATCAGTGTACCAATCAATGTCTTAGTGATTTACAAGGAAAAAGCATTCTTGTCAATAGCCTAACTTCCAGGGACCCATAACTCAATTTCCTGGAGCCCTAACATCACCCTCCCTTCCATGAGTGATGTGGGAAACCAAGACTGAAGGGAAAGTAAACAAAATTAAATTTCTTTATAACCTGCGGCTCATTGACAAGGACCTGAGATAGACAGAGAATAATATTCCCCCAGGAAGCTCCCAACTGTCTTAATGTTAATGCCTTACTCAACCTTAGCTTGACAATAGCAAGGCCTCCAGGATCCTGTGTTTTCTTTGGTATATGAAAGTCCTTTTGGACACCTCCCTTTGTCCTTACCTCCCCCAGCTCCCAAGTATATAATCAGCCATCCCTCACAACCCAGGTTCAGCAGCTCTTTCTGCCCATGGGTCCTGTCCCGGTGCTTTAATAAAATCACTTTTTTGGGATGTCTGGGTGGCTCAGATGGTTAAGCGTCTGCCTTCGGCTTAGGTCATGATCCCGGGGTCCTGGGATCGAGTCCCGCATCGGGCTCCCTACTCCTTGGGAGCCTGCTTCTCCCTCTGCCTCTCTCTCTCTTCCTCTCTCTGTCTCTCATGAATAAATAAATAAAATCTTTAAAAAAAATCACTTTTTTGTACCAAACACGTCTCAAGAATTCTTTCTTGGCCGTTGGCTTCAGACCTAACCAACATTCAAAAACTACATCGTCTATTATTCTTTTTGGGATTTATTGAAATTTTCAATGAATTCTTTTTTTTTTTTAAGATTTTATTTATTTATTAGAAAGAGAGAGAGTACAAGCAGGGGGAGCAGCAGAGGGAGAAGCAGGCTCCTCTCTCAGGACCCTGGGATCATGACCCGAGCCCAAGGCAGCCACTTAACTGAGCCACCCAGGTGCCCTCAGTGAATTCTTACTGAAGAATTATAAACAGTACCAGAATGTGCCACCCCCAAAATATGCCACTTTAGCACATAAAGATCATTTTGAGCTAAAGATAATTGAGAGCCAGGAGACTCAGGAAAAGCTCTTTACCTCCCCCAGTTGCCTAAAAATAAACTATAAATTTCTCCTTTTGTGAAGGAATTTACATTTATAAAGGAAATTTCCATTTGCAGGATGTCTCCATACCAGGAAGAGAGCTACTTCTGGAGACACCTCTTATGACCTGGGAGACCATTAACCACATAACACAACAATCTTATCTACCATATCTCTCACCTTCCCTAAACGCTTCCCCTACCCCAAAACTCTAACCCTCTTTTCCCTTGGACCGAACCAACCTGAGTTCACTCCTTGGTGAGTCACAGATACACCAGGTGGAGTTGTCACACAAAGTAAACTTTATTTGCAGCAAATAAGGAGATGGCCAGAAATAGCTTCCAAAGCCATGACTCCCCAAAAGAGGGTGAATGGGTACCTTTGGTTTAGGTTTAGGATGAATATTGAGATAGGGAAGTTTTGTCATCCTATGTAGAGACAGGCATAAGTTCATTCAGGTGCCTTAAGGACACATTTCTATACATGTTATGTAAATGACACTTGTGCTCCTCCTCAGGTGGGAGATTTTAGTATTATAATGAGGTAAAGGTAATTGCCAGTCATTCCATAGCCCATCTGCACAGGCACAGTTCAGAGTTTTAGCTCAAATTGTCTGGGTGGTGTGGAGGTGGTTGGGGGTGGGGATTTTGGGTTTCATTTGCCTGAGCTTAGAGGTAAGCCAGAAAGAAGAGCTTAAGGAAAAATGTAACAAAGGTTAGTAAGTACAGCAGGTGGGCAGTAAAGGTTAGGTCTTGGGGTTTGGTTGGTGACACCTTTTTTGGCCAAGATGGTATATAAATCTCAATCATATGGCTGCCTCCATGGGTCGCATATCTTTGTGAAACTTCCATGCATTGCAACTGGTAGGGGGGAAGGGAAGAGATGTTTTTCTCCCCTTCAATTATATTACTTTGGGAATTTATTGAAGTTTTTTGTGACCTAATTATGACAGAGTCAATTAATTTTGAAAATGTTCTATAGATACATGAGAATAAAATAAATTTTTAGTTTTCAGATTGTAAGTTTGACATATCAAGCAGCTATACTTTTAAAACTATGTTATTTAAGGTCTTACCTTATGACTATAACCTAAAAGAGAGGTAAATTAATCTCCCTTACTTATGTGTCTCTATTTCTCCTTGTATTCCTCTAGCTTTTGCTTTGTTAATGTATGTTGTTATATAGATATTCATATGAGTTATGGCTTTATAGGACTCTAATAATCTTACTATTGAATAACTCTCGTCTCATTTAATGATTTTTGTCCAGAATTCATCCTAGTCTAGTATTAAGATCATGATGTCTGGGACGTCTGGGTGGCTCAGTCCATTAAGCATCTGCCTTTGGCTCAGGTCATGATCTCAGGATCCTGGGATCAAGCTCTGCATTGGGCTCCCTGCTAAGCTGGGAGCCTGCTCCTCCCTCTTTCTCTGCCCCTCCCCACTCATGCTCTCTCTCTCTCTCTCTCTTTATCAAATAAATAAATAAAATCTTAAAAAAAAACCCACAAAAAAAGATCATGATGTCTGCTAAACTTTTACACTTACTTAGTAAAAACACCTTTTCTCATCCTTTTCAATCCTTCTTAATCATTTTGTTTTATCATTAGGTTTTAGTTTGTGATCTAATATGAGTCTCTCTTAACGGGTGAATTTGGCCTATTTATACTTATTGATATGATAGTAGTTTGGGTCTGTTGTATTTGTTTTATTCTTGTGTTTGTGTTTTTAGTGGTAATTTGGAAGGTTTGTGTATCTGTTCTAGTAGTTACCTTTATAGCCTTGTTAAAAATTAATTTTCAGAAAAAAAGAAAAGCTTGACTGTTGCTCAGATACAAGAATGAACATGTGTTAAAGCTTTTATTTTACTCCTTAATTAGCTGGAGAACCAGACAGGTGTTATAACAGGTTCAGAGGAACAGTCAAAGGAACACAAATTTAAATGAAATAAAGAGATTGAATTACAAATGGAGGTAAAACTGATTTTTCCAGGGGCGCCTGGCTGGCTCAGTCAGTAGGGCATGGGACTCTTAATCTCAGGGTCATGAGTTCAAACCCTATGTTGGGTGTGAAGCCTACTTAAAAATACATAAGTACATACACACATAAAGCAATGATTTAGAAAAAAAATCCCAGTGCAACCCACACATAGATCATAATTTTTAAAATACAGTTAAGTCTTCTGAGGATCTAAATTAGCCTCAAGTTTCTAAATAAAAAACAAAACAAACATAAAAACCCCTGGTTTTTCCAGAGGGGGAAGGAAGGCAAATAATACAGATTTGCATAGCTATCATTTACCTGCAGTTTACAAAAAGTGCAAAATAGCTCAAAGACAATGAACCAGTCTCCAGCGGACCAGCCAGGAGGGTGTGCTGGAGATGATGCACAGTTCTTCACTGAAGTACAACATTTCTTTCTGTAGTCTTAAAATTATGTGATACCCTCCTAATCCTCTATTTCCTTAGACATATGTACCAATTTCTTAGAGGATGAGCAGCTTATCCTGGCTTCGGCCCTGAAAGTCCCGTGTCCTGGGAAAACCCGGACAGATGGTCACCATAATTTTCTATTACAAGCAATGATGGAGCTATTATATTTCCTCTTCCTTTCTGAGGAAGCCCTTTCTACTCCAGTGGTAGGCAACCTTGACTACTCTTGAAGAAGCTTTTAAAAATCCTGATGCCTGGGCCTCACCCCCAGAGATTCTCATTTAATCGGTCTGGGATGTAGCTTACACATCTGGGAGTTTTAAAAGCGACTCAGATGATCCTAATGTTTAGCCAAAATTGGGAACCACTGGTACATAAAGATACGGAACTTTCTCCAAGACGTACTGAGTGCAGAACAGTGTATGTGATATGCCACCGCTAGGTAGAAGACGGAAAAGAAGAAGAAGAAAATATTTATGTATATGCATAAACTATCTTTGGAAGGAATTGTTAACATTGGTTACTGCCAGGGATGTCAGCTGGGGATGGGGAAGGAGACTTCTCACTGCCTACTTTTTGACCTTGTGAATCTGTTATCTATTTTTAACTGTTATTTTAAAGTTCTACCTCTTTAATCTGGAAAAAGCATTTACTGTCCTGAAAAAGTAGATATATAATTAAATAGACCGTATGATCTTTCTTTTTTTAAAAGCTCCCAACACATACAAATTTAACTACAGCACAACAAAGAACTATGCATAGAAAACATTTTCTGAGGAAGGAAATTTAAAATATATTACTATAAAATTACATTAATATATCACATTACAAAATTAAAATATATACATATATGCAAATATACATACATATACACATACAAACACATAAAACAAAGGGTCTTTCAGTGGTAGAACTATGGCTTTTATTTCTTATATCTTTTAAAAATATATAAGCCATCTTCATGATTTTTATAATACAAATAAAAAATAGAAACTTAATAATCATGTTTTTATCTAAAGGCAGGTCTTTTGCTCCACCCGAAGGAGTCAACTTTATCTTGCTGATGTAGGGGTTTTTGTTCTTCTTCCTTCCTTCCTGTGCCATGTGGGGATCCTTTCTCACTCAAGAGGAAGCCCAACTGCTGAGGTTTCAAAATCAGCCCGACTGCCTCATGGCAGCACCTGGGGAGCTGGGCAGCTGCAGTGGATGCCCAGGTAAACTTTCCTGATTGCTTCCCACACGGTGAACACTGTGCTCAGCTGTGTGGGGGGCAAAAGGTCAGCAGACAGGACTTTACCAACAAGGCCTTTCCTGTCAGAGGTGGTGGCCTGGACACATGCACATAAACAGGCTTGTCCTAACATTTGTGGGGCCAGGATGAGAGTATCAGTGGAAGACCACATTCCATATATCTAAATATTGAAAAGCTGTAACTCAAATTAACACACTGTTGACTGAAATAATGACCTGAGCAGACCAGGCTTGAATGTAGAATTTCCTCTCATTCCATGGGGTTCTGTGTTTGGACATAGCCGTGGTGGGCATCTTCTCATTCCCCCCCCCCACCCAGCCTCTTGATATTTACACCCCTGTGCAATCCCCTCCTCTTGAGTATGAGCAGGACCCATCAATGCTTCTAACCAACAGAATGTGGCAAATAGGTTGGGACTTCACTTCCATGTTTAGGTTAGATAAAATAGTGGCTTCTATCTTGCGAGCAGACTGGCCCTCCCTGGCTTTGATGAAGCAAGTTGCCATGCAGGAGAGGCCTGCACGACAAGTAAATGTAGGTGGCCTCCAGTTAACAGCCAACAAGGAACCAAGGCCTGCAGTCTAGTGACCCTTGAGGAACTGAAATTCTGCCAACAGCTGCCCGAACTTAGAAGCATGGGGCACCTGAGTGGCTCAGTCGGTTAAGCATCTGCCTTTGGCTCAGGTCATGATCCCGGAGTCCTGGGATCAAGCCCCACATGGGCTCCCTGCTCAGCAGAGAGCCTGCTTCTTCCTCTGCCCCCTCACCCTGCTCATGCTCTCTCTCTTGCTCTTTCAAATAAATAAAATCTTTAAGAAAAAAAAATTTAAGAATAAAAATGAACTTAGAAGCAGATCCTTCCCCAGTCAAGCCTACAGATGAGACTCCAGTCTTGGACAACACCTTGTGATAGATCTTGAAACTGAGGACCCATCTAAGCCCTGCCCAGATTCCTAACCTACAGAAATTATGAGACAATAAATGTGCTGTTTTAAGTCACTAAGTTTGTGGTAATTTGTTACACAATAGAAAGCTAATATAATGGCTCTGTTGGAAGAGTTGGCCTTCAGCCGTGGCTCTCAGTTAGTCACATACTCATTTTCTCTTCCCACCCCCTCTTCATCTTGAATCTTGAGGGGGCCTCATGTTCATTTTTGTAGATGCCCGCTTTCTTTCTTTTTTTTTTTTTTAAGATTTTATTTATTTATTTATTTTGACAGAGAGAGCGAGAGCGAGAGCAGGAACACAAGCAGGGGGGGTGGGAGAGGGAGAAGCAGGCTTCCCGCTGAGCAGGGAACCCGACGTGAGGCTCGATCCCAGGACCCTGGGACCATGACCTGAGCTGAAGGCAGACGCTTAATGACTGAGCCACCCAGGCGCCCCTTTGCCCTGGCTTTCATGTCAGTTCTGTCATCCCCACTCTCTACTCCTAGATAACCTTCAAGTCCAGATGTATGCACATACTCAGCTGGTGCTACCCATGGGAGTAATGCTGCCCTTGGGAGTATAGGCCAGGGGACAGTTCCAATCAAGCCCTGGGAATGATTCATGGTCATTTGTGCAGGGAATTCCAGGGTCCTGAGTACTCAGAACATCTCTGGAGAGGGGCTTCAGGTCCTTGCCCTGCCCTTCCTCCCCCCAGACTCTCTACCCCAGTGGAAAGGGCATGGCTAGAGAAGGGACAAAGCAAGGCTTACCAAAGCCACAGGCCAAAGCCAGGGACACTTCTTGCCCACTCTAAGGCCAGCACTGCACTCATGAGAAGCACTGGCTGAGGCCGAGGTAGACTGGATCAGACTCGGAGAGCTTCCTGAGGAGCATAAATGAGCAGACTGCCACACATCTGAGGGGAATCTTCAAAGGGAGCTGTTGGTGGAGCTGGACCATAAAAGTGGGAGGGCTTAGGGATCAGGAGAAATGGGAAGGCCTCCAACAGAGCAGCCAGAACTGAGTTGTTGGCTCCCAGTGATGTAGTTTCTTTAGGGCAGAGTGATGAGGAGTTTGGGCTATTGAGTCAGAGCGCATCTGTTCAAATCCTGCCTCTGCACCCTGGCTGTGTGACTTTAGTCAAATTACCTAAACTCTCTGAATATCAGTTTCCTTATCTGTAAAATGGGGATAATAATAGTATCTATCCCATAAGTTTTTGGAGAAGATCAATACATGTAAAATGCCTGGTAAATGCTTCATGAATATTGGCTATCATTAAGAAAACTGAGGCTCAAAGCAGATGAAAGATTATCTTTCTGCTCCTCAGTGCTACTTGCCTTGCCTCAGAGGTCAGAGAGAGAAGCAAGGAGGGTTTTATTCAGTTCCTAGGACACTCATTTGTATAAGAAGCATTTATAGTATGGGGGCCAGGGGCCAGCCTCTCCAAGATGGACCACTTTGGCATGAACATTATCTTGAGTTAAAAGCAATCTAAACCCAGCAGATTCAGGAAAAGCTTTTTATCTCCCCCTCAACTGCCTGCTTATACCAGGAAGAGAGCTATTAATAGAGATTCCCCTTTACCTAAGAAACTTAACTGCATAATAGAGCAAATTCTCTTGTCCAAACATCTGGTAATGGTCTTTCTACCCTTTGTATCCTCAGACCCTACCCCTCTCCTTAGTTCATATAAGCATCATGTTGCCTCACTGTCTTTTGAATTTCCATGTCTGTGTGGATTCCCGTACATATGCTATTAAATTTGATTTTCTACTGTTATTCTGTCTCATGTCATAATGGAAATGTTCCTCCTGTTGTGCCCTTGGGCAAGGTACCTGGGCTTTGTTGCCCCATCTGTGAAGTAAAGGGGTTACCAGTTTGCCTCGAAGTGTGGACCACAGGCCTGTAGCCTTGGCATCACCTGGAGCCTGTTAGAAGTGCAAAAATCTCAGGTTCCACCTGGACCGACTGACTCAGAATCCCTAGGGCTTTGTATTTGCATTGCTAACACACTCTCTAGGGAATTTTTTGCTTACTGAAGTTGGAGGATCACTGGGGTGGACTATCAGAGGTCTTCACGGACCTGGCTCTGCAGACCCCCGTGGGCACTGCTGCAGGAAGCCCAATGGGCTGGGCTTCCTGGCGCCAAGCCTGACTGGTACTGGTCTCCACCAGAGGCTCCACTCTCACAGACGCCAATGGGGTTCTAAGGAAACAGGTGTTCTGCTTTTACTCAGTAGAGCTTAGAAACTGCTTGTTGTGGTCTGAATGTTTGTGCTTCCCCTATTTGTAACTTGAAATTCCAGCCCCTGAAGGTGATGCTATTAGGCGGTAGGGCTTTTGGCAGGCGCTTGAGTCTTGAGGGAGGAGCCCTCATGAATGGCATTAGTACCCTTATAAAAGAGGCCCCAGAGAGCTACCTACCCTCTTTGCCAAGAGAGGTTATGATGAGAAGCTGGCAACTCGGCAGGAGAGGGCCCTCACCTGACCATGCTGACGCCCTGATCCTGGACTTCTAACTTCCAGAATCGTGAGACAGAAATTTCTGTTGTTCTTAAGCCACCCAGTGTGTGCTACTTTGCTGTAGCAGCCTGAAAGGACGAAGATACTCCTGGCCTGGGCTCGGGGCTGGCTATATGATTTGTGGGGCCCAATGCAAAATGAAAATGCAGGGCCCCTTGTTCAAAAAGCAAGAGAAAATCTTTTTTTTTTTTTTTTTTTTTTTTTGCTTGTGCTGTCTCCCTCTTTACTTTTCATGGGTTTTAAAATTTGCTATTTAATGTCCTGGCCCTTCAGGCACCAGGACACTTGCAGGGTGAGTCCCGGCCCCAACCCCCACCCTCCCGGGTTTACACTCAGGCCCCTGCTGCAGGCATTGCGGTTTACATGGAGACCTCTGAGCTCTGGTTAGAGTAAAAGTGATTGCAGCTGGGTGAAAGCTGAGCAGCCAGCAGCAGCCTGGTACTTGGGGTGATTAATGAATGCATTTGGAAATTTCCTCCTGCTTCGGCCTGAGCCTGCTCCCGAACTGTGGTTGATGCAGCAGTCCATTTCTGTATAATCTCTTTTGACAGCCAGGAGAAGGGCAAACCCACAAGACTAACCCAATTACAGTAAAAGAGAGATCTGGCTGCTCCCTATGGACAAGGTCAACCCAAGGGCATCCCAATTCAGGGACTTAGTGCTTCTGGACCAGTGAGCTGCCAGCACAGAAAGTTCTTTCCTGTCCAGCTCCTTGGCGTATTCTTACTTCATGACAAATGGTGGCTGTCACTCCTGGGCTGTGTTGAGTAGGGTGATGTGAAGAGGGCCAAGTGGATGGGGCTCCCTGTACCCACATAGCCAGGCCTGAGCTACATCAGCCCAGGAGGGGATGTACAGCAGTCAGGGCCCTCATCAGGGACTCAGAAAAACTGAGGTCTCTTCTGATTCTATCTCACTGAGTGACCTTGGGTAGACCTTCAGTCTCCCTGTGCCTCAGTATTCTCATCTGTAACATGAAGATACTCAATTAGATTATTTCCCAGCTCTGCCTCGCCCTTATTTAACATTCCATCTGGTTAAGGGTTTAAGAGTGGTATTTCAGTCTATGCAGTTAATTTTCTGGGAAGAGCGTGAAGAACATGGGGCAAAGTGAGATATGAACTGTAAGGTGGATAGGTTACATCATGAAAGACTAAAATGTCATTAAAGAACTTGATGCTTCTTTTGTATACAGGCAAGGAGGGGGAACCATTGAAGGCATATAAAGAGGGAAAGGAATATCTTCAGAGCTGAACCTGAGAAAGATGAAATAGGATGCCAAGTTTCAGAAGAATTGAGGATAAAAGAAGTCAGTTAAGGGGCTATGCACAGGTGTTTGCCCTTACCAGACAGTATCAAATTGCCTTCCTGAGGGCTGTCCAAATTTACAGCCCCCCCCCACCCCAAGCAGGCTAAGAAAGTCCTTATTTCCTTATAAACTTATTATTATTTGGCATTATCAGACCTCTACATTTTTGCCAACTAAATGGGTGTGAATTGGCATTTCGTTGTGATTTTTTTTTAAGATTTTATTTATTTGAGAGGGAGAGAGAGAGAGCAAGAGAGCACAAGCAAGGGAAATGGGAGAGGGAGAAGCAGGCTTCCCGCTGAGGGGGGAGCCCAACTCAGGGCGGGAGCCCAGGGTCCTGGGATCATGACCTGAGCTGAAGCCAGATACTTAAACGACTGAGCCATCCAGGCTCCCCTGTGGATTTATAGGATTTTTATTTATTTTATTTTTTTTAAAAGATTTTATTTATTTGAGAGAGAAAGAGAGCACATGAGAGGGGAGAGGGTCAGGGCGAAGCAGACTCCCCGCTGAGCAGGGAGACCGATGTGGGACTTGATCCAGGGATTCCAGGATCATGACTCGAGCCGAAGGCAGTTGCCCAACCAACTGAGCCACCCAGGCGCCCATATTTTTAAAAAAGTAATTTTCTACACCCAGTGTGGGGCTTGAACTCCTGACCCCGAGATCAGGAATTGCATGCTCTACCAACTGAGCCAGCCAGGTGCCCCATATTTATTGGATATTTATGCTTCCTCTTCTGTGAGTTTCCTGTTCAATCATTTGTCTGTTTTTCTTTATGTTCTTTTAAAAAAAAACCCTCCCCCATTGATTCTGGATACTAATCTTTTGTCAGTTACATGCAATATGAATGTATTTTCCCAGTTAGTAGTGACTTTAGAAAAGCAATCAGATCATTGTAATAGTTGAATTTATCGACATTTTTACTTATAGTTTGTTCTTTGATATCTTTTAAAGAAATCCTCTGAAATCGTAAAGCTGTTTTTTTTAATTTCTCCTGTATTTTCTAAAAAAATTTAATGTTTTCTTTTTCATTTTTAGGCCTTTGCACATTGAACTTAGGTTTGTATATAGTGTAGGATAAGGAAAGATCAGATTGGATCTAATTTTATCTTTTTCCATGTGGATACCCAGTTGTCCCAGCACCACATACTGAACAGTTGACTTCAGCCAGGAAAAGGGTGAAAATAGCCAAGTTCCAACTTCCAGGGTTACAAGAATCTGAAGCTGAGAGTGAGCACCTTCATTTTTGCACCCTGGGCACCTTGCTAGCCTCAGTCTATCCCTGCCTTGCTGTCATTCTCCCCTTCCAGGGAACAGCCCATGGCAAAAAGGCATGTCCTGATTCTGACACACATGAGACTTTGGGTCTCCTGTCTAGGAATATAGGTTCCCAAGACAGAAGAGTCTTTTTTTTTTTTTTTACATTTTAATTTCAATATATTTAACATAGTGTTATATTAGTTTCAGGTATACAATATAGTGATTCAACAATTCTATACATCACCCAGTGCTCATCACTGTAAGTGTGCTCTTAATCCCCCTCACCTATTTCATTCCTCCCCCACCCACCTCCCCTCTGGTAACCATCAGTTTGCTCTCTACAGTTCAGAGTCTAGTTTTTGGTTTGTGTTTTTTTCTTTGTTTATTTGTTTTGTTTCTTAAATTCCACATATGAGTGAGATCATATGGTATTGTCTTTCTCTGACTTATTTCACTTAGCATTATACTCTCTAGATCTATCCATGTTGTTGCAAATGGCAGGCTTTCATTCTTTTTTATGGCTGAGTAATATATCATTATACACACACACACACACACACACCCCACATCTTCTTTATCCATTCATCTATTGATGGACACTTGAGCTGCTTCCATAATTTGGCTATTGTAAATAATGCTGCAGTAAACATAAGGGTACATATATCTTTTCAAATGAATGTTTTCATATTCTGTGGGTAAATACCAGTAGTGGATCACATGGTAGTTTTATTTTTAATTTTTTTGAAGAACCTCCATACTATTTTCCACAGTGGCTGGACTGATTTACAGTCCCATCAACAGTGCACAAGTGTTTCCTTTTTTCCACATCCCCACCAACACTTGTTGTTTGTTGTGTTTTTGATTTTAGCCATTCTGATAGGTATGAGGTGACATTGTGGTTTTGATTTGCATTTCCCTGATGATGAATGATGTTGAGCATCTTTTCATGTGTCTGTTGGCCATCTGTATATCTTCTTTGGAGAAATGTCTGTTCAGATCTTCTGCCCATTTTTTAAGTGGATTATTTTTGTGTATATTGAGTTGCATAAATTCTTTATATATCTTGGATACTAATCCTTTATTGAATGTATCATTTGCAAACATCCTTTCCCATTCTGTAGGTTGTTTTTTAAATTTTGTTGATTATTTCCTTTGCTGTGCAGAAACTTTATTTTGATGTAGTTCCAATAATTTTGCTTTGTTTCCCCTGCCTCAGGAGGCCTATCTAGAAAAATGTTTCTATGACTGTTATCAGAGAAATTACTGCCTGTGCTCTCTTCCAGGATTTTTATGGCTTCAGGTCTCCCATTTAGGTCCTTAATCCACTTGGAGTCTACCTTTGTGTATGGTGTAAGAAAGTGGTCCAGTTTTATTCTTTTGCATGTAGCTTTCCAGTTTTCCCACCAACATTTGTTGAAGAGACTGTCTTTTCCCCATTGCATATTCTTGCCTCCTTTGTTATAGAATAATTGACCGTATAAATGTGGGTTTATTTCAGTTCAGTTACCTCCAGTTTTGTTCCTTTTCAAGATTTCTTCGGCTATTCAGGGTCTTTTGTGGTTCCATACAAATTTTAGGATTATTCTAGTTCTGTGAAAAATGCTATTGGTATTTTGATAGGGATTGAATTGAATCTGTAGATTCCTTTGGGTAGTATAGACATTTTTAATAATATTCTTCCAATCCATGAGCATGGAATATCTTTCATTTGTTTTTGTCTTCAATTTCTTTCATCAATATTTTATAGTTTTCAGAGTATAGGTCTTTCATCTACTTTAAGTTTATTCCTAGGTATTTTAGTATTTTTGGTGCAATTATAAATGGGATTGTTGTCTTAATTTCTCATTCTGCTACTTCATTATTAGTGTATACAAATGCAACAGATTTCTGTATATTGATTTTGTATCCTGTGAACTTACTGAATTCATTTATCAGTTCTAGTAGTTTTTTGGTGGAGTCTTTAGGATTTTCTATGTATAATATCCATATTATCTACAAATAGTGAAAGTTTTACTTCTTCCTTACCAATTTGGATGCCTTGTCTGATTGCTATGGCTAGAACTAGTATGTTGAATAAAAGTGGTGGGAGTGGACGTCTTTGTCTTGTTCCTGATCTTAGGGGAAAAACTCAGTTTTTCACCATTGAGTATGATGTTTGCTGTGGGTTTTTCATAGATGGCCTTAATTATGTTGAGGTATGTTCACTCTAACCCTGCTTTGTTGAAGGCCTTTTTCGTGAGTAGATGTTTTACTTTGTCAAATGCTTTTTCTGTATCCTTTGAAATGATCATATGGTTTCTATCCTTTCTCTTATATTGATGTGATGTATCACGTTGATTGATTTGCAAATACTAAGCCACACTTGCATCCTGGGAATAAATCCCATGTGATTGGTGAATGATTTTTTTTTTTTTTTGTATTATTGGATTCAGTTTGCTACTATTTTGTTGAGGATTTGTGCATCTATGTTCATCAGAGATATTGGCCTATAGTTCTCTCTCTCTCTCTCTCTCTCTCTCTTTTTTTTTTTTTTTGGTAGTGTCTTTATATGGTTTTGGTACCAGGGTAATACTGGCCTCATAGAATGAATTTTGAAGATTTACTTCCTCTTCTGTTTTATGGAATACTTTGAGAAGAATAGGTATTAACTCTTCTTTAAATGTTTGGTAGAATTTGCCTGTGAAGCTGTATGGTCCTGGACTTTTGTTTGTTGGGAGTTTTTTGATTACTGATTCAATTTCATTGCTGGTATTCAGTCTGTTCAAGTATTCTATTTCTTCCTGTTTCAGTTTTGGGAGGTTATATGTTTCTAGGAATTTATCCATTTCTTCTAGGTTGTCCAGTTTGTGGGCGTATAATTTTTCATAATAACCTCTTATAATCCTCTGTATTTCTGTGGTGTTGGTGGTTATTTCCTCTTTCATTTCTGATTTTGAGTTTCTCTCTCTCTCTTTCTCTTTTTGATGAGTCTGGCTAAAAATTTATTGATTTTGTTGATCTTTTCAAAGAACCAGCTCCTAATTTCGTTGATCAGTTCTATCATTTTTTTGTTTGTTTGTTTCCATTTTGTTTATTTCTGCTCTAATCTTTATTATTTCCTTCCTTCTACTGGTTTGGGGTTTTATTGGTTTTTCTTTTCCTAGCTTCTTTAGCTATAAAGTTAGGTTTTTTATTTGAGATTTTTTTTTGCTTCCTTTGATAGGCTGGTATTGCTATAAACTTCCCTCTTAAAACCACTTTTGCTTCTTCCCCAAAATTTTGGAAAATTATGTTTTCATTTTCATTTGTCTCTGTGTATTTTTTTTTATTTCCTCATTGATTTCTCAGTTGACCCATTTATTGTTTAGTAGCAAATTATTTAACCTCCATGTATTTGTGCTCTTTCCAGATTTTTTTCTTGTTGATTCTTGAGAAATCAAATGATTTCTTGTTGGATTTCTTGTTGATTTCTAGTTTCATAGAGTTGTGGTCAGAAAAGATGCATGGTATGACTTCAAATTTTTTGAATTTGTTGAGACTTATTTTGTGGCCTAATATGTGCTCTCTTCTGGAGAATGTTCCATATGCACTTGAGAAGAATGTGTATTCTGTTTTAGGATGGAATGTTCTGAATATATCTGGTCCAATGTGTAATTCAAAGCCACTGTTTCCTTGTTGATTTTCTGTTTGGATGATCTATCCAGTGATGTAGATGGGATGTTAAAGTCCCCTACTATTATTGTATTACTATTGATTCTTTACGTTTGTTATTAGCTGCTTTATGTATTTGGGTTCTCCTATGTTGGGTTCATATTTATAATTATTATATCTTCTTGTTGGATTTTTCCCTTTGTTTATATAGTGTCCTCCTTTGAAGCGGAAGAGTCTTTATGACGAAGAAGAAAAAGGAGGCTTGAATCCTCTATCTGCTCCAGGCTGAGGAAGGAGGGATGCCTGGATCTGGGGGAGGGGGGGGAGAATAGGTCTATTGCCCCTGATGTGCTGTTAGAGGCTTTTATAGTTTTCTGACCCTTCTGGGGGCAAGGGGCTGGTACAACAGGGCCTATCCCCTCCACACTGTCTTGAGTGGACCCTGAAGGGTCTGGCACTTGTGGATTCTGCCCCTTGCCTTCTCCAGAGAATGTGGGAAGTTCTTGAGGGCACCCCCGAAAGTTTAAGCTACTGCATAGATACGGGACAGGGAACAGTAAAAGTAGAGAAAGATTTTCTTCTTTTAATTCTCTTTCCATCTTTCTAATTGTATCTCAGAGAAAGCCTCCTTTTGGTATAACTGGTCAAGCTTCTCTAACATTTGCTAACCTCCTTTTTAACCCCTAGGGATTGGGCTTCAGGCTTTGGAGCCTTGGGGGCTATGGTATCTGACTAAATATTTAATCACATTGTTTTGTTTTCTTTGTATTCATTTTTGGAGGGTTGCCTTCTATTCTGTCAAATGATGGCAGTTTACTATTAGTGATGCTAATAGCAAGTTCCTATTAATTAATTATTATTTTTTAAATAGGTTCCAAGCCCAGCGTGGAGCCCAGTGTGGGGCTTGAACTCATGACCCTGAGATCAAGATCCGAGCTGAAATCAAGAGTCAGATGCTTAACCAACTGAGCCACCCAGGTGCCTCAGAAAGTTCCATTTTATTTATTTTTTAAGATATTTATTTATTTATTTATTCATTCATTTATTTATTTATTATTTATTTATTTATTTGACACAGAGAGTGATTAAAGAGAGAGAGAGCACACAAGCAGGGGGAGCTGCAAAGGGAGAGGGAGAAGCAGGCTTCCTGCTGAGCAGGGAGCCTGATGTGGGGCTCAGTCCCAGGACCCTGGGATCATGACCTGAGCTGAAGGCAGACGCTTAACTGACTGAGCCACCCAGATGCCCCAGAAAGTTCTGTTTTAATACATGCATTTGAGCAAAGATGTTCACCTTATGTATGTAGTCATATGGATGTGTGCATTTGATTAAAGAGATGTAAGAAAGAGTCACCAAAATGTTGATGGTGGTTGTCTTACAGTGATTTTTGTTTTCCTTATTTTTGTGTGTGTTGTTTGCATTTTTTATAATCAGCATGTATTATTTACATAGTCAGAAAATAACTATTTTTGTTATGGATCAAGATATATATATATTATTATGTACATAATAATACAAGGAATATGTGGATTTAGTTACATGGTTGACTTAGCCTGATGTAGGGCTCATTCTGGGAGACTGTGAGGAATGAGGAGCTGGCTGAACCCAGGCTAAGAGCAAGGACAGCTTTCCTGTCATGGAAAATTAGGTACCTGGCTCTCAGGGTGGTGGCTCTTTGTCCTTTCAGTATTGTTCAGAAGGTTCCATTTCAGAGTTTCAGTTACAACTTTTGAATCCAGTAAAGCATTGACCCTTTTTGGTGGGATGGGACCGAGTTTCTGTGGTGTGTTAGATCTTTGCCTAGCGTGCATTTACATGTCCCAGGTTGGGGTGGATGAAGGGACCCTGGCTACAGTCTAGGTGTCTCTGATTTGTGAGTGCTGTCCTGTGAATGGTCTGTTGTACCAGAGCTGACAGACGATAGCCTTCTCCCTGCTGGACTGTTCCCTGCCTGCAGAGTGCCCACAGTCTGGCTCGCTGCAGCTCATGCCAGTTCCTGGTGCTGGCCCTTCACCAGGGAGGAGGACACGATTGAATAGGAGTCCCGCAGGCAAACATTCCTGATGTGTAGCCCAGGGAATTTACTGCCCTCAGGAAAAGGCTCTTTGTCAGGTCACACCCCAAGTTACTGTTTAATCTTTAGCGGAGCCAACGTTGTCCAGACACAAGGAACAGCCAATTAATCCCAGACCTTCCTTGGGAATTTACCTGGCTTTATGGTCTGATTCCTGTTCTGGGTATCTGATTATGGGGCCAATGGTGTCCACCAATCATGAGATAATACAGACCGTGTAGCCACGAATCAGTAGGCACTGTAATCAGTAGGACAAGACAGTCACAGGCCCTGCCCTACTGGAGGCAGCAGTCTGACGAAGCAGGCCAAAGAATGACAGCAGGTGTAAAGAGGGTTTGTAGTGCAGGAGGGGGGCAGTGATCACAGCACACAGCGTGATTTCTGAAAGGAGGGCAAGGAGGGGTGTCTGAGCCATAGATATTTCGATTGAGACACAAAGACTTTGCCAGGTGAGGAGATGTGGGGAAGAGGGATGCTGGAAGATGGAATGGTGTATACAGAAATCCAGAGGCCAGAGGAACCCTGCTGACTCCAGCTGAGTGGTGTCCTTGAGGTGGTTAAAGAAGAGAGAACAGGGTGGGAAGATGGTCAGGGTCCAGATCCTGCAGGACTGCCTTGAACAAGAAGTCCTCAACAAAGGATGATTTCCTCCCTCAGGGACATCTGGCAAGATGCCACAACTTGGTTGTCACGGAGTGTGTGTTGGGAGATAGGGGGGTGGAGGGTAGGGGTGTTACTGGAATCTAGTGGGAAAGAGTCCTAGAGGCTGCCAAACACCCTGCAAGGCACAAGACAGCCCCCAGCAACAAAAGATTATCCTGCCAAAATGTTAATAGTGCTGAGGTTGAGAAACCCTCATCCAGGTCCACTAGGACCATTTCAAAGACATTTTTTTTCCTGGGGCGCCTGGGTGGCTCAGTTGGTTAGGTGTCTGCCTTCAGCCTGGGTCATGATCCCAGGGTCTTGGGATCGAGCCACGCATCGGGCTCCTTGCTTGGTGGGGAGCCTGCTTCTCCCTCTCCCTCTGCCTGCCGCTCCCCCTGCTTGTGCTCTCTCTCTGTCAAACAAATGAATAAAATCTTAAAAGAAAAAAAAAAGACTTTTTTCCTTATTCTAAAGCCAAGGGGAAGTCACGATGGGGTTTTACACAGGAGAGGAACGTGATCAGATTTCTGTTCTACAGTGATAAGTCTAGCTGCTTTGAGGACATTTTAAGATGTAGCTGTTTCAGTTTGGGGCAACTCTCTTAGTGGTTCTGGACCATTCTCCAGCTTGGGAATTTCCAGCCTCTGCGATTCCTCCCCCCCTCCCCCCGGGGGCTTACCTTTGACAACTTTGTGGCCGTCTAGGTATCTACCAGGGCAGGGACAGCAATTCAGATGTGCAGTAAGAGCTTAAGCAGGCTGTGGGGGGTGGGGTGGGAGTGTTCTGGGTACAAAGGGTACCACACTAGGGCCTACAAAGTGTTTAAGGCCAGTGTGGCAGGCAGAAATGGCCCTCCAAAGATGTCCATGTCCTAATTCTCAAAACCTGTGAATATTGGCAATGGGGTTTTGTAGATGTGATTAAGCTAAGGAACTTGAAATGGGAAAATTCTCCTGGATTGTCTGAATGGGTCAGTGTCATCACAGGGCCCTTATAAAAGGGAGACAGGAGGTCAGATTCAGAGGAGATTTGGTGACACAAACAAAGGCCAGAAAGAGAGAGAGCAAGAAAGAGAGATTTGAAGATGTCACACTGCTGGATTTGAAGATGGGGGATGGGACCAATAGTACAAAATAATAAATTTATGTGCCACTACATTTCTGGCAATTTGCCGAAATAGCAACAGGAAACTAATACAGCCTGGAAAGTTTTTTGTGTTTTCATTTTTGTTTTTAGATAAACTCTACCCCCAATGTGGGGCTCAAACTCACAACCCCAAGATCAAGTCACGTGTTCTACCGGCTGAGCCAGCCAGGTGCCCTGGCCTGGAAAAATTTTAAATCTGAAATAACAAAGGAAAACTGCAAAATAGAAACTAATAAATGTCATTTATTTTAATATTTGTTTTATAATATTTAATATATACAAAAAGATATAAAGACTAACACACCACACAACCAGGTATTATCCACCCAACTCAAGAAATGAAGTGGTTCTAATACAACTGAAGCCTCTAGCAGGCCCATCCTGTATTTAATTTCCCTCTCTTCCTTCCAGAGGTAATAAATATCCTAAATTTGTCATTTAGTATTCTCATACATTTTGTATACCTGTGGACAATATGTAGTATTGCTTTGCATACTGTTTTATATGCATGACATCTTAATGTATGTTTTCTTATGCAACTTGCTATTCATTTCTAAAATGTTTTGAAAATCAAATGTCTGGCACCATCCTTACCTAGAAGATTTGTAATCCAAAAATGTACAATTCTATTTAAAGCAAATGGAACTCTAGGTTGGGAGTAGGGTCACCATTATTATAGCTAACATGTTTTTAGCATTTATTAATCCAGAATTTCATTTAATCCTCCTACAATAATACTCTGAAGTAGGTGCTGTTATCATCCTCAGTTACCAATGAAAAGATGGAGACACAAAGAAGCTTAGTAATTTGTCCAAGGTCATAGGGGAGCCCTACCCTGGAGGAGTCCCAAATTCTACAAAAATGATTTGATGGAAGAATGGGGAGGGTTACACAGGGGGAGAGTAAAGGCCTCTTTACTAGTTGGGTAGTTTAAACATATATTTACAAATTCTTTAATACTCCCTCCTTCAAAAAATGGAGCCTAATTACCTGACCTTGAGAGTGAGCTGTCTTGCTTATAAAATAGCGTGTGACAGGGGCACCTGGGTGGCTCAGTCAGTTAAGCGTCTGCCTTTGGTTCAGGTCATTATCCCAGGGTCCTGGGATCGAGCCCCGCATTGGGCTCCCTGCTCGGTGGGGAGCCAGCTTCTCCCTCACCCTCTACTGTTCCCCCTGCTTGTACTCTCCTGTTCTCTCTGTTTAAAAAAAAAAAAAAAGTGACAGGAATGACAATGTATGACTCCTGAGACTACATCATAAAAGGAGTTATGGCTTTCTCCTTGTTCTCTCAGTCACACACTCTAGGGGAAGCCAGGTGCTATGTTGTGAGGACATTCAAACAGCCCAATAGAGAGGTCCATGTGGCCAGGAGCAAGCCCTCCTGCTAATAGCCAGTAAGGAACTGAGGCCTTCTGTCAACAGCCATGTAAGCAAACCATCTTGCAGCAGATTCTCTGGTTCCTGTCAAGCTGTCACATGATAGACTTCTTGACTACAACATCATAAGAGACCCTGAGAGCCACTCAGCTAAGCCACTCCTCAATTCCTGCCCCATTCAACCTGTGAGCTAATGGTAGCTGTATCACACAGTTAAGTTTTGGGGTAATTTGTATAACAGTAGATAAACTAAGTTAACTTCTAAGTGAGTAGTTTTCACCTTTTGGAGTGTCACGGACCCTTTTGAGAATCTGATAAAAGCTATGGATCTTCTCCTTAGAAAAACATAAGCAGACACAAAAACAGTTTCTGGAGGATCATATATTTTGATAAAACCCATTTATGGATCTCAGGTTCAAGACGCTGTCTATAAATACTAGAATAGTCCAAATGTGAATTTTCCCCACAAAATCTCTTTCCTGTGGATGACTAACTTAAAACATTTATTCTTTCCTTTAGTTTATTTTTCTTTGAGATGGAAGAACCAGTTGAAGAAGAACTTCCCCCAACTCTCAGCCCATTCCCCCAGGCTCTTTTCACCCAGCGCATTTCAGGGAGCAAAGGGGTCAAATTAACTTTTCTCATGATTCTATTTTTATGACTCAGTTCTTTTGGAGGAGAGAGTCAAGATGACTGGAGGGATTTCCAGAAAAGCCAGAAACAGTAATTACTAGAAATACAGGAAGGAAGTGTGTTCTTGAAAGATTAAAGCTCCAGCGTTCACAGCAAGTTGAGTTGGCTTGAGTTGTATTCTCAGCACACATTGGAGCACTTGGGGGAAATCCTACTTCATTGATTCTTCATCCACTTGAGCTCCTCCATCCTTGTGTTCATATACACCCATCTCCACGTTGACATTACCAGTGCGAGGATGATGCATAGTTATTCCTCCACGTTTTCTACCTGGGGAGATAAAGAACTCGAAGGCGACACAGACACAAGAGGAAGAACAATCAAACTTCCTCTCTGACGTCAGTATCTGCTAAAGCCCTTGAAGTCATGCTTTCTGATCAAACCAAGGGCAATAATTGAAGCTCTCAGAGTGACTTCTGCTTTGGGGACCCAAGAAGGGTTCTCACTTCCATTTAAGAGCATGTTCCTCTGGGCTGCAGAAATGTAATGCAGGGAGTGTAACCTAGGAAGAGAGAGTTTGGGGCATGATCGTGCATTAATTTAGGGCCAAATTAAGACCTCCTATAAGAGTTGGATACATGGGAATGGAAACCTGGAGAGAGCTAGGTTTGGAGACCTCTGGTAGTTAAAGCCTGAGGATAGAAGAGCTTGCTCACTGAATACAGAACCCTGACCCCTTACGGGGGGAGGAGGAAGAGATAGATGCCCATTAACGAGTGAGAGGAGCTAGTGGGTGGCTGGCAGAAAGAACTGGGAGAGGAAAATGTGTGAGGAATCAGGGGAGTGGGGGTTTAAAATGGAGAAAATGTGGAGTAGTTTCACATATGAGCAGAGGGATTCGGCAAATGGGAGGTGAAACACGTCACTCCTATTTGGCGTGAGTAGGGACTCACTGGTGGTCTAGGAAAGAGCCTTGTCTGTGGAGGGGAGGGGGCAGAAGCCTGATCAAGCAAGCAGAGGAGGGAATGAACTGAAAGAGTGGTTCACAAGAAGATGGCTAAACATAGTCACCCAAGATCTGACATCAGATAAGGCGGAGACATCAGCCCCCACTGTGGGCAGTGGTTCTAAAAGGCCGTGGGAAGGCTGTGGTGAAAGCAGATTCATTTTGCTGCTTGTTCATAATCAACTTTCAGTGAATGACTAAAATTATATTTTTAATAAACCGAGGTAGCTCTCTAGAGATGTAAACTTTGATGTGGAGAAAATGCACCTCAGTGAGCAGAAGTAAGTAGAACGGAAGCCATCTGCCCAAATGACAATGATCAGAGAAGAAAGAGCCCTGCCAGGCACTGGGACACACAGGAGAAGCTGATCCTGACTCCCAAGAGCTATAGGGTGAAGGGTGTGGGAGGAGATGCAGGTCGTGGTGGCAGGAGATAAGCTGGTCTCTGCTGCCTTGTCTAAATGGATATAAGCTCGGAGACACTCAGCCTCTCTGAATAATTAACACCAGCCTTAGATGTATGTAGGGAGGAAAGAGGAGGTGGACAGATTGCAACTGACAACTCTAGGACCTAGATTCAGAACAACAAAGAACCTAAGACTTATAGTATTGTTATTTGCAATATATTGATTTCCTGGATGTTTTAACAAGTAGTTTTCTGTCTGTTAATAATCTTTCTAATTAAAAAAAAAAAAATGAGTATAGACAACATTTTCCAAGAAACACACCTGCCCGTGTGTTTCTCAGTGCTCAGCATTCACTGAAGACCTCTACCTGCCTCTCCAGCTGTGTTACTGGGACAGCCTGTCTGGGGATTCTGGCCCTTCGAGACACTGGTTGCATGTGGTCTTCAGCCTTTTGGCAAAGTCCGGTATGCAAGTCCTACATGCCACACTGCCTTAGGCCAGCATTTGGGTTTAGATGACCATCTCGGGGTCTCAGGCCTCACAAGGAGTGCTTGCCTGGGCTGGGACCCCCTTCATGCTCCAGACATCCTACCACTGCCCTCCTGCTTGTCCCTGCACCCCTGCTGCTGAGCTGGTATCTCCCGGTGGGACACCTGTCACATTTTCAAGGCTAGAAAGCTCAAATGTGAGGGCCAACACCAATTTTCAGGAAGTCAGGCCAAAAGCCCATGACTCTTTGGTGATGTGCTCAGTATTACAAAGCCCCAGCTGCCTTCTAAGTTTTGAGAAAGTCCAACATTTGCTTTACTGTGACATCGAAGAAGCCAGTGCTCCCAGAAGCCACCCTGGAGGTTGGCTCCATCCTTCTCGACCCCCAAGCATCAGAGTTGCCTGGGTACTGTCTTGAGCTCACAGCTGTGTGCTCAAGCTCCCCACTCCATCCTGTAAGCTGGACTTTTTCAACAGGAAAGGCATCTGGGCACATAACGGTCGTCATCATATTCATATTTTATTGTTCCTCCTCTTATATCTGGTTGCCCCCAAATGCTTGGCAGGAAATTTATCTTTTATTACTTCTCTTCCTGTATTATAATGGAAACACTGGAGGTTTCTGTGGATACAGCACGCAGGCAGCTGGAGCTTTGTAATAGAAATATGTGGTGGCATTGGAGTTGGGGAGTTTTCTGCCACAGCAACTGCAAAACAGGACCCCCAGCTGTGGGAGGGCCCCTTAACAGCCCAGGCACCTTGTGTTGGCTGTCACAGCATCCTCAGACCCCACCTTTTGCCTCCCAGACCCACTGCCTCCTAGAAGCTGAAGTTGAGTCCCACCCCCAATGCCTGCAAAGACAGCTTTTAGGAGAAAAATGTGAAACAATTTTACTGTTTTTGTTCCAAATAATGTCTATTATAAAAATTCAAGTAATACAGAAAAGTACAACAAAGAAAGTTAAAAAAAACTCACTATAGGGGCTCCTGGGTGGCTCAGTTGGTTAGGCAACTGCCTTCGGCTCTGGTCGTGATCCCAGGGTCCTGGGATCAAGCCCTGCATTGGGCTCCCTGCTCAGGGGGAGTCTGCTTCTCCCGCTGCCTGCCTCTCCCCCTGCTTGTGCTTTCTCACTCTGTCAAATAAATAAAATCTTAAAGAAAAAAAACCTCACTATAAATTCTGCTCAGAGACAACCATTCCCAACATCTATAAAACATCCTTAAAGATTCTATAGATACGTGGAGAGATAGAACAATGATAAAATTTTGTGAGATAGGACCTCACTCTGCAGACTATTCTAAATGAAATAATATTTAGTTGAATTTATTGTCAGAAAAACTGAAGACAAACTTAGAAATGACTAAATTGGTTGTTGCTTCGTAAGTTTTCAAAAGATGAGTTCTTTTAGAATTAAGAGAAAAGAAAGAAAAACATTAAGAGATTGAATTTGCTATTCTCTTTTTTAAAAAACCAAGTTTCGGGCACCTGGGTGGCTCAGTTGGTTAAGCGACTGCCTTCGGCTCAGGTCATGATCCTGGAGTCCCGGGATCGAGTCCCACATTGGGCTCCCTGCTCAGCAGGGAGTCTGCTTCTCCCTCTGACCTTCCTCCCTCTCGTGCTCTCTGTCTCTCATTCTCTCTCTCTCGAATAAATAAAATCTTTAAAAAAAAACAAGTTTGTATGTCAACGATACACACAAATTTTTAAATAAAATTTAAGCTTAAGAAACAAGACAAGTGTCAGTTTTAAGTGGCATCTCTTGACTTCCTGCTAACGATAAGGAATTACACTTATACTTTATCCCATTCCCCTACTCTGTCTCTTGATTTTTATTATGTTCTATCATCCATGTTTACCTCCCTTCATTTTGTTCTCTAACCATACTTCTTACTGCTATTTAGTTTTAGCTCTATATTTAATGGACTCAGTGCTCACCCCTTTGTGTTACCCCAATGTTACAGGTTCAATTGTATCCTCCCCCCAAAAATGTATGTTGGAGTCATAATTCCTAGTTCCTCAGAATGTGACCTTATTTGGAAATAGAGTGTTTATCGAAGTAATCAAGTTAAAATGAGGTCATTAGAGTGGGCCTTAATCCAAGACTACTGGTGTCCTTACAAAGGGGAAATCGGACATGCACAGAGAAAAAATTGTATGAAGAGACATAGGGAAATCACTATGAAAATTAGAATTATGCTGCCACTGGCCAATGAACATGTGGGGCTTTAAATGCTGGAAAAGGCTTGGAAGGATCTGTCTCTAGCTCTTTCGGAGGGAACATGGCCCTACTGACACCCTGATTTCAGACTTCTAGACTCTAGGACTGTGACACAATGATTTCCATTGTTCTAAGCCATCCAGCTTGTGGCACTTTCTTGTGCTGGCCCTAGGAAACCCATACACTTAGGTTTTCTATTCTAGAATTTATTTTGACTCATCCCTTGGTTGGATAGGTTTCATTCATAAGTTGTTTTTCCAAGATGATTTCCTGGGTGCTTTGGTCCCTATGGTTTCACATGTCTGAGAATGCTTGTCTGTTGCCTTTGTGCTTGAAGGTAACCTGGCATGTACACAATCCTTGAATCATGTTTTCTTTCCTTCACACCTTTTTAAACGTTGGTCTGCTGTCTTTCGGCATTGAGATGAAGCTCAAAGAAATTTGATTTTTCTCTCTGCACGTGGTTTATTAACTACATGGCCATCCATGTGAGATTTTCTTTATCTTTGGTGTTGCATAACTTCATTAGGCTATATGTTGATGATGTTGAATAGTCTATATCAATTTTTCTTGGGATGTATATGTCCTTTTGATCTGTAGATTCAAGTCATCCTTATTTCAAGAAAGTCCTCTTCTATTTTTGAAAATAATGTATATTTAATTCCTCTTATTCTCCTTCAGAAATTACTGTTCTCCTTCAGAAATGCCAAGGATCCCTATTATTGGTCTTCTATTACAATAGCTCAATTGAGCTATGAAAAAATAAAAAGGAAGAAAGGAAGGAATCTCCCGGAAGGCTTATTGAACAGTTTGCTGGGCCCCACCCTAGCATTTCTGATTTAGTATATCTGGCGTAGGACCAATATTTTACATTTCTAAGTTGCTCCCAGGAAATACTCATGGTTGGTGTTCCACACTTTGAAGATCACTGTGTACAAGATTTGGCAAACAGCTTTGTAGTGACATTTGTCTTTGTTTGCCGTGACAGTTTTATGTATTAGCTAGATTGGTCAAGGCATGCCCAGATAGTTGTTAACACATTATTTCTGGGTGTGCCTGTGAGGGTGTTTCTGGAAGAGATTAGCATTTGAATCAGTAGACTGAATAAAGACCAACAAGGTGGGCATCATCCAATCCACTGAGGGACAAAATAGGACCAAAAGATAGAGGAAGGGTGAATTTGTTCTTTTTGCTTCAGCTGGGACATCTGTCTTCTCTTGCCCTCAGACATTGGCCCTCCTGGTTTTCGGGCCTTTGGACTTAGACTGAATTACATCATGGGCTTTTCTGGTTTTCTACCTTGCAGTTGGCAGACTGTGGGACTTCTTGGTCTCCATAACTGTGTGAGCCAGTTCCTATAATAAATCTCCTCTTCTCTTTATATCTAATCAGTCTGTCATCATCTATCATCTCTTGGTTCTATTTCTCTGGAGAATCAAGACTAATACATCTGTCCAGCATCCCAACACCCTTGTTACTGTGAGACATTCTCTATATTCTATGGAGCCAAGACTGCTTCCCACCACAGAAAGAGTGCAGTCTGCTTTTTCTTGCCCCCTAGCAGCTAGAGTGTGAGCTTGTGGCCCAGACTTGGCCAGTCAGATGCCCCACTTAGACTTGAATTGTGAGGGGCTGTGTAGGAATCCAGAGCCTGAGGCCCCAGCAGGAGGAGTCCTAAGGACCAGAGCTGACAGAGCAGCTGTAATGACCAGCTGCAATGGGCTCAGCAGTGGTCATGGCAGATGTGCCCTGTTGGTGGGCCCCAGAGTTCTAGACTGTCTGCTCCTGATGTATCATCTTGATAGTCATCTTCCTTTGGCTCCTGTTCAAACCTGGTACTCTAGCCCTGGTGCTGATCCTATGAGCTACTGATAGTTATCTGTTAAGAGTTGAGTTGTGTCCCCCCCGAAATTCATATGTTGAAGTCCTAGCCCCCAGTACCTAAGAATGTGATCTTACTTGGAGATGGGGTTGTTGTGGAAGTAATTAGTTAAGATGAGGTCATAGTGGAGTAGAATAGGCCTCTAATCCAAAGTGACCATTGTCCTTGTAAGAAGAGGAAATTTGGACACAGATACATACACAGAGTGCCATGTGAAGATGAAGGCAAAGATCTACAAGCCAAGGAATCCAAAGATTGCTAGCAGACCACTGGAAGCTAGGGGAGAGGCATGGAACTAATTCTCTCATGGCCTTCCAAAGGAACCAACCCTGCCAACACCCTAATTTCAGACTACTAGCCTCCAGAATTGAGACGGTGTCTGTTGCTTAAGCTAGTTTGTGGTACTTTGTTATGACAGCCCTAGCAAACTAATACAATAGCCTATGTAAATTTTGTTTCCACTTAAGTTAGTCTTTGTTGTTTGCAGCTAAGATCCATGACTAGTATAAGCTCTCAAGTACGAGGTGTTGGCAAATCACCAGCTATGGAAGTATGTACAAATAAACAGAGGGTGTAAGGAAAGGAGTCAATGAACAATCTTCAAGAGTAGTACTAATTTATTGATGTCCAAGAGGGAGTGAAAAATCTACAACAGATGGGAACAAAGGGGTGGTGGTTGTGGGGGAGCACAAGTCCTGATCAGGGTTGCCATCTGTCTGAGGCCTGGTGCAGAGATCTATAATTCCAAGGAAACTAGATGATGCTTGATGGTGCATAAGGATGGAAACAGGGTCTAAGCCAGTGAGATTAGTAGGACTATAGCAAGAGAAGTCAGACTTCCCAAGGATTCAAGGATCCAGAAAGAGAGATATGCCCAAGTGCCAGACATCCAGGAAGCTGCCATCAGAAAATATCCCTAGTATGGAAGTTAATGTTGACCTCCAGCCAGTCTAAACAAAGGACAGTAGCAGACTAGCTACAGATTGACCTGTAGGTGGGATGAAGCCCCCTCATGGCTGCAGTGCCAGATGATCTTTTAGGTGGCTGGCATCAAGGTTTTTGTTTTGTTCCTGCTTTTAATAACAATGCTTCTGCTTTGTATGAAAGGTAAAGCCAGCTCTGTTTTAAAATAGCTCTGTATTTTGTTATTGTAATATATTTCTATTTCCCCCCTCCCGCTTTTTTAAATGAGAAGTACCTAGTGAATTTTATCAAAGGCTGTTTCAGCATCTGTTGAACTCATTGTATTTTTCATTATTTAATCCAGTGATGTAGGTGGTATTACTAATACTTGCCTTTGTGTCAAACATTTCAATCATTCTTAGGATAAAGCGTCTTTGGTCATGGTGTAATGTTTCCCATAACATATTAATGAAAACCATTTTATGTATATAATTTTTTCTTTCTAAAAATTGAATTTATTTAAACAAAAACAGTTTATCCCTTTTCCTGACCTCCACTCCCTGCCTCTGGCAGCCACCAATCCTTTCTCTGTATCTGTGAGCTTGATCATTGATTGACTGATTCACATATAAGAGTGATCAGATGATATTTGTCTTTCTCTGATTTATTTCACTTAGCATAATGCTCTTGATAAAATGTCTTGTATATTTTAATGTAAGATTTGTGGATGGCTTATATCTATAGGTGAATATTTCCTAGAGCAGTGCTGCTTACACTTTTTCTTATTATTTCCCATCGAAGGAGAACTTTCAAGCGTTTTTTTTCTTAACTGTGCCTCCATGTAATTTCAGTGCCACAGATATGCTATATATCAGTATATCTACTATATATACTCTATGTATATCTGCACTTTCTACATAAAAAAGCGGAAGTTTTTTTTAGCCCCCTCAAGAGCCAAATGGCTCCATTGGGATGCGTGGCGCTATTACTGCACTGAAAACACATTGCCACACAAGCCTATTCTTTATTTGTGTGTTATATTTATTAGATTTCAGGACCAAGCCGTAGGGAGGTTTACATCTTGGAATGAACTATGCAAAAGGCCTTATTTTTCAAGGTTCAGAAACAAGGCATAGCAGAGATGCTTTAAGGCCATTCAATACATTTTAGTAAAGACCAAGTGTGTTCATCAGCTCCTCTCTGACCATCCTATTAAAACAGACCAAGAATTACATTGTCTTTGTCAGCACTAACAAAAATCAGTCTCAGACCTTTCCAGTTCCAGCTCAGTCCATCCCTAAGAGAGCTTTCACCAAGCAAGACATCATCAAGTGTAGCCCATGATCCCTTTCTTCACAGCATCAATCATAGACAGGCCCTTCAGCATATGACTCAGAATATCTGTAACAGTTTTGCAAGGGCAGCTTATAAGACAGGAGAGAAGACCAAAGGGCAAGGGCCTAAAAAGTCACTAGATCCCTAAAGCGGAATGTATTGCACATACAGCCTTAGCAGGAGAGCATGACCACCAGGGAGAGAGCAAGACACCATTGAGGCAGCTCCTTGTCAAACCAAGAAAGTAAAGCCAAGGACTGACAGTACAGTAGTTGGGTTTAAATTGAAGGAAAAGAAGTGGAGAGCAGAGGTTGGAGTGACAAGCTGAGCTGTAGATTGGGATAGCAATGTGTGCATAAGGATGAGAGTCTGAGGCTTTGTTCCTGAAGGTTTATTTTGCCCCCACACATGAGTCTTTTGGATCTTCAGCCTTGTCTTAAAGAGACAGAACTTCTGTTTGCCACTTTTCCAGGTAGGTAATGAGCCTTTGAAAGTTTAAGAGGGTTTAGCATTCACCCATATTGTGGTGGATGCACCGAAGGCGATTTCCAATGAGTAATGCTTCTAGATAATCAATCCTCTCCCATTAAATGCCAGTGGAACCTCTGATTTGCTTCTAACCAATATGCCATGGCTAAGGTGATGAGATATCAGTATTTGATCACATTCATCATAAAGACTGTCTAAGCAGACTGGAAAGATTTTCTTGCCTTGAAGAAGCAAATTGCCATGTTGTGTACTACCTATGGAGAGGGCCACATGGGAAGGAACTGCAGGTGGCCATAGGACCTGAGGATAGCCAACAGTCAGTGAGAAGCAGGGCCCTCAGTCATACAGCCACTAGGAAATGAATTCTGCCAACAACCAATGAGCTTGGAAGTTGATTTTTCCTCAGTCAGGCCTCCATATGAGAACATGGTACAGTCAACACCTTGAGTGTCACCTGGGAAACTCTGAGCCATGGGCCCAGCTAATGCACCCAGACTCCTGAGCCAGGAAAACTATAAGATAATAAATCTGTGTTGATTTAGGCCAGTGAGTTTGTGGTAATTACACAGCAATAAAAAACGAACACATGTATATATGTACCTGGACACTTCTAGTTGAATAACTTCCCATATGTTTTCCCCCTTCTCAAGTTATTATTTTAATATATATTAGATTAAGTTTGGAGTTTTATATTATAAAAAAGTTCTTCTTTTCATTTGTATGTTCAAATGTTATTAGCATATATTTTTATGTTCTAATTTATATTTTAAAAAGTTTTTAAAGGTTTTATTTAAGAAAGAGTGAGAATGAGAGAGCACAAGTAGGGGGAGCAGCAGAGGGAGAGGCAAAGGGCATTTCAAATGTTATTGAATTATAGTTTTAAACACTTGGCTTTTGGTTTTATTTATTGAGCCCATTGAAATTATTTTTCATTTTCAAAATTATTTCCTTCTGTTTTTATCATACTTTTTTCCCTTTTTTGGGAGCAGGGAGAGGGGCAGAGAGGGAAGGAGACGGAAAGGGAGAGAATCCCAAGTAGATTCTGCACTAGGCACAGAGCTGATGAGGTGGGGTGCTATGTCGGGGCCCGAGTGGAGGCCCAGTGCAAGGGCTCGATCCCACGACCCTGAGACCATGACCTGAGGCAAAACTAAGAGTCAGACACTTAACTGACTGAACCACCGAGAGGCCCCTATTTTTTTCCTTTTTAGTTCGGCCTGTCTTCCTATTCCTTTCTAATATCTTCAGTTGAATTATTTATAAAATGTTCTCTTTTTATCAACCACCAAAAAAGAGAGCACTTTAAATCATAAAATTTCCTGAAAGTACTGCTTTGAACACATTCCACAGGGATTACTGTGGTATATTTTAATCATTATTGTCTTCTGAATAAACTCCTTTGGTGTTCTTGAGTTCCTTTCCGATTCAATTGTTGATTCAGTAAGAATTTTTAAATATCCAAGTAGTTGGCTTCTTTTTATTTGTTTTGCTTGTTGCTTTATATTTCATTTTATTGTGGCCAGAGAACTTAGCTTGTATCATTTCTGATCTTTTTGAACTAGTTGAGATGATGTTTGTGGCCTGGTAGATGTGATATAGGAGACCATATGGACAATTGCTGTGTACAGTTGGAAATCATATATAGTACAAGTTATCCACTAACTCTATTTCAAAATACTTTTTCTCAGCTGGGACAGCCTTAAGGTCCAAACTAAGGGTTGCGGAACATCCATGAGTGCAGTTACTAGGGGGGCACTGGTTCCACGCAGAGCTAAGAAGGACAGCATTCAAACAACTTACAAGTTTCTGAAATAGTTAAGGTAATAGCTGGCATGACAGGCCAGAGATCCGGAGAAACAGTGTGTCACCTGCACAACAAGGCAAGCATCCAACTGTAAGCAAGCAGAGAAGTCAAAGAGGGAATAGAGAGAGAGATATGGATCTCACCGAAAATCCTGATACTATGTAGGATTTGGGTTGGCTGCGTACAGCAGAAAATTCTAATAATAGTAACTTACATAGCTAAGGATTCTCTTTCTAAGACATCTGACAGCCCAGGGCTGGAATAGTGGCTTCACAGAGTCCTTGGGCACCCACATTCCTTCTCTCTTTCTTCTCTACCAGTCTCAGAATTGACTGTTGGAGCTCAGCCACCATATCTGCATTCCTGGAACAGGAATACAAAGAGGGAAAGGACAAAAAGCTCACCTTCCAGTTGAATCAACTCCCTGCGGAAGTCTTTCTGCAAGCTTCACATTTCCATTTCCATTCTTTGGCTGTAGGTCACATGACGAGTCCTAACTGCAAGAAAAGCTAGGAAATGTCATCCTTTAGCTGGGTGTATTAGTACCCTGAACGAAATCAAAGTCATCTGTTCCTAAGGGAGAAGGGGAGACTAGATAGTGGGTGGGCAGCTAGCAGAATCTGCCACGTTCCCCAAGGTGGAAACCATGCCTGGTCTACCCGGACTTCCCCAATTCCAGGCACATGGTGGGCCTTTCGTAAATATGTATTGACTTAGACTGGAGTGCTTTAGAAAGTTAAGTCTGAATTCATTTTAAATAGAGTGGGCCCAGCTCCTGAGTAGACATGCATACCGACTACTATTAACTGAGCTCAAACTCTGTGCCAGGCAGTGGGCGGGGGCAACCAATAGAACCTTTGCAACAGTTCCTTGCATACTCTGGAAATGCAAGGCTTGGAATGTTGAGTAAACTTTCCCAGAGTCCTACAGGGAGCAAGTGGTAGAGCTAGGGCTAGACGAGGTGTTTCTGGTTTTATATTCGGAATGTCTCCACTGTACTGTCTTTCCTTATTTGCTTTTTGCTGGTTGCCTTAGCTCATGTTGCTATAATAAAATACCATAGACTGGGTGGTTTGAACAGCAGACATTTAATTCTCACAGATCTGGAGGCTGGGAAGTCCAAGATGAAGATGGCAGCAGATTCGGTGTCTGGTGAGGACCGCTTTCCACCTTGCAGACACAAGCTCACTGTGTGCCCACATGGCCTTTCCTCAAGTGCTCATGGAAAGAGAGCTCACTCCCTTCCTCTTTTTAGAAGGGCACTAATCCCAACCCGAGGATTCCACTCTCATGATCTCACCTAAACCCAATAACCTCCCAAAGGCCTCACCTCCAAATACCATCCGACGGGGGGGCTAGAGCTTCAGCATATGAATTTTGGGGTGGGGGGACACAAACACTCAAACTGTTCGTTGATATGTGTAGGACAGATGCTACTTGATATGTAATCTGATATACATTTTCTACATTTTCCTTACTAAGATAACTAATTTTGTTCAGGATGGCAATGCACCCAGGTAAAAATACTACCTCACCTGCAGCCGGTAGTGGCCATGGGACCGAGGTGAGGCCCAGTGAGCTGTAAGAGAGGCTATTGGGTGGAGTTTCCAGAAAAGCTGTTGCTTTCCTAATTAAGAGAGACTAGTTCAGCTGGCACATGACTTTGACCTTCAGTCCTACCCCTTTTTCCTGCCTGGAAGGCAGAATCAATGGCTGGAGGCACAGGGGCCATCTTACATACTGAGGTTGTAAAGGAGGAAAAAAAAACCTTTTTCTTCCTTCTACTTCCTAGGTTCTCCAGCTGGGGCACGGTAAATTTGACAAAAGACAGAGTCACAAGAGAAAACCATCAGACGTTTAATGAGCATGTGCATCGTGCATACATACGGGAGTACTCAGAGATGAGTAATTCAAAGAGGTAGTTACAACTTGGTCTTTATTAACATCTCAAGAAAAGAACAATAAATTTTTAGAGAAGTGACAAGAGGAAGGAAGAAGACTGAGTTTCTAGGGCAGCAAACTGTGTGAAGGTAAACATATGAGGGAAAGTAATGGAAGATAAGGGCTAGTCAGTAAGGTCGTTACATAGATTCCTCTGGTGCTGTCTCTAGGCGGGTTAGGGTTTAAGCTGTCTCCAGTGATTAACTTCTGTCCTTGTGGTAGAGGGGACACCTTTGCAAATTTATGTCCTGGTTTTAGGCAAGTAGGGGGAGGGCAGAGGACTTTTCTTGTATTTACTTCTCAATTGCCTTTAGCTCAAAATAATCTTTATGCCAGAGTGGCGTATTCTGCTACACTTCAAGGTCAAGAACAGCTCGCCGCTGTAGCAAAGCATGAAGTTAGGAGGAGCCTGGATACTTGATCACTTCCACCGCCTCTGCATTGGCCCTGGAGGCCTTGTGCCAGACTTCTTGTTACTTGGGGAAAATATTCCATTCGATTCAGCGGCCATGTTTACATTTCTGTTGTGCAACTGAATTCAAGCCTAGCTGAGGGTGGAACAGCAAGATCTCTTACGACAATTGTGTTTTCCGGAATGAAATTTCCTTGTTTTTATGCCTATTTTTGCTTTACTTATTTTGCAACAATATATTGGGGTCCTATGGTGCTCAAAGCCCCTAATACTTTATTACTATTATTTTTTTAAAGATTTTATTTATTTATTTGACAGCAAGAGAGAGACAGCAAGAGAGGGAACATAAGCAGGGGGAATGGGAGAGGGAGAAGCAGACTTGCCGCTGAGCGAGCAGGGAGCCCGATGCGGGGCTTGATCCCAGGACCCTGGGATCATGACCTGAGCTGAAGGCAGATGCTTAACGACTGAGCCAACAAGGGACCCAAAACTTTGTTATTGAACATATCCTTTCCATTCTATGATGATCTTTCTCATTCTTTTGAATACTTCTTGCTTTTATTTGGTAGGCAGTGAAAAGCAAAAAAAAAAAATTTCTCAGAGAGAGTTAAAAGTTCTGAGTGTTGTTAGGACTAAATATAGAAAAGAAAGTGTTTTTTGTTTGTTTTTCTTATTATCTATCTTTAGAAATTATAATTGAATGAAGAAATAAATGAATGGATAGCCAACTAGCCAGATTTCCATTTTAACAGAATAACTAAACTAGTAGATACAGAGTATAGCAAATTACAATGTATCATGTTTTAGCAAGAGATGGGACAGACACTATTCTCTGGACTAGATGGTGGAATGTAAACCATATGATCATGTAGTTTCATGCATATTCGGCTGATTTCCTAGATAGATCTGGAGATTGTGGATTTCTGGGAGACAAAACTTAACTTCACGAGTTTATCTACCCGTGATGCATGAACTTCCTATGCTCCTGGATCCAAACATAATGTGCCACAAATATTAAGACATTTAATAACTGGCCTTTGAGAGAAATCAGTTACTATAAGGAAAGGACCTATTATACATACACTTAAAGTACACCATAAAGCACTCTAAAGAATGGTCAAAACAAGCATCAGTCAACTAGCTTAAGAAATTAGCCATAAAGGGGGCACCTGGGTGGCTCAGTTGGTTAAGTGTCTGACTCTTGGTTTTGGCTCAGGTCATGATCTCATGATCGTGGGACTGAGCCCCACATCGGGCTCTGTGCTCAGCATGGAGTCCACTTCACGTTCTATCTCCCTCACTCTCAAATAAATAAATAAAATCTTTTAAAAAATTAGCCATAAAGGAATGGAATTTTCACCTTATTTCTTTTTTTCCCAGTTTTATTGAGAAATAATTGACACACATTACTATAAGCTTAAAGTGTACAGCATGATGGTTTGATTTACATATATTGTGAAATGATTGCCACAATGGGTTCAGCTAATATCCCTCCTCCTCTGTAAATACAGTAAAAAGAAAATAAAAGGAAAAAAAAGGAAAACAATTTTCTCTTGGTGATGAGAACTCTTAGGATTTACCCTCTTAACAACTTTCTTACATGTCTTACAGCAGTATTATAGCTCTAGTCATCGTGTTGTACATTACATCCTAGTGCTTATTTCTCTAATGACTGGAAGTTTGTACCTTTTAACCACCTTCCTCCAATTCCCCCGCCCCCACATCCCACCTCTGGTATCTACAGGTCTGATCTCACTTTCTATAAGTTTGACTTTTTTTTTCATTAAGTTAATTGCCCATTACTGCTGAAAAAAATATGACTTACCATACATACTTACTTGCAAGGTACAAATAAACAAGAGACATAATGGAAAAGAGGCAAGGAAATATAAAAATTGAAACAAAATATGAACCCAGGAAATGACTAAACATAATGGTAAATGAATGTAGTCATAATTCTTCTACTAAAAACAAGAGCCTCAGTTCAGATTGAAAAATACAATCCATTAGTAAATTAATTATGAAGCGCACTCAAATGTTTCTTAAAAAGACAAAATCCAGAAAGTTAGATGAATATTTCCATCAAAATCAAACAGAAGGAAAGGAGAATTTCCAGAATCAATAGTGGTCTCTGAGTGTTCTTCTCCTCTGTCCAGTTCTCTCACAGGAAAGAGACCACTGCCCCCAAATGGGCTCGGCTCTGAGGTGTGTTGCAAGGGGGTTTTTAATGGTTCCCCAGAGGCTCCCATGTGTGGTGGGTACAAATCTCAGTCTGCAAACTCAAGTGTCAAAGAAACCTAAACTTCGGGGCGCCTGGGTGACTCAGTCGTTAAGCGTCTGCCTTCGGCTCGGGTCGTGATCCCAGGGTCCTGGGATCGAGTCCCGCATCGCGCTCCCTGCTCCGCGGGAAGCCTGCTTCTCCCTCTCCCACTTCCCCTGCTTGTGTTCCTGCTCTCGCTGTCTCTCTCTGTCAAATAAATAAATAAAATCTTAAAAAAAAAAAAAAAGAAACCTAAACTTCTCTGTTTTCCTTACTACAACTGGACTTACAATACAGGCTCCCGTTCCAATCAAGGAATCCTGATCTTCAAACTAGCCATTTGGAATTTGCCCCCTTTTCCCTGGGTTGTCTAGTTCTGGAGGACTTCCCATGGCATGGGGGTAGAGCAGGGCAGATTCTCCTTCGTTGCTGTGGAGATGCAGGGTCCCTCAGGACGGGGCATCTCTCTACCTCTGTGCTGCGTTTGAGTACTGGCAAAATCCCTCCGCCAGGCCTCAACAAGCTGCACACCCTCCTCCCTTCTCTGGAGTTTTGCTACCTCTCTGAATGGGATTCTTTCTGGAAAGTGAGGCACAGGGCCTGCTGCTCGCAGATCCTCCACGTTCATTTGGGATGTTGCTCTTTCCTTGGGGCCTGGCTCAGCACAGAGATCCCTGAATCCTTTCATCCGTGATCACTAACATCTAAGCCTAAGGAGGCAAATTAGTAGCACACAGGTCAAATCCAGTCCAGCAGGTATTTTCTCTGGCTCAGACAGTAAGATTCTTTTGAAAAGATTATGAACATTTCTTTTTTGAGGTAGAGCTTTAGCTTTTAGATCCAACTACCAGTTAATAGGAAATGCAGAAAACAGAGAAGCATGTTAAATGACCCCAGCAAAACCCAGACTGTAGGAAATTGTATGACAAAAGACTTGGTTTCTTTAACAAATACACTGCAAGGGACAGAAAGCTGAGGATCAAACCTGTAGATGAAAAGAAACTTAAAAACACCAATCACTTGCAATGCATATACTTTGGATCCTGTTTCAAACAAACTGTAAAAAATAAAGTAATAGAAAATAAACATTTATGATCTTCCTGAGAAAATTGTGAATTTTCACACTGACAGGCTATTGTCTGATGTGAAATTATTGGGGTTTTGTTTAGTTATGATATTGTGTTATAGTTAGAAACATGAGTCCTTATCTATACAAAGAAAACGGTGTGTCTAGGATTTACTGCAAAATAATTGAAGATGGGGGAAGTGGGTGGGGTTATAGATGAAACAAAATTGGCCATTATGGAAACTTGGTGATAAGTACAAGGAAGGTCATTAATTTGTTTATTTTTGAATATGTTTGAAGTTTTCCATAGTAACATTTTTTTTTTAAAGATTTTATTTATTTATTTGAGAGAGAGAGAGAATGAGAGATAGAAAGCACTAGAGGGAAGAGGGTCAGAGGGAGAAGCAGACTCCCTGCTGAGCAGGAAGCCCGATGTGGGACTCGATCTTGGGACTCCAGGATCATGACCTGAGCCGAAGGCAGTCGCTTAACCAACTGAGCCACCCAGGCGCCCTCCATAGTAACATTTTTTTAAGGGGAGTTTCCACATGAAAAAATCTGGTTTTGGATTCTCTTGAAAAAATGGAAAGATCTGCCATATTGCAGCCAGAGTTGAGAAGTGTTAGAGGAAGGTGGCATCCAGGAAAACACAGTCCCTGCCACTCCCCATTGACCTTAAACCTGGCTCACTTGCTGTGTTTATGGTACCTGACTCAGCCATCAGTGTTCTGATCCACAACCCAACCCGTAGGAACTTTCCTTCCAACACTCTCCTCACCCAGTGCACTCCCTGTTGTTCAAGTGGGGCTGGGCCAAAGGGGGTGCCTGTTTTTTCTCTCCTTTTCATGATGTTTTTCCCCGAAATCCCTTTTCTGTGCTATGAATCCTTTTTGGTCCTCCACTGAGTCTAGGATTTTGAAACTCCAAAGCCAGAAGGAAACACTCGTCCCTCCTCCCCATCTTCTGCTTTTGGTCAGAAGCAGAAGTGAGATGCGGGGAGTGAGAACCTGACACTGAATGGGGAAACAACAGATGTGGATGGAAAGGAAAAATTGGGGAAATTTTGGTTACAATGTAGATATAGGTCTTATATATATCAGATTGGCAAATATTAAAAGGTTGGATAATATCAAGTGCTGCCAAAGGTAAAGGAAAACAAAGTCTCATGGGAATGTTAACTGGTATAACTTTCTGGGAAGTGGTTTGGAACTGTTAAGTGAAACAATATAGGTAGATCCTAGAACCCGGCTCTCCTGGAGGCTGAGCCCAGAGAAACTCTTGCCCAAGGCCCCACAGAAACACATGTGAATATGTTCTTATAGAATCATTTGTAATAGTGAGGATTTGGGAACACCTAGAAATTTATTAATAGGAAAGCAGATAAATAAAATGTTATATGAAATGATGAGTACTATTCAACAGATAAAAGAAATGCTCTGTTCCATGTTTACTCATATCAACTTGGAGCCATCTCAAAATCTCATCTTGACTGAACAGGAGTGAGAAGAGAATTAATATATATATATATATATATATATATATATATATATATATATATATATATATAAAGACTGCTTCAGTGTATTTTAAAAAAATACACACAAAATAATACCAGTACTGGGTCTGGATACAATAGTAAAATGGATTGGCAGGACACAGATGACAGCAATGGTAAGAGGAGAAAAATGAAGCTGGGGATGGGACAAAGGGGAGAAAAAAAAGTAAAATAAAAGTGAGCCCTGCATATGCTAATAAAGATGGTGTGCCTTGAACCAAGGAGTATGGCTAATTCATTCTTAGCACATGGTGTTTCAGCAAACAGAAAACCAAACCAAACCAAAACAAAACACCAGTTAATATTTAAAATATTAACCTGATGCATGTGGAAAGAGCATGTGAGGGAGTGTTATTCATATAACTGGAATGTGCCCAGGGGAAGCAGAGAGAGCTATCACTGAGGGGTCTAGGTAGAGTGGGGCCAGAGAGTGGCCTTGGGCTACTCCAGGGGACGTCAGGTGTCCCCAAACCTTCAGTCCCCTGTGATTCTCTCCAACAGCTGATCTCATTCTGGGGTCACCCTGTTATGGCCTTGAGTCGCTTAGTCACAGACATTCACCTCCTGGAAGCACGGCTGGCTGCTCTCAGAGAATCTGGTGGGTCACCAGGGATTGTCACCATGAGGTGCTTTCCACCTGTGGATAGTCTCAAGCTCCTCCAGTAAAGTCAAGATAACCCTGGGAACAAACACTCCTGCAGCTCCTCCCTCTTTGCAAGCCTTCAATACTGAAAGCTATTTCTCAAACACCGTGTTGTATGATAGAGATTAGAACTGTCCAGCTTACCTCGGTTGGGCTGTGGAGGGACAGAGGAGAGTGGTGCTGGCCAATAGTTCTGATACTGCTTGAAGCCCCACTCTTGGGAATGAAGGGGAGGAGGAAAGATGATGCGTTATTGCTATCTCCTGAGCCCATCCTCCTTCTCTCTCTTCCTCTTGCCCACCCTCCTTTCCTTTTACAAACCTATATTCAGTATGAATATGCATGAGGCACTGTGCTAGGCACCATATGATATGAATCTGACATTGTTTCCTGCCCTCGAGAAGATTCAAGTCTAGTGGGGAGCAAGCAGTGAGTGGGGTCAAGCATGGTAGAGATCTGTGGGAGGTAAGGATGCTTTGAGACCACAGAGGAGGACAGCTCCTTCAGATGAGAGGGTATCAGGAATGGCTTATTGCAGACAGTGCTCCTTGAGCTGAGTCTGAAAGGAGAAATGGAGTTAACAAGAAGGGGAAGGTTGGGGGAAGGGTGTTCCTGCCGGAGGGAAGAGCATATGCAATAGCTGGGAGGCATGAAACAGCAGGAACCAGTGGGAAACTATCAGTCGTTCCCCATATCTGGACTTGGAACTCAGGAAGGGTCTCGGGTGATAGGACTTAACTCATGTCCTATCTCCTCCCTGAAGTCTGCAGAACTGCCTCAGCCCCATCATGTCCCCTCCTCTATAATCTTGGGCCAACATCTTATAATTAAAAAATCGCACGTTTCCTTATTATTATTATCATCATCGCCGTCATCATTATTATTTTCGTGTGAAGGCTTTATTTCCCAGTCTTGACTCAGAGAGGGGCCCATGAGCCCTGTGTTTCTCCCACCCAGTGTCTTGCATGTAGTCTTTGCTCCACCATGGGGATGACTCGTGACCCAGTTCTGAGTGGGGATGCTTTTCAGTGAGGAGGCAGAGTAAGGCAGGGGGTAGCAGCACCAAATCCCACCCCAGTGAACTGGATTTTCATCTGAGAGGCTTCTGTAAGGGTGTACCTAAGCTGGGCTGACATCTGGGCCAGTGCCCAGATGAACCTTCTTCTGGGGCAGTGGGGTAGATGGCCTCTAAGATGGTGCCCAATGATCCCCATCTCCTGGTTGTCATGGCCTTGTGGGTGGGTGTAGTGTCCCACATTGCATCAGGGTTGATCTGTATGATCAACAGAACACAATGGAAGTGACAGTACGTGCCTTTAAGCCCAGCTCAATAAAGACATTATACTTCTGCATTCCTTTCTGTCTTGGGCTGCTCACTCTGGAGGAAGCTAGTGCCATGTCATAAAGACACACAAGCAGCCCTATCACAGGTTCATGCAGTGAGTAACTGAGGTCTCCTGCCAACAGCCATGAGAGGAGGCATCTTAGATGCAGATCCTACAGCCCCAGCCAAGCCTTCAGATGACAGCAGCCCCACTTGACATATTGATCACAACCTCCTGAGAGACCTTGTGCCAGAAGCACCCAGCTAAGCTGCTTCCAAGTTCCTGACTCTTGGATACTGTTAGAGATGATAAACGTTTATTGTTTAAGCCATGATGTTTTGGGTAATTTGTTGCCTAGTGGTAGATAACACAGTGCAGTTGGCAATTTTAAGTGGCTTTTCCTGCTTGTGTTTGGGGAGGCTTCCTGACTAGGGTTTTGCCTCCTCTGATAGGCAGAAGCCTCAGGGCTCCCAAAAGTCCATGTCCACTCACCCTGATTCCTTCCCTCACTCCTTCTCCCTCCCCAGGTACTTCCCTTGAAGGGACCAATAACTCAACAGCTGATGCACAGAAACCTCATCTGGACTTTCCCTTATCTGACTAGCATAGAGCTTTCGGAGAACCAGCTACCATCCTCAAGCCTCTAGGGAGGCCTCAGTCAGGGAGGCACTGATGGGGCACAGGGACATTCCCAAAGAAATTGGTGTAAGCCAGCCTCATCAGAACCTTCCATCCTTTGAAGCTCTAGCCCCCTCCCCCCTTTTGTTAAATTGGTATATACACACTTACCTCTGGTTTTTCAGTGAGTTACCCATTACTCGGTGCTCCTGCACTCAGTGTGTGCGCACACATCATCTTTTCTCCTATTAATCTGCTCCCTACTCTCACGCCTCAAACCTAAGTTGGTAGAGGAAAAGGTTTTCCTCGCAACACTCTCAAATCAAAGAAATCCCCAGGGGCTGTCAAATGAGAAGTTTTGAAGCCCTCCGCACTGAGTTTTTGGTCTGGTCAAAGGAACTTAACTTTAAGAGCAACCACCTCTGTAGGGGGGGATGCCCCAGGGATTCACAACCCCTTCAGCCCTGGTGCAGATGGCCAGGTGGCAAAGAAACGCACCTGCTGGGCCTGACGTCACAGCAGGGGCAACTTCTGACTTAGAGAGGCCCCTGTCTCCTGGTCTGTAGCGGCTTTCTTTTGGGTTTTGGACTTATTTAACAAACACTGAGAACTTGCCATGTGCCAGATTCTGTTCTAAGTACTTTATAAATATTAAGTCATTTAATCCTCCTAATGACCCTGTGAGGTAAATGCTCTTGTTGTTGTCATTTTACAGATACGGATCCTAAGGCCCAGAGATGTTGAGCAATTTGCCCAAGGTCACACGGTGAGTGAGTAGCAGAGTTGGGAGTCACACTCAGGTGGTGCTCAGCCCGAAGATGAGAACTGACCCAATGTCTATTCAGTGAGCATTCTGGGCCTCTGGGGTACTTTTGCTTGGCCAGAGCTCCTGGGGCTGGACAGGGTTATGTATCTGAGTTCTCACTGTGGGCAATCCAGACGTACACATCCAAGCAGGGAACTGTGTCCTGAATAAGCCAGGCCCATTCTTACTAGGGAAAACCATGCGGTGTTCATCTTCCAAGGCTAACCTCTGACCTCAAGCCTGAAGGTCGGCCTGAGCACTGTCTTGGGCAGGTCAGTCTCTCCTCTGCTTGTGCTCCTTCCTGCCTCCTCACGTTAGCTCCACCGGGTACCTGCGGGGAGGTCTCCACACTTGCCCATCTGCCTAGACCAGTGGTTCTCAACCAAGGGCAATTTTGCCTCCCAGGGGACATGTGGTGATGTCTAAGACATTTCTGATTGTCACGACTAGAAGGCTACTGCTGGCACCTAGAGAGAAGAGGCCTGAGATGCTGCTAAACATTCTAAAATGGATAGGATGACACCTCACTACAGAGGATTACCTCGACCAAAATGTCAATAGTGCAGAGGTTGAGAAACTGACCTGGGCCCATCTCACAATATCCTTAAGGCTGAAGAACCCCGCCCCTGCATACAGACATACAACGATCTGATTCCTGTTACGGTGGGGTAGTCTGGGCCCCCCCTGGGGCTCCGTGCATCCTCACTTCATCTCTTAGAGGCCACAGCAGAACATGAAAGATACAGTTTGCATAGCTGCTACAAGTTCTTGAAGATAAAATACAGATTTTGAGGTATTGACAAATGTAGCTGACATTATTTTGTACCAGGCTCTGTGCTAGGCATTTTATATATTTTGTCTTCTGTAATTCTCCTAAGCCAGTCTTAGAGGCAATTATCATCCCTGTTTCACAGACTGGGAAACTGAGGCTTGACAAGGTTAAGTAACTTGCCCAAGGTCACACAACTAATAAGTGACAGGGCCAGGTTGGTAGCCTGCCCAGGCAGTCTGAATCTAGCACTGATCTACATACGGAGGCAAAGATGAGGTAAGTTTCCAAGGAGAGCCCACCCGATGCCCACCTGAGAGCCCACCTGATGCCTCCCTGGGGACAGAGGGATCAGCCCCACTGACTCCACAGCAGGGCTGCAGCCAAGACTCTCAGAGCCAGGTGGAGTAGCTGGACCTGCGGTGGCTCTTAAAGAGGAAAGAGCAGGAGTAGAGAGAAGGGAGAGGCAGGTTGGTTTTTGTACTGGGACAGTTAAGAAAGGACCAGCAAGAAAGAGATGGGTAAGGAAGGAGGCCTGGGAGCTATTTATTATTTATTATAGCAAGGGAAAGAATGGGAGGTTTGTTTCTAAGCTATAAATACCCTCCTTTGATCCCTGTGCATATCAGGGATAAATGAGTCACTTAGACCTCAGAAATTAATGATTGTCCTAATTATTACCTCAAATGACCTTCTGACATTCGTAATTCTGATCACTCCCTGCAAAGGAGCTGTGTCAGAGTTCAGCCAGGTTTGGGGGAGGAGGCAGGACTGGTGTGGGTGAGTTTCTGCGGTGACAGTCTCAGTTTGCAGAGTTGAGATCAGCCTCAGCTCTTAAGGCCAGAGAACAGTTAAAGCCAGACCCCAACTTGGGGGGCGCTGCCCTTCTTGTGTTCGCCTTCAGGGCCCTGGCAAATCCTGAGTCTGCTGAGGCTAAGTGGGGACAGTCTGGAGGTGTTCGAAGCGTCAGGCCCAGCTCAAAACAAGAGGGCGGTTCCTGCAAAGCTGACATCCACCTTCCGCAGGGCCCCTTCCCATTCAGATTCCCGGAAGAGCTTTGAAGTTTCCTCTGTGTTTTCAGAGCCCTGATCCTACTGTACTGGAATTAGCCCGCAGCCCTGCCCCATCCCTGGGGATTGATTCCCCAACTGCAAAAATCTTAGAAAAATACTGCAAGCTCCACCCACCATCCCCAGGCCACTGGCTGCTTTGTCCTTAGGCTAAAATAACAAAGGAGACCTCAGAACCCTCACTAGGGGACATTCTCTCTGCGTTTATAGTTTCTCTGGAGACATTCCGGTGATGACCTCTGGGACCGGATCTGAGGGCAGGAGCTTCCAAGATGTGTGTGTGTGTGTGTGTGTGTGTGTGTGTGTGTGTGTGTGTGTGTTGGGGGGGCAGTTGGTGGGGAGAAAGCTGTATGGGTCAGAGTGAGTGAACAAGATTTGACTCTGAAGGCCTCCTAAGGTGCAGGCAGGGTCCAGGGCAGTTATAGCAGGATCCAGAGTGCCTTTCCCATCATGGCCAATGAGCCAAGCACTGCACTTCCCGTAGCCAAGTATCAGTCTCAGGGGATCCTTGTTGCTCCCAGCTTCGCACAAGGTCATCTGCTATCGTCTTGCTCAAGGCCACCAGAGAGTCATGAAGTTAGGATTAAAGAAGAAGGTTGGGGGAGGGGAGAGGAGGAGGGAAGAAGAGGTGGGAGGGAAGAAGGAAGACCCAAGACAGACAGATGGACCGAGACGGAGGAAGAGAGGGAGGAGAGCTAGGAATCCCAAACCAGCGGGATTTGCTTTTCAGAGCAGAGAGTCTGAGCAATGGTGTCATCTTGTGGCTGTGAGGAGAAATTACAACCAGGACAGGAGCACACACTGTCTCTCTCCCTCCCTTTCCCGCTCTGGCTCCCTCTCCACCCCCGCTCTCCCCCCCCTCCCCTTTTCCTTCTCTCCCTTTCCCTCTCTGTGTGTGTCTCCGTGTGTGTGTGTCTCTCTCTCTTTCTCCCCCCAGCTCTCCCCACCCCATCTCTCCTTCCCACCTGCCCCTCCTCTTCATATTCCAGAGTAAGACTTCTATATGCAAGTTTCTAGAATGGTACTGTCCAAAAGCAGTAGCCACTAGCCACATACGGCAATTTATCCCTAAATGTAAATTAACTAAGTGACATCAAATTTAAAATAGAAAATTCATTTCCTCAGTCATGCTAGCCACAAATGTTCACTAGCCCCATGTGACAAGGGGTTCCTGTATTGGACAGCACAGAAATAGAGTATTTCCATTGTTGTAGAAAGTTCTGTTGAACAACGCTGTTATAGAAAGTCCAGAGTTGTCATTGATAGAGAGTTGTAAAAATTCAGAGGAAATATTGTTTAGAGTCTGCTTTCTACCTTCAGAGTATGCACTGGTTAAAGGTTTAGCGAGCAGATTTCCCGAGACTCTTTCCTCCCACTGTTGGGGCGGCAGTGTTGCATTTTAGAAAGAAGAGTTGACTGGGTGTCAGATAGACCTGAGCGTGAACCCCAGCTCTGCCACATAAGCCTCTCTGGACCTCAGTTTGCTCATCAGTCAAATAATTCCTCTAGACTTTTCCACTTCTAATCAGGCTGTTCTTTGCCAGGGTTTGGTGAGGGCTGCTGTCAAACCAGGAGGGAGGTGGGCAACAAGCAAGCCCCTGAGTTGTGCCCACCTGTGCTGTCTGCAACTGTGGGGCCACAAGCCGTGGATCTTGGCACTCTCCCTACCCCGACGGATCCCCCAAGCCACTCCAAACCCTGCTCCTCTCCCGCATACCTCTCAGGTGAGTCCCCATCTGCCTGGTGAAAGACAGGTTGTTTGGTGTTTGCCTCAGCCCTAACTTTAAGACTCATTCACTCATTCAACAAATATTTATTGCACTCTTATTATGTGCCAGGCACTGTCCTGAGACTTGGGGACCTGGCTATAAATACAAATGTCTCCATTCTGTGCCTTACATTTTAACTGGGGAGACAAGATATTGGGCACTTAAATATATCATGTAATGGGGAATAGTAATTAAGTGTGACAAAGGGAAATCAGGCAGGGGGATTGTAAGGGTATTTCTGATAAGGTAATTGATCAGGCAAAACTTGTATAAGCAGGTGACACGTGTGCAGAGGCCTGAGTGATGTGAGGGAGTAAGACAGCGGATATCTGAGGGGAAAAGGAATTATAAATGCAAAGGCTACAAAGGCCCGAAGCCAGCTGTGTGGGTCTTCTCACCAGGGTAAGCAGCTATAGCAGAAGACACACAAATGGTAATCTGGGGGTCTGGGGCCTAGGATCTAAGAAAAGACCGAACATTTATCCCTTTGCTAGCTAGCCCTGTCTTTAGCATCCAAAGATCTCTTTATAGAACTCCACTGGCGGGGGCGCCTGGGTGGCTCAGGCTGTTAGGTGACCGACTCTGGATTTTGGCTCAGGTCATGATCTCAGGGTCTTAGAATGGAGTCCCGAGTCAGGCTCCGTGCTCAGTGCAGAGTCGGCTTGTGATTCCCTCTCTCCCTGTCTCTCTGCCCCTCCCTCCCGGAGCTTGTGCTCGTGTGCATGCAAGTGTGCCATCTCTCTAAAATAATAAATCAACCTTAAAAAGAGAGAGAAAACAAGAAATCCACCTGCTCAAGGCCCACAGAGCATGTGGGAGGCCATGTTCTAGGTTTGGATTCAGGACCTTCTGGCTCTCATCCTTCCGAATATAGAAGCTGATTGTTGATGTGAGGAATCCAACACACTTCACCTTCTGGGCCAGTGTTTTCTTCTTCCAAATTGTTGGGGCTCCCTTTTGTGGCTGATGGGTGATCCCACAACTCTGCCTTTGCTTGTATCAAACAGTCTAGATATCCAACTGAACATCTGCACTAAGACATCAGAGCTGACATTTAAGAAGAACAGTTCTTTCGGAGAGAATGCCCCAGCTTTAGACATCCAGTGACCGGCCAGTCCCTGTTCCAGGCTAAGCCGGCTCGGCCTCTTGCTCATTTCGTGAACAGAGCACCGTTTGCTGGGGTGTTCTGCTCATTTTCCAGCTTGACAACAGAGCACAGTTTGCAGGTATGCTTACTAAATGTCACCTGGAACATTTTTTTGTTGTTGTTTCCGAAGGCTTACATTCTCTCTAGGCAGCCAGCCAGTTGCTTACAAGTGAAACTGCTCCAAAACTAGATTGCTGCTGGGGCCCATTTAGGTTTGCTTTTCCAGCCCATGCGTCAACAAGAATGAGTCAAACGTCTCCTGAGTGGCCTCTAGGTTATTGGACTCAAAAGGTCAGAAATGTCTGCGACAAGAAGTCTGAGGACCTGCTATCTTGTCTCCGTGTTCGCGTTCAGGATGCCTGTTTTTGGTCTCCTGAAGCCCAGTGAGGCAGCCTGGTGCATGGGCCTGGGTCTTTGCCCAGAGAGCATTTGGTCGTCTTGGTGGCCTGATTCAAATAACCTCTACTAAACTTAAAAATAAAACAAGCAAATACAAAAAAAAAAAAAAAAAGTCCCCACTTAGCATGAGGAAACATATTCACAATGAATTTAGTCTTAGTTTTTGTGGTTTCAGCAGCCGCCTTATTTGGGTGTGTTCTTGACAGTTGATGGCTTCAGAGCGTTCTTTTTTTTTTAAGATTTTATTTATTTATTTGAGAGATGGTGAGAGAGAGAGAGAACACATGAGAGGGGGGAGGGTCAGAGGGAGAAGCAGACTCCCTGCTGAGCAGGGAGTCCGATGCGGGACTCGATCCGGGGACTCCAGGATCATGACCTGAGCCGAAGGCAGTCAATAAACCAACTGAGCCACCCAGGCGCCCTCAGAGGGTTCTATGCAAAAGGAAGTGCTCTGATGAGAAAGTGTAACTTGGTCCTTGAAACACTCTCGGTGTAGGAAACTGTCTGACTGCAGCTTCACGCTCTTGCCCCTGGCTCTTCAGGGTCAGTGTCTGTTGCTCAGGCAAGTTTGTCCAGTGAGTTTGCTCAGCTAATACGTCTTATTGTAGGGCTCCCCGGGGACACCTGCCTGGGCTTGGGGAGAGCTCTGTGGGAAGGTACATTCTGTAGCTGAGCCTGTCCCTGCACCTTTGTATAGGGAGGGGGGTCGATCACCACTGCCTTGAAGCTGATGCAGTCTGTGCCTCCGTCAGAAGCCGCGATAGACTCACCTAAAGTAAAATCATTGGCAACGAGGGCCAAGAACGACTTAGCTGTCCTCCCCCTGCTTCAAGAAACGGGCCTGCCACGGCCACCACTCCGGAGAGAGTCACAAGGGCATTTGCCTCTGTGTGGTTCTCAGTTTTAGGAAGATGCAACTGGGGGCCGGGCTAGGACTGGCAGTGTTGGCAAGGGCTCAGAGCAAGGATGCCTGGGGGCTGCTGGTGGGATGGTAAATCTGTGAAACATTTCAGGAGGCCAGGTGGGCAATATATATCATGCCCACTTCAGGCCTGGCTTATTGTTAGTTATCAGTTACTGTTAATTTTTAAGATTGACCCCTTTCCATTCTCAAAAACATCCCACTTTGCAGGACAATTGATATGACTGGTACCTAGCCTTTGGGGTACCTTTAGGAAATGGATCCTAAGAAAGTATATAAAGATGCAGCTTTAGGAATATCTGCCACAGGGTTATTAGCTATAAAAAAAAAGTTGGCGATAAATTATGTGTCTTACAACAGAATTAACTAAGTTAAATATAGTACATCCACAGTGTAGAATCCTAGATAGCCATTACAAAATGGAATATAGTAAAATATTAAATAGCATGGAAATATATGCCTCCTAATCCCCAGAGTCTGTGAATATGTAAGGTTACATGACAAAAGGGAATTAAGTTGAAACTGATGTTAAACAACTGACCCGGAGAAAGGGAGATTATCCTAGATAATCCGGGTGGACCCAATGTAATCACAGCAGTCTTTAAATGTGGAGGGGGCGGGGCAGGCACAGGAGAATGGTGCCCTATGAGAAAGACTCCACCAGGCATTGCAGATGGAAGGGGACCAGGAGCCCAGAAATGCTGGCAACTCCTAGAAGCTGGAAAAGGTAAGAAAATGGGTTCTCTCCTTGAACCTCCAAAAAAGGAATGGGGCCTTCCTGACACCTTGATTTTAGCCCAGTGAGAACCACTTTGGACTTCTGCCCTACAAAACTAGAAGATGATAAATTTGGATTGTTTTAATCCACTGAGGTTGTGGTAGTTTGTTACAGCAGCAATAGGAAACTAATATAATGAATTTCTTTTTAAATAATAATAAAAAAGAGATGGTGATAATAAAAGTCACTTAAAAGAAAGGATTGGAGGGGCACATAGGTAGCTTAGTCGGTTGGGCATCTAAGTAAAATCTTAAAATAAAAGGAAGGATTAGAAATCATTCTTTGTAATTTAACCCAACAGCCATGCTAGGAGGAAGCCTGGCATAGTCTTCTTCCTACAAAAATATCTGGAGGAGGAACTCCAAGCTGGTTGCTGTTTTGTTATTAGTAGAAAATAATAATCCAAGGGATAAGTAAACGAACTGACCAGCCAGCAGCCTGAGAATTGTCCTACAACGGTGCATAATTAATTGCATAAAATGGAGCAAGAACAATCAGTACTATGGGTCCAGAGGAGGGAGAACCAGGGAGCTGTGGCTTTTGAGAATTCTGGGACTGGGAAAGGAATTGAACTTGAAAGGAAACCCCTTCCAAGTAAGTGGAAACTGCCAGGTTGTTCTGCTTGTTTGCACTAGGAAATCCCATACTGGCATCAATAAATAGAAGAGGGTGATGGCTTTTCCAACCCCACCCAGCAGCAGGGAGCTGAGCATGTTGGCAGTCTGGCCCATTCTGAACTGTTCACTGGAACAACCTACTCAGGTTGGAGAGTTGCAGAGGACTCTCTCCTAAATAAAATACTTGCCTGTTTGCTTTGAAGGAGCTCTTAGGGAAACCCCAGACTCTTAGCAAAGGCTGCAGAGAATAAGGTATCTGAAAATGAAAGCACCATTTTTTTTTCTTTGCTAGAGGGTCCAAAACCACCACCTCTTTGATTTAATCTGTTGTAAAGACTCCCTTTCTGTAGCAGATAGGGCTCTCTGGAAGCAGGTGCTGAGCTGGGGTTTGGCGAGCAGGACATTCATTAGGGATAAACACCTGTGAAGGTCAGGGAGTAGAAGCAGGATTGGGCACAGAGGGTGGTGATGCTGACAGGCAGTCCTGACAAAGCTGAGCCCACGGGCATATGTGGCCCATTAGAGTGGCTGGTGGGGGAATGCCGTAGCCAGCTTTTTTTTTTCTTTTAAAGATTTTATTTATTTGTCAGAGAAAGAGAGAGCACAAGCAGAGGGAGAAGCAGGCTCCCCGCCGAACAAGTAGCCCCATGCAGGACTCGATCCCAGGACCCCGGAATCATGATCTGAGCCGAAGGCAGACGCTTAACCAACTGAGCCACCCAGGCGTCCCAGTGGGCAGCTTTTAGACACCCTGCCCGTGACCAGTGGTTTCTGTGAGGCAGCTCTCAGCCAGCCCCAACCAGCTGGAGGCTGTGTGCTGACTACAGCAAGTCCTTTTTTGAGAGGCAGTCAGGATGGCACATCTCTGTGTCAACTGCACCATCCCCCTAGTGGACCTTGTTCTGCTTATTGGCCAGAACCCATAGTCCTGCTAACCTGGTTGGGTGCAAGAGGGACTTGGCTAATTTGCAGGCTCCAGAGAGCAGAGATTACACAATTGGGAAAATATGCCAAGGAGGCTGAAATTCAGCTCTGAACAAAGAATTTGATAAGAGAGCATAACTTTTTACAATGGGACAGAACCCTCCAGAGGTCCTGAGGCTCTAGAATAGTCAGAGCTTGGGAATTTGTGACTGGATGGAGAAGGGATTTCTACATTGAGCCAGAAAGTGGACAGGTTGCTTCTAAGGCTGCTTATGTCCCTGGGGGGGGGGGGGGGTATGTGTGGTTAATGGGGCCACCTCAGGTTCTGCCTCAGGGGGGCTGCTCTTGGCCATCTGTGGCTCTGTCTACTGGTGTCACCTCTGGGGCTGACATCCACCTTCTTGTCATGTCTGCTTCCAGAAGTTTGCCACAGACCAGGTTGCCCTTGGTCCCAGAGGGGGCCCAAATCCAGCTCGGAGAATTCCTACAGGCTGGTCCCTTTGGATTACCCACCTCCGGTTCCCCCTCCTCTGGTCCCACTTGCTTGGATTCCAGTCTGAGTTCCTCCTTCCCATTTTGGCCTTTTTGGATTTGCTGACCCTGGCATGTCCCCCCTCCCTCCAGGACCTGGCTCTGCTGCCCGGTTCTCAGCGCATGCCCTGTGGCTCTGGACACAGTATTTCCTCTCTCGATCAAGTGCCCAAGACCTCATTTACATACCCAGTCCTGTCCCGGAGGCAAGATCAGTCAGTAACAAGTGCTAAACAAGTCCCTTGGTGAATGGGTCTTCCTTTTATTTGCTCAAGCCATACCTGCCACAAATTCTAGAAGGGACTGCCTTTTCCTAGTATTTCAGAATTTGATGAACAAGTCATGTTTATATTCGTGCTGCTCATTATTTCATATGTATGTTTAAAAACCTTCGTATGTCATCTATGCAAAATGATATGCATCAGGTACATGTCACCACATCTGAGTGCCAACCCACCACCTGTTTAAGAACTAGAAATGGATCAGTACCTTTTGAGGTTCCCTGTCGTCCCCGGTCTCACTGAGGTGGTGCAGGGGACCCATCTGGATTCCAGGGCCATCATTTCTTTATTGCTTTTTACAATGTTACAGCCTATGTATGCATTCCTATGCAATATGCTATGTGCTTCTGCTAGTTTTTAAAAATTCACATAAATAGAACTTACCGTATGATTCTTCTGTGATGCTTCCTTTCACTCAATATTATGTTTTCGAGATCCAGCCCTGCTGTGGCATGAGATTTTATATTTCAGTCAGGCCCCTCATCAGTCTTCATCTTTCCCGTAACCCCACAGGCTAATGGTTCTTGGGCTCTCAGTTTGTCTGAAAGACAAACCCCCCTCTTTTCTCATTACCTTCCTCTCGTCTCCTCCTTTGCATCTTCCTCTATAACCTCCTTCAAGGGCAAAGTCCACCCTCCACCACACCCACCCATGCACCTCTGCATAGGGTTTCTGGAGACAAATACGTGACCATTGCACTCGTGGGGACGTGGTTTAATGATTGTGATTCTTTTACTTTGCTGAAATCTGGACCCTGGGACAGAAATGAGTTTTCTCTTCCTGCTCTAGGAAAGTGAAGCATGTTGAATTTATTGCTATTGGACTGGGCAGGAAATGTTTTGCAAACTTCAGTAAGCACAAGAATTACCTGGGGGTCTGATGGGAGCTTGTTAATTAGGGAGATTGATGGACCCCCATTCCCCAGAGGTTCAGAACCAGGTGATGGGATTATCCGGGTGGGGCCCAGGAATCTGTGTGTTAGCAAACAACCCCCTCTCTGCCCAGCAAGTCTGATGCAGACTATCTTTGGCTACTCTTTCAGCAAAGAGTAGCCTCTGCCCCAGCCAGAATCAGGAGCGCTTGACCTAAAATACTGTCAACCTCCAAGCATTTCTCTTAGCCAGTCAATGAAGGCCTGTCGCCTGCACTTTCAACGCTGGGCCTGAGTAGAAATCTTCACTGAGGCTTGAAGTTCTGGCAAGGACTGTTCTCTCAGAAAGGTCAGGTTCCGGAACTGGTCATCTGAAACCTGCTGCCTCTGTCCAGTGTTCAGTCTCACAGACACTGCTGCATTTCCATACAGAAAGCTGGAAGAAGTGGTCAAGGCTTGCTGCTGACACATGAGATGGCTCAGCCACCGGCCTGACACCAGGAGTCCATAGGGCTGGGCCACGAGTGGGATAGTGGGTGGCAACGGCAGTGGCACGAGCCAAGCCCACAGGCCACCCTGGAGCCAGCAGGTGCAGGTCGACCCGAGCCACTCTAGGCCTCACTAAGGCATTTGCCTTCTCTCCATCTTGGCCAGCCTGGGAGAGACAATTAGCGCTACACATCTTTGGCAGCATCTGTGGATTGTGGGCACCCTGTCTGCACTCCCCTATAGAACACAGATCTTGGCCAGTGGCCACACTTCGGTCACCAGTCATGCTTGTTGGGGAAGAAGCCGTGTAGTCCACTAGGGCACATTGCAGGGATTCCTGGGAAGCAGCTGGACTGTTCTTTCCCAACCTAACGAAATGGAAAACAAAGGTTTTGAGCCCAGGGCAGTAGAGAGGTCCTAGGTGGTACCAGGGGATCCCAGGACATCTGTTGGTCTTTGACTGATGGAACTGAGGGAGAGATGGGGACATCATTCAGTTAATGAGCCCGGCTCTGCAGGGTATTGAGGCCTTGGTGATGAACAAAAGGCACGGGGTGGGGGTGGAGTCCCTGGCCTCATGTTGCTCTATGTAAGTAAATCATTGCAGGTATGTGCAAACTGAAATATTTGCTAGGTCGCTGGGGAATGCCAAGGGGTGGGAGGGAGGTTATGAACTTGACTTTGATAGTCAAGGAATGCTTCAGAGGAGGAGACACACTGGATCTTAAAGGATGAGTGGGAGTCTGAAAGTTAGGAGAGGGCATTTCAGGCAAAGGAGTGGTCAAGGTCAAAGGCTCAAGATGTTCAAGCAGGCTTCAGATGATTGCAATTATGGGAGGTGCCTAAAGCAGTCCACCTCCTAGAGACGGAGAGTAGCAGGGAGGGCGCCAGGGGCAGAGACAAGGAGGAAATGGGGAGTTAGGGTTTTATGGGTACAGCTTTTTCATCAGCTTTGCAAGATGAAAAGAATTCTGTGGGTGGGTGTGGTGGTGGTTGCATAACAACGTGAGTGTACTTAATGCCCCTGAGTGAACAATGTGCCACTTAAACACGGTTAAGATAGAATATATATAAAAATGGCACCTGAGAGCCCTGGGACTTTAAAAGCTCTCCCGGCTGAAAATGTTGCCCAATAGTTTCTCAGAGTGATAATTATTGGTGATAGTCAACAAATTGAGTCCTAGCTACTGATTCTTTATATTAAATTCTTCATGTTAAAAAAGCTAAAAGAAAGTTTTTGATAATGATAAAAGTTATACTGATTTCTAAAACCCAAAGTTTTTATTTTTAAGATTTATTTATTTTTTTTTTTGACAGAGAGAGAGAGAGAGAGCACACGAGCCGGGGGAGTGGGAGAGAGAGAGAAGCAGGCTCCTCGCTGAGCAAGGAGCCTGATGTAGGGCTTGATCCCAGGACCCCAGGATCATGATCTGAGCCGAAGGCAGATGCTTAACTGCTGAGCCACCCAGGTGCCCCAAAAAACCAAAGTTGTTTTTGAATAATCTTTTCTAAGCAGGAAAACTACACACAAGGGCTCCCCAAAGTCACTTTGGACATACAATATTACCATAAGCAAGTGAGGGTTCCAGGGCTCCAAGCAAGGCATGGCAGAATGGATGGAGGGGATATGGGTGTAGACAGCAGGTGTCAGGTAGGTAGAACAGCTTTGGAAAGCAAGGGAGAGTCCTGGGTGGCCAGGATGGCTCATGGCATGAGGTTTGCCAAGACCAGGGTAGATGGGGGTACTGTTAAGCTCTGGAAGAAGGAGCAGAGGTGTGGGGAAGGGGTTCTACGTGTTAGGTGGAAACCAGCCCGCTACTCAGGCATGGTATTCAGGGACCTCAGGGTGGAGCTAAGGACTTGAGAATATGGGGCATGGATGGCGATAAAAGTGCTGTATGCTATAGAGATGAGCCTGAGAGAAGTGTGGAGGGAGGAGCGACCGTGACAAAGGACATAACTCTGAGGAGTGCCAACCCTTTCAGGGGGGCAGAGCCTGAGCTGACAAGATCCACTTAGATGATACAGTTTCAGGGTCCTAGGATAACTTTGCATCCCTCACCCCATTCCCATCCCCATAACTTCTCCAGAGTTTCCCCATACCTGGAGCTCTTCAACTCAGGAAAAGTGTGACCATGAGGGGCACCTGGGTGGCTCAGTCAGTTAAGCATCTGCCTTTGGCTCAGGTCGTGCTGTCCCAATCAGAGGCCCAGGCAGTTATGGTTGGAGAGGTGACCTAAGGGCTGAGATCATACAAAGGCACCAACAGCTGATGCCCCTGGTTTCCTGCTAGCATGTTCCAGTGGGAGAGGAGAGTATCCAGGGGTCTCCGAGGAGAGCTCATGGATGAGGGGCACTGGGCAGGGAGGAAGGGGCACAAGGGCCTCTTTGGTCAATTTGCAGATCCATCTTGTTTTCACTCCGGAGAATTCCCCAGCCTTAGCCCTGCCCAGTCTGGGTGACGAGATTGCTGAGAAGTAAGTGAGGACGAGTCTGTAGGCTTGTCTTCTCTGCTTTCAGCCTCTGGTGAGGGCTGGCGGGTTTGGGGTGGGGACCGAAGTGACTGCATTAGCTTTGCCATGATCCGCCCCCCCCGTCCAATACTGATTAAATCCAGCTGTCATGGAGCACCCTGCCCTTTACTGCACAATGCAGAACAGGTGCCTCATTAGTACCCCCCCAAAGGCCAACGATGCCCAAAAGGAAGAGGTCGTGGAGGCTGTGTCTGCCCTCAGACCCCTGCTGCTTGGAGAGGGAGGGCAGCCTGGTCAGAAGAGGGCCCCTGCCTTATTCCCCTCCGTTTCCCTCTCTGGCCTGATGGCTGGAATTGAAGTTCCACAGGGGCCACATCCACAGTCAGGTTTCAGGTCTAGCTCCACATCAGGCCTCACTCTCAGGTCCTGCGAGAAGGTGGCGAATATGCAGGGATATCCAGTTCCCGGTCCGGGGAGAGCCTGCCTGCCACCCAGCTGCTCATAGGGAGCCTGGGGGGAAGGGGCCATCCAGGAGTGGGTGGCCCACAGCTGTGCGCATGGGGGGGGGTTGCTGGCCTCAGACCGCCAAACAGCATATCAGCAACTTGTTCAGAGCCTCCTTGGGTTCCCCCAGGCAAGGGGGTGAAGCAGAGGGGAAGGTTCCTGGGGCTGTGTGCTAGGTAAATAAGCGGGGAGGTGAGGCAGCAGGGGGCCGTTCTTCCCCTGGAAGTGAAGCTCCCTCAGGGCCAAAGTCATTTGCTACTATAGCTGCTTAGTTACTAGCAGCAAACTAGCTGGGCAGTGGCCTCCCCTGGGGAGATGCTTGAAGAACATGCTGAAATGGCCATCCAGCCCTCCAAAGGGCTCACTTTACTGGAAGCTGAGCCCTGGCAGTCTACACATCTCCTGGGGCAGGCGATTAAGCAAGTCACCGCAGCCAGCCCAGGTTCAAGGGGAGAAGGGTTAGACTCCACCTTTCAATGGTGGAGTGGCAAAATTTTTATGGCCATCTTTAGTTACCACACTGTGTATCCTGGATCTGTGGTTGCATGTTTTTCATCTGCTTAAGAAAACTTGTAACCATTTGCTCAGATATTTCTTTTCCTCCATTCTCTACTTGTTTCTTCTGGAACTCCAGTTAGATATCTAAGACTCTCTCTCTCTCTCTCTCTCGTTTTTTAACTAATCTCTACAACCTACGTGGGGCTCAAACTCATGACCTGAGAGCAAGAGTTGAATGCTCTTCTGACTGAGCCAGCCAGGTGCCCCTAAATATCTAAGACTCTCTTAACTTCTCTCATATTTTCATGTCTTTGTCTCTGTGCTGTATCAGGTGCTTCATTTGGTTCAGGAGTAGTTTTTTTTCTGACATTTTATTATTTTTCAAACATACAACCAAATTAAAAGACCTCTGCTGTAAATAGCCATATACCCACTCCCTGCCTCTACTATTGACATTTTACCGTACTTTATCATATCCGTCCTTCCATCTATCTATCCATCTATTCATCTTATTGTTTGGATGAATTTCAAGTATGTTGCAGACATCAGTAGTCATGGAATTTTGTTTCAATTATTCATTTCTATAAGTTCACTTATTTTTCTGCCCATTTATTCCCAGTAGGTCTTTTTTTAAGATTTATTTTTTTATTTTAGAGAGAGAGCAAGAGTAGGGGGAGGGGCAGAGGGAGAGAACCTCAAGCAGACTCCCTGCTGAGCACAGAGCCTGACCCCGGACGCCATCTCACAACCCTGAGATCATGAGCTGAGCCAAAATCAAGAGTCAGCCACTTAACCAACTGAGCCACCCAGGCGCCCCTCCCAATATATCTTTCTGCTCTTCTTTCTTTTTCTTTCTTTCTTTTTCTCTTTCTTTCTTTCTTTCTTTCTTTCTTTCTTTCTTTCTTTCTTTCTTTCTCTCTCTCTCTCTCTCTTCCTTCCTTCCTTTCTTTCTTTCTTTCTTTCTTTCTTTCTTTCTTTCTTTCTTCCTTCCTTCCTTCCTTTCTTCTTTCTTTCTTTCTTTCTTTCTTTCTTTCTTTCTTTCTTTCTTTCTTTCTTTCTTTCTTCCTTTCTTCCTTTCTTCCTTTCTTCCTTTCTTCCTTTCTTCCTTTCTTTCTTTCTTTCTGGGGTGTGAGGGGCAGGGGGAGAGGGAGAGAGTGTTAAGCAGGCTCCATGCCCAACGCAGAGCCTGATACAGTGCTCCATCTCACAACCCTGAGATCATGATCCGAGCCAAAATCAAGAATCAGATGTTTAACCAACTGAGCCACTCAGGCACCCCATGATTATGTTCTTTATTTCTTTAAACATTGTCCCATATATCTGTCTTTATCTGATAATTCCAAGAAGTCTTTGAGTATAAGTTGTTTTTTTGTCTCTTGCTAGAAGTGCTTGATCATAAACTATGCTTCACTAATGATAGCTATAAGCCACATGTGGCCATTTATATTTTAATAAATTAAAGTTAAATTTTAAAAATTCAGTTCCTCCATCACATAAGCCACATTTCATGTTCTCAATGGCCACATGTATCTAGTAGCCACTGCAGAGGGCAAGACAGGTTATAGAATACTTGCAGCACTCATGTAAATGAATGGGCCTGGCTATATTCAAGTATAGCTTTATTTACAAAAGCAGGTAGCAGCTGGACCTGTCCTACGGGCTATAGTTTGTGGACCACTGCTCTAGGCCTAAACTGGAATGCTTGCTTTCAACGAGGACGCTCTTTTGTTTGTAGGCTGATAGGCTCTAAGCTGGAAGCACACCAGCTCCCCTAGGGCTCTCCTCATGGCAGGAGTCCCAGACTCATGTCCCCATCTTGCTGCTGTCCCAGGCCTTCATATCCATAACCATCGTTGGGTCAGCATGTCTGGCCTCTCCGCTGAATGCCCTGGAGCTGCAATCCAAACTTTCTGCAGATCTCTGCAGAATTCTGTTTGAACTCCGTCCTGGTTTTCTTTGAAGAGTCAGGCAGGGAAGGGGTACATAGGGCCCTCCTCCTTGGAAATGAGGAATTTGGTGTAGGTACTACTCATGATCTGGTTCTGTAGAGGGAGAGTCCTTTAGATGTCCCAGTCACCCAGAGTGCCAGAAGCAGGTACTCTGTCACAGTATTTTCTTGCCATGTCTGCTTAAACTTGACAGTTCTTTTTTTTTTTTTTAAGATTTTTATTTATTTATTTGACAGAGAGAGACACAGCGAGAGAGGGAACACAAGCAGGGGGAGGGGCAGAGGGAGAAGCAGGCTTCCTGCCGAGCAGGGAGCCCGATGCGGGGCTCGATCCCAGGACCCTGGGATCATGACCTGAGCCGAAGGCAGCCACTTAACTGACTGAACCACCCAGGTGCCCTAAACTTGACAGTTCTAACTTTTGCAGAATTGAATAAAACTCCCAGTCTCTCGAGGGATCTCCGGCTATAGCCAGCTTTCTTCAGGTGCTCCGCCTCAGTGCTGCCTGGCTGTCTGGGGGTTCCGTCTTGGAGTGCTTACACCTGGTTCGCTGCAGGGTAGACAGGAGCTTTCACAGAACCTAGATGTTGGGCCTCTGCCTATTCGCTCACAGCTGCTCAGTTCCAGGGTTCGTGGCACTGGTCTCCGAGAACTGAGGCCACGGTGAGAGGCTCCAGGGCAGGGGAACGTGACAGGGGCAGCAGAAAGGAAGAGACCAATGGTAGATGAATAAGGGGAGTCTTTGTTTGTTTGTTTTTTAAAAGATTTTATTTATTTATTTGAGAGAGCACTAGAGAGCAAGAGCAAGCAGGGGTGGGGGGCAGAGGGTGGGGGAGAAGCAGGCTCTCTGCTGAGGAGGGAGCCAGACTTGGGACTCGATCCCAGGACCCTAGGATCATGACCTGAGCTGAGGGCAGACGCTTAACCGACTGAACCACCCAGGCGCCCAAGGGGAGTCTTTGTTGATTCGCATGCAACCCAGCGGGTGAGAAGCTGCATCAGGCTGGTAGAAGACCCCTTAAGGGCCTCTTAGAGACCTTGCCGGGTATTCCAGGTGTCAGCATTGCCTTACTCACCGATAAACCACGGATTGGATAGTCCGCTTCCCTCATCACCTTCCTGCGGCTGGGGCAGGGTGGGAAGCGAGCGCACATCTCCTGTGATCTCTGCCTCCCTCCCCGGGAGCAGAGGCTGGGGGGCTGCAGGACCACACGGCCTCCAGCAGGCAGCTGAGTGTGCTGTGGGGCAGTATCCCCTGGGAGGCGGCCAGTTTCTAGAATCAGGTGCTCACAGGAGGGTGTTAGAGACAAACCGCTGACAGCCAGATGCAACATGACAAATGCCGTGTGACTACTGTCGGGGTGCAAGGACTCACAGGGCACTGTGGTCAACCAGAGATGGGAGGAGTCATGGGGAAGTAGGTGGGAAGTTTCCAGAGGTGGTGACACAGGAGCTGAGAGCCTTCTGAGAAGTCAGTAGTTTTGTCCCTTAAGCATAGCCCAAGGTGGGTCTTCTGTCTGGGGTGAATAGGGTTGCATTTATAGTGCTCTTCTCTCTGACTTGTTAGCTGGGTCTTCTACCACCTGGTTCCTTCCTACTCCCTTTCCCTTCATTCCTTCCTCCCCAGAGGTGGCACAACACATCAGAGTAGTGTATGTTTCGGTCCAAGCCAAAGGTGCCGTGTGGTTCTGAGGGACCCATTTGGGGAGTTTTGGTTGCCACAGAAGCTGTCCAGCCACCTGCCAAACATCCGGTGCAGCTGGACCACCTGGCCTGGGCCTGACAGATATACTGTCATTTATATCCCTGGATTGTGGCCGTGAGGACTGCTGAGAGCCAGGACAAGGTCATGGTCCAGGGAGTCTCCTCGACTGAGGAAATGAAGCCCTCTCATGTGTGCAGACACTTTGGGAGTCTGATGTTTGGCACATGGGACCGGCTGTCCGTGTGATGCTACTCTCCAGGACACTGGCCTCCAGGCCCACCAGCAGTGCATCCAAGGCCAGTACTCTGTCTTTGCTGAGCCCAGGAGAGAATCCCCTGCAAGCAGAGAATCCCCTGGTAGTGAGCAGCCTCCTTCTGGCCTGGCCCCAAAGTGGCGGCTAGAAACCATCTCAGACCCGAGTGTCACCCACATGGGTCTGGGAAGCAGAAGGGCAGAGAGGTTCAGGGACTGCTGGGATGAGGGATGAGGAAGCCATAGGGCCTAAAGGGCATCTGTCCCCCTTTCCCTTATACCTGATGGAGAAGAAGAGTTTTTGTTCATAGATGAAACCTTCATAGTCCCAAGGCTACAGCTAAGCAAGGCATGGAATGGAGGAAGGGGTCTAACAAATGCCCTACTCACTACTGCTTTCTGGAAGCCCAAATTGCAGAGTAAACCTGTAGTGGATGGTTTGGTGAACTGTCCACTGCCAGCCCCCTCCGAACGGCCCTCCAAGTCCTCGCGGTTCTTTCCAAGCAAGGAGAAGACAGCGTCGGGGTCTACAGCTGCCCTTGAAAAGAAAGCTAGAGAAATGGCTCAGATGTTGTACAGGGTGACCATGGGAGACAGCCTGGACTCCTCACCTGAGCCCTGGCAGAGCAGATCTCTCCAAGAGGATCCCCTGGTTTGGGGAAGTACTGAGGAAGTCAGGATTGAGCCTCTGACCCATCCAGGACCCTCCACCAGCTGGCCACCGCCAGGCCACACCTTCAGGTTGGAAGGGGGAGAGTACCAAATACCAGGTTGTCCCCCAGCCCCATGGCCTGCTCTGTGGGGCTGCAGGTAATCCCTCAGCAGTCCTGATCCCAAGCAAGGTGAGGACACAAGGTACAAACCCCCAGTGTTTCCTTCCCCTGCTGAGTGGTGAAGAATTCTACCACTGATGGCCTTTTCATCTCAACCCTGATTATGGACAGCAGCACGTGGGAAGGATTGGCAACAGGGGGCTGCCATCCTGTTGTGCAGGATCATGGAGGGTTACTCAAAGTACTGAAACCTCAAATTGGGTTGTGGAAGTTTTGGAATTTCCAGGCTTAATCTGAATAGCAGCATGGCCCTGGGGCCATTGTCTGAGAACCATTCCCCAGTCTAGCATAAACACAAACATAAATGCAAGTGACAAGAGTGTGGTTCAGGTCAGGTCGGGGGTAAAAGTCCCAAAGAGGCTTGTGAGACTAAAGCCTTATTGGTGTGCTTTCTCGATAGGGGTTTCTTCTCTCCTCTTTCTGGCAGATGTCTTAGAGTGATGGTTAAGTCAGAGCACCTCAAAGAGAATTTGAGTGGGGGCTCTTTCAAAGTGTTAAAATCTGTGGTGAGAGAAACTAAGCAGGAGGTAAGTTGAGAACTGGACTAAGTACCTATGCACCCACGGACCCTTCTTGTTCTAGTGATGAGGTCAGCAGTCCCTGGTGGGGGTCCCCACCCCTGTACATTTGCATTTTCTCTTTCTTCCTCTCCCTACTCCACCCTCCTTTCCCCTCTCCACTGCCCTCCCTCTCCCTCCTCCCTTGTCTCCCTCTCCTGGCTTTTGGCCTTTACCCAGGTGGAAACTGTCCTCTATACCCTGACTTGCTGGTCTGCCTTCCAGCGGGGATCAGGGAACACAGCTGAGGGGCAATGGGCATGCAAGAGAGATGGCAGACTGGGGTGTAGGTGATTGGGCTCTAGTCCCAGCTGAGTCCCTAAGAGAGTTTTGGACAAAGTCCCCATTCCAAATCTGTTTTCTTAGCTTTATAAAGTCCACGAAGGTGCTAGTTCTAAAAGTTTTAACTTGCTGAGCCCTAATTGACTGGGATACTACTACTATTTGCATTATTGCCGGATCTCTGAACTGGTTGTTGCGCTGTTCAGGGGAAGGACCATAGCTACTTAAATGGTACAAAGGAGCACCCGTCCCACACTCCTGGTGTCCTCAGAGTTCAGATGGATACAATCTTAGGCTCTTAACAAGCATCAGTAATTGTGGTAACTCTGCTTCCCCTCAACGTTCACCTTAAGTTGACAATAGGATTCTTCCTCAAACTAATTTTCTTCCTGTAAAAACATTTGGCATAATTTCTGTGCCTCAGTTTCCTCTTCTATAAAATGGGAATAACAGTACTTAACTTCCTAAGATTGTTATGAATATTAAATGAGTTAATACAAAGAGCTTAGAACAGTTCATGGCATGTAGTAATAGTCTAGCAAGTATTAACGGTTATGAGACATTGCTTAGAGGGCTCTAAATTATCATGCACCTTCTGGAAAACAGGGTAACAGACATATCAAGAGCTCAAAACAAATGGGTCTCAGGCCCACATAGCCCACTTCTAGAAATCCCAGAAAGATAGAACTTGGACAACTCATATACCATTATGTTTATCACAGGATTATTATAATAAAAGTTAGAAATATGAGTAATGAACAAGATCAAATAAATTATGGTACCCTCTACTTGACTCCTTTCTAGCCATTAAAAGACTATGACAATACAAATTTCTGAAAATATACAAACCTGTATGCATATAGCATAACTACATGTGAAAATAGCCTATGTGTGTGGGCGATGTAGCATTGTGGGTTTTCCTTTTTCTTTGAAAAAGAAAGAGATCTGTAGCAAATGCTACAGATAGACAAAAAGTAGGAACATAAGATAATAAGTTTCTTTCCTTTTTCAGGAAGACTTTAATGATAATTGTCAGTTAGCAGTTCTTTTCTGGAATTAGTGGCCTTTAACTTCTGTTTATTTATTTACTTATTTATTTATTTATAATGTTCAGTTAGCCACCATATGGTACATCATTACTTTTTTTTTTTAAGATTTTATTTATTTGACACAGAGAGACACAGCGAGAGCAGGAACACAAGCAGGGGGAGTGGGAGAGGGAAAAGCAGGTTTCCCACCCAGCAGGGAGCCCGATGCGGGGCTCGATCCCAGGACCCTGGGATCATGACCTGAGCCAAAGGCAGACGCTTAACGACTGAGCCACCCAGGAGCCCCTACATCATTAGTTTTTGATGTAGTGTTCAATGATTCATTAGTTGCGTGTAATACCCAGTGCTCATCCTTCATTTAACTTCTGTTCTTAAAATTTATTCAGAAAAAGACACTCCATTAGAGATAAGCAACAGTGGCGTCTGGGTGGCTTAGTCATTAAGCGTCTGCCTTCGGCTCAGGTCATGATCCCAGGGTCCTGGGATCGAGCCCCGCATCGGGCTCCCTGCTCAGCGGGAAGCCTGCTTCTCCCTCTCTCACTCCCCCTGCTTGTGTTCCCTCGCTTGCTGTGTCTCTGTCAAACAAATAAATAAAATCTTAAAAAAAAAAAAAAAGGTAAGCAACAGCTATCTACCTAGGGCTGGTGCATCAGACCTTTTTTCCTTTTTGGGGGGTGGGGGGTAACACTCCCTTGTGTTTTGGGGCTGAAGGCAGCCTCCATAATCAGTTGGTAGGAATGTGTTGAATGTTGACCAGCTGTAATAAAGAGCAAAGGTTGTCTCGTATGATCTCTGCTTTTGCTTACAGATCTTAGGAGAAAATGACTATTATTCATCCCAAAATGATGAGGGCGGGCTGACTGGAATGAAAAGTACATGTTCTGGAGGTTTAGTTGTTTATTCAAGATGTGTTAATATGTGGTTGTTCCATTTTGGGGGGGGGAAGCCTAATTCATTTATATATAGCCCACATACCTGAAATAAAGTTGACACAACTTTCCCTTGCCCTCTAAATGGAGAACAATTTGGCAAATTACAACAAACTAGAGCAGCTAACATCCTAAGGAAAATGTGACTAAAAACCACCTCCTCAGGCTAAATTTTCATGTGAGAGAGAAACTTTTTTTTTTTTTAAAGATTTTATTTATTTGTTAGAGCACAAGAGAGCATGAGCTGGGGGAGAGGCAAAGGGAGGGGGAGAAGCAGATGAAGAGGGATAGGCAGACTCCCTGCGGAGCAGAGAGCCCAATGTGGGGCTCTATCCCAGGACCCTGAGATCATGACCCAAGCTGAAGGCAGATGCTTACCCGACTGGGCCACCCAGGCATCCCAAGAGAGAAAATTTTATACAGACAAGAACTAAGGCTTGTTACTTGATAGAAAAGACCAGAATTTGGATAAGAAACTAAATTAATGAATTCGACCATCTACGATACAGTTTTGTAACTAAATTGTCTAATTGTACTCTCTTCAAAAACTAATATTTCTCTACCACAATCTCTGGATTGTGTTTTCTTTTCTTCCCTTCCAAAACATTCCTAGAAGAGACACTGTGAACATCATATACATTTTCTGGTTACACTTAAGATCTCAAGCAATGAGTGTGCCTGGTTCTCTGTCTTACCAGCTAAGGACCCTCATCAAGGATGCTCTAGGAACCCACAAGGTAGAGGAAAGAGGCCCCTTTCTTGAAGGTATGGGTGGATCTCTTGGCTGCTGGTGGCAGTCCGTATTTACTATGCTTGCAAGATTAGGCATGATTCAGCCAGGGTTGAGTAAATAGGAAAAGTCCCCTGGTGCTAGTCCATGTCATTTCCCATGGAGATCAGGCCCCTTCTTAGTCTTCATCATGGAAAATTTATGCTTGCCTCCCAGTCCAAGGAAGTGTTGACTATTAGTTCATCTACTTATGTCCTATTTTATTACACTCCCACTGTGGATCAGGCATTGTCCTGGGTACTCGGGGTTCAATAGTGAACCTAAAAGACTAATTTCTTCCCAGTGGGCTTTATTTACACCCTAGCCAGGAGACAAGCAAGAAAACTATAGAGTAGATTAGTTATTAAGTTGATATGTTCTATTGAGAAATGCTGTTATTATAGTAGTTTAAAGGTGGTAAGGGAAAGCCTTGTTGAGAAGACACCTGAGAGAGAGAGCCAAGCAGCTAGCCAGCAGGGTGAGGAGGCCTCCAGATGGTGTTGAGGCCCCGAGGCAGGGCTGTGCCTGATGTGTTCAAGGAACAGCATGAGACCAGCAAGAGTGGGAAAAGGCAGAAGATGAGTCTTTGGAATAGTCTGGAGGATAGTACGGCAGAAGGGACCAGAGAGTGAGACTAACAAGAGTAGTCTATTCTTCTATTTTTAGATGTGAACAAGTGTGAAATTGGCCTGGAGTTCTGTGATAATGGAGCAGAATGTGTGAACAGATTTGGCTCTTACTAATGTTGCTGCCAAAAGGAGTATGAAGACCATACCCCATGCAGCCTGACATGCTGTGTGTGCACACTCCTCACAAAGGCATTGGATGCCCAGATGCCCTCTCGTTTGTATGCCTTTGAGCTGCTGGGATCTCCTGTGAGATCTGTACCATCTTCAGGTCAGGGCTGAGCTCTCAATCTGATGCCTCCAGCCACAAACACCAAAGCACACATTCCCTGAAGGGAACCAAGTCCAGAAACTGTTCTAGAACTTTGAACACCGTATAAAACCATTTACTCTAAGAATCTTCATTGTACTGATTTTTCTTTTGCAAACTTTAGCTTTGGAGCACTTCCATAAGGATGCCATTCCTGACTCTGATCAAAGTAGGTGTGTAGAATTTACCTCGAACATCTGGTTGTTTCCCCAAGGCTCTGTCTGTCATGCCCTTGCTTTTGGACATTTTCTTACCAAAGATGAAATTGGGGGAGACTTGCATGGGTTTGAGTGAGCTTCTTCTGAGCAGGTTTGGCATAGAGCAGTTGATAATGAACTAGCTGATGCCCTTAGCTTTTTAAAGGAATTATTGCTGGTGATGGTAATTCATTTGGTACAGTTACCTGTGAAATAATATAAATTGCCTGGTGCCACCACAGTCAGATCAATAGACAAGATTTCTCTTTCTCATCTTGCTGTGTGATCTTGGTCCTCATGTCTTGAACACCCCTATGAAACAAAGGGTTCAACTAGACATCAAAGGTTTTGTCTAGCTCTTTGAATATTAGATGTTGAAATTCCAGCAAAGATGCTATTGGACTCTAAGGGCAGGTGGGAGACCTTGCAATGCTGTTTGCATAGTTCTTTGGGTTTTTATGGGTGTGTGTTTCTTAGTTTTTATATTTCAAAGGAGGATTGAGTTTGGCACAAAATACAGGCTCAGTATGTATTAACTGAATATCTTATGACTAGGAATCTACTTGTGACCAACAATATGTAATTTTTCCATGTTTTTCCACTTCCTGCACCCTCTAAGTGTCCAGATAAGACAATGTTTTAGTCGTTTGGTCTGCTCTTACAGAATACTATAGATTGGGTGGCTTATAGATAACAGAAACTGTTCTGGAGGCTGGAAGTCCAAGATCAAGCCTCCAACAAATTCGGTGTCTGGTGAGAATCTGCTTCCTGGTTCTTAAATGGCCATCTTCTTGCTCTGTCTTCACACGGTAGAAGGGGGCAAGGGTGTTCCTTGGGCCTCTTTTATAAGGATAGTAATCCCATTCATGAGAGCTCAACCCTCAAGACCTAATCACCTCCCAAAGTTTCCACCTCCTAATACCATCACCTAGAGGGTTAGGATGTCAATATATGAATTTGGAGAGGACATAAACATTCAGTCCATTGCCGGCAGTGACAAGAGTTAAGCTGAAATAAGTTCTGTGAGGCAGCCATCTTGAAGTTTCAGAAATCTTGCGTCTGTGGATTTTGCTCTAAAGATAGTTTCTAGATGGTATGCAAACTAGTTATAGTTCTTTGGATCTATAGTAAGTTACATGATGATAGAATACATTTTGGAATACAACTGGCTCTTGTGCTTGGTGAATGGTCTCAAATTTAACAGTTTCTGTCTTTTTTTTTTTTTTAAAGATTTTATTTATTTGACAGAGAGACACAGTGAGAGAGGGAACACAAGCAGGGGGAGTGGGAGAGGGAGAAGCAGGCTCTCCACCAAGCAGGGAGTCTGATGCGGGGCTCCATCCCAGGACCCTGGCATCATGACCTGAGCCAAACGCAAACGCTTAACAACTGAGCCACCCAGGCGCCCCTAACGGTTTGTCTTTTTAAAAATAGACAAAATTAATTTCTGATATACCCAAGATGGAGGACTTTTAGTCATTAGCTCATAGGCAATTTAGAATCCACATTGTAAAACGATGTGGGACATTTTTCAAAGTTAACCCCGTGTGTGTGAATAGGGGTTCTTGAGGGAGCTATACAGCCAAAGTTGGTAACAAGTATTTACATTATCAGGTTCGTTCATTTTGTTCCAAGTCTGGCTTTGGCTTTGATAAAATATTAGCTGTCAGTTCATTTGTTTATTCTCTCAAAAAACAAGTACCTACTAATGTGCCAGGCAATATGCTAGGGATAGGGGATAAGAGTATATAAATCTCTGAAGGTGCTTTTGAGAGTCCCTTAGGTAATGGAATATAAGCCTGTCATTTGGTTCTCTTTTTTAAAAAAATATTTCTTTGTATTTCAGGAGTTGAGTTATCCTTAAATTACCTGGACCTCCTGGCTGGAGTTGCTGTGTTCACTGCAGTCTTGCTCAGGTTGGCTAGTGGCCTCATTGTGGCTCTTGACTAGAACCTACATTAAGAAGGAAAATTCTCTGGGTCAGAATGTGGCACCACAGGAGTGCCTGCCTATAGCACCTGCTTTTGACCTGATGGACCTCTGCAGACACCTTCCCTTCAACCCCTCCCATGCCAAGATTCCAGATGGTGCTCAAGGCAAGAATGTTCCTCAAAACAGGGAACTGCAGGTGTGGGTGGAGCAATCAGAGAGGCTCTGGGGTAGCTGCTACCTCTAGAAAGGAGGGTGGGAGGAGAATTGTCCTTTGGAGGTAAAAACCTCACTGTGCCATCAAATCACACACTCGTGAATTTAGGAAGAATTGCCTTGAATCTGATCCTGCCTGTCACTTCTGTTCCCTATGATTCCACTGTGTTGGGGTTCCTGACTCTCCCTGGGTAGAAGGCATGTGTGTGGTGGTGGGGGGGAGGGTCTTGCCTCAGGACTCAGCCTATAATCCCAGCAAAGGGCTGAGGTAGACTTCTGATGACGCAGACACTTCAGGTGATGAGTGTGGTCCACAGGAGGTGTCCAGCAGAGCAGGAAGCTCATGGTACCAACTTACAAAGTTGAATGAGTTTATCAATGGACAGACTAGGGAACTGTTAACATGGTCTAGAAAAGTCAGCCTCAGCACTTTTCTCCCTTTTTAGGGAGAAACTACCCTAAAAGTAGAGGGTAAGGACTCTTGATTCTTTTTCCTTCATACTTGATTGTATTTTATTGGATTAGGAATTTGTTGTTATGGAGACATTCTGCCTTCTGTTCTATTTCGACCACCATGTGTGCCAGGTTGATATTAGAGCCCTATAGCTTGACCTCAAATAAAAAAAGAACTCTTTTGTATATTAAAAGAAATACAACTCTGGATTATATTTTTTAAATCTACCACTAGTGTTTGGCTCTTAATCTTTTAAAAATTAGGTGGTCACCATTTGTTTTAAAGGTTCCCAGACCACAGAGCACCTGGGTGGCTCAGTCGGTTAAGCGTCTGCCTTCGGCTCAGGTCATGATCCCAGGGTCCTGGGATTGAGTCCCACGTCGGGCTCCTTGCTAAGTGGGGAGTCTGCTTCTCCCTCTCCCTCTGCTCCTCCCCCTGCCTGTGCTCTCTCTCTTTCTGTCAAATAAATAAATAAAATCTTAAAAAAAAAAAAAAAAGGTTTCCAGACCTAATTCCAGTGCTGGAGTTCCCCATACACAACACAAAGCAATTCTCAGGCACCCTAGGGTATCAGAGAATCGGGTGAATTCTGGCACTACCTATCTGGAGATGCCATCAGATTCCATAGGTTCAGTCCTACAGACTGTCCCCCACCCCCCAGGCTGTGACCTGTGCTTCTGACCAACTGGCTACAGATTGGAGCTTCCAGTGACCTCCTTCTTGGGTTTGATTAATTTGCTAGAACTGCTCACAGAACTCAGGGAAATGTCTTATTTACATTTGCCAGTTTATTGAAGGATGTGATAAAGAATACAAATCAACAGCCAGATGAAGAGTTACATAGAGCCAGGCCCTGAACAAAGGAACTTCTGTCCTCATGGGGCTTGGGGCCTGGCTTGGTGGCATGTGGGAGCATTCTGGTTTCCCAAGTGTGGAAGTTCTCCAAAAAGGACCAAAAGCTGTCCCCTTAGATTTTTATAGATGCTCCATCACACCGTCATAATTGACGAGGTCATTGGGCTTTGGCTGATTCAACCTCCAGCCCCTTTTCCTTCCTGGGAGTGGTGGGGAGAGTGGGGATGGGAGGTAGGATGGATAGTTCCAACTCCCTAATCACATCGTTCGTCCTCCTGGCAACCAACCCCTGCCCTGGGGTGGGGTCTGAAATTTACCTCATTAATAACAAGACTCCCATTTTACCTTTATGTCCCTGAAGCATTTTCAGGAACTGTGGATGAAGACCAAATACACCTGAGAGATGTATTTTGGTCATCTGAATGACAAAAATGTATTACTTATAAGTCATTATATTGTACATTCCTCAGCTCCTTTGTCTATACTTGGCATTTTGTGGGGGAGACATTGGAGAGGATGCAAGAAGTCTTAAATATGGTTCCTGCCCTCACTACACTTGCTTTTGCTTGTCAGCTGCACGGAGCTCGGGAGGAGCTGGGCAGGATGAGGGGCGGGGACCTTCTGAGAGGAGGAAGGTCTCCACTGCTCCAGCTGGACTTACCTGGCTATGCGGGTGGGCTGCAGCAGGTTCTAGGCCTGCCTTGTAGAAAGTTGAGGCATGAGAGCCGGGGTACTGTTGCATGAATTGGGCTACGTAAGGCAGATGCTGGCTTCCACATGGGGCCCCAGCCAAGGTGGGAGATGAAAATATGCAGCTTTGTTCTCATTCTGCCCCAGAGTGTAAAGGAAGGCACCGGTACAGCCGGGGCACCTGCTGGTGGAGCAGGGCACTGCCAACTGGGGATGACCCGAAGGAGTGCTGGCCGTTGTCACTTGGCCTTCTGTCACACTCTAGGTTTTGAAATCTTTTTTTTTTATGAGCCCCTTTTAAAATGCAAATACTCCTAAGAGGTTTGAACCCTCATCAACCTATGTACTTGGGGCTGCATCTTCTTTTTTAGTAAGTTTTACTGAGGTATAATTTACATACTCTAAAATTCACCTATATTAACTGAGCTAGGCAACCGTCATCACAATCCAATTTTACAACACACTCATCGCCCCAAAAAGATCCCTTCTGCATATATTGTAGTCATTCTCCCTTTCCACCTTCAGTCCCAGGCAACCATTAACCTTTCCAATTCTGTGGGTTTACCTTTTGAGATTTCATATAAATGGATTTGTATAATTTGTGGTCCTTTGTGTCTGCTTTCACTTAGTATTTTTGAGGTTCATCCATATTGTAGCAGGTCAGTAATCTACCTTTTTATTGCTGAATAATATTTCATTGTATTTACCACATTTTCATTCACTGTTGGTGAACATGAGTCATTTACAGGTTTGACTATTATGAATAATGCAGCTGTGAACATTTGCATACATGTCTTTGAACATAAATGTTCACTTACCTTTTTTTTTTTTAAGATTTTATTTATTTATTTATTTGACAGAAAGCACAAGTAGGCAGATCAGGCAGAGGCAGAGGGAGAGGGAGAAGCAGGCTCCCTGCTGAGCAGGGAGCCCAAGGCGGGGCTCAATCCCAGGACCCTGCGATCCTGACCTGAGCCAAAGGCAGCCACTTACCCAGCTGAGCCACCCAGGTGCCCCACCTTTTTTTTTTTTTCTAAGAGAGGGAGAGCACACAGGAGCCTGGGGGGGGGTGCAGAGAGAGGGAGAGAGAGAGACTCTTAGGCAAGTTCCATGCCCAACATGAGCCCGATGTGGGGCTCGATCCCATGACCATGAGATCATGACCTGAGCAGAAACCAAAAGAATTGGATGTTGAGTGGAAGCAACTGAGCCACCTAGGCACCCCATAAATGTTCACTTATCTTGGATAGATTCCTGGGAGTGAAATTACTGGGTCATATGGTAATTTTTGTTTAATTTTAAAAAATCTGGCCAATTATTTTCCGAAGTGGTCACACCATTTTGCCATCCCACCAGCAATGTATGAGGATTCCAGTTTTCCCACATCCTTGCCAAAGCTTGTTAGTGTCTTCTATTATCGCCACCCTAGTGGGTGTGAAGTGGTATCTCATTGTGGTTTTAACGATTCCTGCCCTTCCTAATGCTACGGATAGAGCATCTTTTCGTGTGCTTGTTAGTCATTCATTCCTTTTCTGTGGTGAAATGTCTCTTTGGCCGTTGCTTCTTAAAATCCCAAGAGAGGGAGATTATAAATTTCCCCGGGGGTAGAGTAGGGGTCTTTGTTTTTTTAACTGCCTTATCTCAACTGCCGAACACTAGAGTTGAGAGTAGAAGACCATGTGCTAGTTTCTGACAGCCGCTGTAACCAGTTATTACAAACCTCCTGGTTTAAAACAACACACGTTTATTCTCTTACAGTTCTGGAAATCAGAAGTCTGAAATCAATTTCACCGGGTCAAAATCAAGGTATCAACAGAGCCTCCAGGGGAGCATCCATTTACTTGCCTTTTCCAGTTTTTAGAGCTGCATTCTTTGGCCTCTGGCCCCTTACCCATCTTCAAAGTAAGCAGTAGCCTCTTACATCCCCTCCCTCCTCCCTGTTCCTTTGTAAATACCGTTTTCTTTCTCTTCTGTAGTAAAATCTCCCTCTCTCTCCTTGTAAGGACGCTTGTGATTACATTTAAGACTCACCTGAATAATCCAGGATTATCTCCCCATCTCAACCCCCTTAATTTAATCACACTTGCAAAATCCCTTTTGCCATTTAAAGTAACATTCACAGGTTCCAAGGATTAGGACCTGGATATCTTTAGGGGCCGGTATTCAGCCCCTCACAGTCAGTAACCACCACTGCTTCACAGGCGCATGCCCTGGAGTTGGCGGCTCCCGAGGAAGACCTGACCAGGGAAGCCTTTGGAAGCGCAGGTAGGCCCTGGAGGGATATCAGAACTATTGATATGACAGACCCCTTGCTTTTTTCTTCTTACTCATCTCCTTCTAGAACTTTTGAAGAGTTGACAGCATTTTAGAGATGAGAAGGGCTGAGGCAGCCAGCACTGCTACTGGAGGGTGTGGGGGACAGAATTCGAACTCAGGGCTTCTGATGCCCGGGTCCTGTCCCCCAGCCCTCCAGGCGGGGTGGTGGGGCTGTGGCCAGCCGGACAGCTCAGCCCCTCCCAGGTCACCGGGGCAGTCAGGGCGGTAGCCGCGCTGCGTCCTCGCGTGCGGCCAGCAGGGGGCAGCATCCCCCGCGCAAACGGTCGCCAAACTGCCGACGCGGAGAGATGGGACTCCGCGCTCCTCGGCGTTTCTTTCCAACCACCTTCGGTTCTGTTCGCGTCGCTGCGTCGCCCTCTGAGCCGCACGGCCCTCTGTGTCGCTGGCCCGCCTGGCTTCTAACCCTAGAGAAGGCAGAGAACCGTTTGGGGGCGTGGCAGCCAGTGAGTGGCCGGCGGAGGGTTGCGAAGGAAGGGGCTTCCTCCCCACCTGGGCCCGGAGGAAGGGCGCCCCTGCCTGGAGGCTGGGGAAGGGAGGGTGTGCGCCTGGGTGTGGTGGTGCCGCGGGGAACAAAGGCGGGAGGGTCCGAGGCGTCAGTGTGCCCCGAAAGCTCCGAGAAGGACGTCCTGATAGCTAGCTACGGGCTGTTAGATTTCTCACCGAGCACATCAGATTCCCGGCCAGTGTGGTTCCGAAGTCCCGATGGTTCCAGGTGGCAGAACTGCCATCTCTTATTGCCTGTCTCTTCTGCTGTAGCTGTCCTCTGGGCTGCGAAGTGGTAGCTCGCTGTGGTTTTAATGAGATAGGTGGGGGTGTGGATGGGCTGCCAGGATGCCCAGGGCTGAGCTAGTCCAGTGGGAACTTCTTAGCCCCGGGGCGCAGTAGGAGGTTACTGTAAGCTTTTGCTGCTAGGCTCTGAGCCAAGCTTGTGATTAAGGCCTTAATCTTATTGGCCTCTCTCCCACTTATTTGTGGCCTTACCTGAGGGGTTGCTCCCCAGCAGCCTCTGGCTGATCAGGGCTTTGCCACTGCTAAGGAGCTAAGACCTTCATTTCTTGCACCAGCATTTTCCCTCTGGCTTATTTCTTTAACCTCTGCGAAGACAGATTAGAGCCCAGATCTTGTGTCAGAAAAAGACCTGGATGTTAGATCTGACTTCGGTGCTTGCTAGTGTGAGAGGATGGGGAAGTTTCCTCACCCCTTTCTGTCTCTGTCTTCTCCTCTGTTAAATGCGGATGCTAACAGAACTTACTGCATAGGGCTATTGTGAGGAATCAGTTAGTACTTGTTGGATGCTAAGGTTAGAACTCAGGGTTTTTAAAACCCCATCTCTTGGTCTGGGCATCCCAGGAGGGCATCCAGGCTGGCTGATAGGTGAAGTTAATTATGTGTATGGAGGCCTGGTGAGCACACGCTGTAGGATAGGAAATATAGCCTGGCCAAGCTGATGGAGCAATATGTAGCAGGGTAGGCCCGCATGGGATAAGACCATCATGCTTTGGTGCAGCTCAGAGATCCTCCATCTCCAGGAGTTCACCCTGCTCATGAGGGTGCAACCTCAGTTATTGCAGGAACCAGAGCACCTGGGTTCAGTCCCAGCCCAAGATGGACCAGCTGTGTGGCCTTGGGCAAGTGACTTCACCTCTGTGGGGATTGGTTTCCTCATCTGCAGAATGGGTATAACCTAACCTCCTGTCTTGACACATCATAAAGATCAAGAGGTAATGTGTGTGCTGCTGCTAAACCAGCCATGTGGCCCTCAGCAGCCTGGCACAGATGATGAACACTTGGATTGTGATACTAAGGCCAGAAGATGTTTAGAGTAGAAAACCCAGGATAAGTTGGGCCTTTTGGAGAGGTTTTTCCAACTGCTGGTCAACATGCTCATGTCTGCAGCAAACTCGGGTCCAGGATGGTGCTGTTAGTGTTCCTGGAATATTTGTGAGCATGATCGCTGACCCAAAGGGTCCCTTTCAAGAGGCATCTTCAGACACTGCCAACATAGAATCCTGCAGAGTTTGAGGAGAAACCAAGTTCTGGTTTTGAAGTAAACTTAAACTTAGTTTTTAAGGAAAATGCACAACCTGTTATGAATAAAGCTGCTATGAACATTCATGTACAACTTTGTACAACTTCACTTCTCTCAGATGAATATCTAGGGGTATAACTTTGAAGCCCTGTAGACTTTCTGATTGAAAATTGTGAGCTAGTTGAAGCTTTGTTTCCCTCATGAGAGAGGTCTCAATCAGATGTGACAGTAGGGAGAATGCCCCAGGTATCCTTGGGAGTCATTGGGTGGTTTTTGTGAATAATGACCTATCTATGTGTTGGGGGATGGGAGCTAGGGCACACTGGCTCTTTAGGACATCTACAGCTGTGGAGAGACAGGGCCTCGGCATGACCCCTCAGCAGCCCCTTATTGTATATCACTGAAATTTGTATCACTTTGGGCTTCAGGGGCTTTGGGAACTTCCTTGTTGTTCCCATTGGTTGAAGGTAAGTTACTCAGAATTTAAAAGCCTTCTCCTGCAGATTGCCCTTGGGTCATAGACACGTGGCATTCAGGCTGTGCCCATGTTTCTGCTTCCTGACTAGTTCTCTTGACCAAGTCACTATGTGGAATAAAAACATTCTCACTGAGTTCATTTTCCAGCCCTGTCACAACGAGAGACTTCTGTAAGCAGTCAACCAGGGCTAACACTTCATTTCCACAAACAATGCCAGAACTGCTTTACACACTAACAGGCCTACAAAACAAACTGTACTGCTTAATTGAATTTTCATGTGGTCTGCATAAACTCCTAACCAGAGGGGAGAAGAGAATGTTCACAGTCAGCCCCAATGTCACTGTAACATTATTTTAAAAATGTCATCTTGCCATAAACATTTTTGAGTACTAGATTTTTTAATTTTTATTTATTTTTTTGATAAGCCTTTTCCATATGGGCTGCAGCTGCCCCTCTCCAGTCTCATTGACTCTAGGCACTCCCACTAGCTTACAGTACTCTGTGTCCCTAAGCCTCCCTCGCTGCTGGGGGCCACCTCACACCCAGATGTGAATAGGTTTTGCCTTCCACCAGCACTGCTACATCAAGGTTCTTAATTGTCTCTGTCTTTTGTGGGAGAAATGAGTCCTTAGAGTCAAAGGACACTCCCTTATTCTTAGGTCATTCTTCCAACATAATTATAAGCGGTGTGTGCAATTGTGTGACTTTGTGTGTCTTTTTCTATTTTATTTTATTTTTTTAAAGATTTAGCTTAGAGCTAGAGAGCTTGAACAAGTGGGGGAAGGGACAGAGGAAGAGAATCTCCCTGCTGAGTGCAGGGCCCTATCTCACCACCCATGAGATCATGACCTGAGCTGAAACCAAGAGAGTCAGACGCTTAACCGACTGAGCCACCCAGGCATCTCTGCCTCGTTCAATTCTATTTTCAATTTGCTAAACACCTGCTAAGGCTCTCTGGGGGGGGGGAGGGAAATGGGACAGTCCCTACTTCCAGCTGGTGTTGGAGATGGGCACTAAAATGACTAGCCAAGTTGTAGAAGAGGAAGCAGGTAATTATGGCTGGGGGTGTACAGACAGCTTTATAAAGGAAGAAACCCTTGAAAGATGGAGGTTTGAGGGCAGACTGAGATTCAAAGCTATCCATTGGTGAGTATGTGATTTCCCACAAAGGAACTGGGTCTTGGGGTCTCTGGCTAGCCCCTCGGACTCCTGCAGACCTATAGGTCTCCTCAACTTGTTGATTTCCTGGAGTCTGCAAAAACACAAAGGGTATTCAGGGCTCAGGCCCTGAACTCTGCTCTCTGGTGTACAAATATGTTCAAATGAGCTTTGGTCTGGCTGGGATTTGACGTGGCCAGGGAAGGGGGCAGATGGAGGTGAGCGTGACCTCTGACACCTGAAGAAACAGCAGAGTGTGCCCTCATCTGGAGATTCTGCCACTTCAGCAACCCCAAGCTTGACCGCAGGTGCTGGTTCCCTGGAGGCAGGTGGCCTGCTTGGGCACCCTGCCTAGTCAGTGGGAGAAGCCCAGCCTCTTCTGCTGGCCTATCCTACACTAACAGGCAGGGAGCACCTGGAAAATGTGGCTCCTCTCTACTTGGCCCAAGAAACCTGGCTTGCTCAGGGAAATGCTGTCACGGAACCCAGAGGTGACCAAGTGCACTGTTAGTTGAGGTGGGGCCCAGGTCTGAAAATGGCCCACAGTTCCTTGGAGGTACTTGTTTCAAGGCATGTTCCTGAGTCTACTTCCAGGCCCTCTGTACCCCATCTCTGGGTTGGGCCTGAGATCTATTTTTACAATTTCTCTGGGTGATTCAGATGGAAAACCTCTGAGCCCACCCTCCTTTGGCATCCAGTGAGTGGACTAAAGTCTGACAGGTGAAGGGATTGGAATAGACGTTCTGGCTGAGCTAGGAAGAGACCCCAAGACCATTCCTAGTCCAGTGCCTGTCACCACACTCAACACCATTGTTTTTCGCCTCCACTGTCTTCTCACTGTGAAGACCTGGGGTCCAGGTCCTGGGCATTTGGCCTGGGTAGCCAGGTCAGTGGGCTGGCAGTTGCTGTAAGAGCAAAGAACCCAGGAGTTGGAAACTGGAAGTCTGAAACTGGCTCCCGAAGGCTATTTCTGTGTTTTCAGCCTGTAGTTTCCTTATGAACTATCCCGTCTGCCATTCAGCCCCAGTCCTCCCGCGAGTCCAGCTCCCTGCCCTCAGTCCTGGCCCCGGCTGTACGTGCATGCACATCTTCATAATCACCTGCCACCGTGCTGCGGTCTGCCTTCAGCCCCCTGCATCAAAAAGTGAACAAAGATGGGGCACCTGGGTGGCTCAGTTGGTTAAGCATCCAACTCTTGATTTCAGCTCAGATCATGATCTCAGGGTCGTGAGATCGAGCCCTGCATTGGCCTCCGTGCTCAGCAAGGAGTCTACTTGTCCCTCTCCCTCCCCCACTGCCCCTTCCCAGCCTCAAATAAATAAATAAATAAATGATAAAATTCTTTTAAAAAGTGAACAAAGATAAATGAAGAATATGTTGGCACAGGGAAGGCCCTGAAATTGGTATTATAAGACCTGAGTTGCAGCTCTGTGTGAACTTAAGCAAGTCCCTGACCTTCTCCCCAGCCTGTACAAGACATCATTTAGTACGTTTGTCCCTCTGGCTTCTTCTTAGTTACTCCACCCACCGCCCAGAAAAGATAAGACAGACAAACCAACCCCTCCCACTGCACAAAGGGGACCCTGGTTTTGCTCACAATTGTATTCCCAGTAGCTCACACTGGTGCCACATAGGTGATCAGTAAATATTTGTTGTATTATGGACAAATGTGGACTTAGAGTCACAGTGTTGTCCTCTGTCAAGGGGGTAAAACAGGGACCCTCATGAAATACAAAATCCCCTTTAGACTCACATCACAGTAATAGCTGCTGCAGGCAAAAATCCATGGGTGGGTATAAACCCCGTGATCAAGAATCAGAGGAGAAAAGGGATGTTTGCATAGTCTTGAAGTGTCTCCCCCAAAGGACTTATAAATTGTGAAGAGAGAAAGAGGAACTCTACCATGGAGGAACCTGACACATACCAACTTCATCAAGGGCTCAAGGTTAACGTGACCAGGAAGTTGACAAATCGGCATCATGAACCCCCTGGTATGGTGCTCTGAGAAGGACACAGCATCGCTTCTGGGGTATTCTTGCCACAAGCACATACCTCAACCATGCATGAGAAAAACATCAGATCAACCCAGATTAAGAGACTTTTACATAATAGCTAAACAGCACCCATCAAAAAAGGCAAGGTCACAGAAGACGATGAAAGATTAAGGAATTGTTTACAGATTGGATAACAAGAAGACCCAACAACTAAATTTGGGATCCTTGACCAAAAAGAGGGCATTAGGGAGAAAAAAATATAATTGTACTATGGTTGTATAAGATGTTAACATTAGCAGAAGCTAGGTGAGGGGTACACAGAGCTCTGTGTACTATTTTTGCAACTTTTCTGTAAGTCTAAGGTTTGCTTTTTTTTTTTTTTAAGTGACTGAGGGTCTTCTGAGGAATAAATAAGATGATGCATAGATGGTGCTTAGCACTGTTGGCACAATGCTCAAAAAGTTTTAACCTCTATTATTGTTGTTTGGTTTGACAAGTACTAAGGATGGCAGGTAGAGAAAAGGGCAATCCACTTTTCAAAGCAGGAGGATTAGCCTGAGCAGAGACCTAAAGGTACAGGGAACATTTGGGAGACATACGCAGACCAGACCGACCAAAGTAGAAGGCTTAAAAATTTTTTTTCTTTTTTTCCCAATAGCAAAGTACTGGGAAATGAGACAGGAAAAGCCTCAAATGCCAAACTGGAGAACCAACTTCAGCTACAGAAAAGGCAGTAAGAGGTACCTATGTAACGAAGTAGCAGAGTAACTTGGAAGTTCCTGCATTTCAGAAAGGCCCACCCTCTCCCCTGTGGAGCTAATCGGTCATTAACAAAGGACGAAGGGTCCAACAGAGAGGGGGAAACCTTCTGAGGAGTTTGCTAAGTCTAGAATGTAAAGGTCTGTACCAGTGCGGAGAGTGAAGGAAGATCAGTTTGGGTGGCAGAGGGTGGGAGGCCCAGGGGGCTGCAGTTGGTCTTCTGGAATGAGGGGGGCAGTGAAAGCACGTAGAACCTCTCAGGGGCCCCAGGAAGCTGCACATCCTGAGGGGAAATCCAAACTGAGCTTGTTTGCTGCTGCTTGGTCCCGGATACCGAAAGGCAGCAGGGAAAGAAAGGATGCTGGGAAGCCATCCAGGAACATTCAGTGTCTGCTGGGAAGTCAAACCCAATGCAATAGGAATGTGACTTGCTGTGTTCAGAGAGGTGGGAGGCCTGGCAGCTTGGCCACACGAGGAGACTGAAAACGAGGCCCCAGTTCACGCTCACTGTAACAGGTGCGCGGGATCAGTCCTGCCTAGAACTTCCCGAGGCACCTGGAGGGGCAGCACCCCCATCCTCCCTGAGCTGGCATAGGTGGTCCTGGAGCCCTCAGGAAGCAGCCAGTTTGAGGGCTCAGTATTTGAGGCAGAGTGAGCTAACTAGAGGTAACAGCCTAACAGGGGCTCCCTATTCTAAGTACAATCGAGGGCCTTTGTTCAAGGCCCTCCCGTCTTGTCCCGAAAGGAAGGGCTCCAGCAGTGCGCAGTTAAAGCAAATGGGATCTGAATGTGACTTGCTATGTCTGGTTGAAGGTGTGGGTGGCTCAGGGGCTCAGCTGCATGTGGGGACCATGGAGAGCATCTACTAGTGCTCTTGATCCTGGATGCACACTAGAATCACCTGGGGACTCCTTTTAAAAACTCCAAGCCAGGGCCTCAGCCCCTAGATGTTCCAGTTTAATAGATTCTAGGTGAGAATCAGGAATAGGTAGTTTTCGGACACTAGTAGTTTCATTTTTCTTTTTACTCAGAAAAACAGTCCAGTAAACAGAATAATCTCCCCTCTCCATTAGCCCCTCGTCCCACTTAAACAATGTACAAGTCTTGGCCAGTTTTGGGATAGCACTCCACCCGCTGACTACCCCCCACACCCGGCTCCGTGGGTTACTTGGAAGCAATCTCGGAAATCACAAGCTCATGATCATAGTATCCCCAGGTAGTTCCCATGTGCAGATAGAGTTGAGACCCATGGACCTAGTCCAAGGCCTTCATTTGTACAGATAAGCAAACTGAACTGTGGCCCACAGAGGAGAAAGGACTTAGAAAAGTCCCACAAAAGGTCCCTTCCCACTTTAACATTCTATGGATGCATGAACTTGGACACACCATAGAGACTTCTGGAGTATTCTTGTCAAAACACTTCTGAGAAGCCTCACCCTGGTGCCAAGCCAAGGACTCCCAAAGGCAGAACGGGCCTCTGCCCCAGATGCCAACTGATGTTCTTCTGGTTCCTGGCAGAGTTCTGTCTCACTTTGCTCTGCTTAGTCTCATTGCGAGGCTGCTCGTTAATGGCCTCTTAAGCTCTCAGCCCTGTGGTTGAAATTCAGTGGTTCTCTTTTCTGCCTGCAGGACCAGGTGGGGCTGTGATGACTCAGGGCTGGGAGAGTGGGGGAGTTTCTGGCCCACTGGGTTCCCCCAGCTCTGGAGGCACAGAGGCCGTGTGTCCCCGGAGCCTCTCACTCCCCCAAGGGCCAGGCGGCAGGGCCTTGGGCAGCCAGCGAGTTTCACTGGGGCCTGGTGACAGGAGTGTTTGCCTGCTGCTGGGCTTTCACATGCCATGTCTGCTGTCTTTTCTAGTCAGAGAGCAGGTTCTCAGTGTGAAAACAGGTGTTTATGACTTGGGACCTCTTTGAGAGGAACCGAATTCTCAGCACCATGGTGGTCGGCTGGGTCTGGCTCTGAAGGCTAGGGTCACAGGTGTTTAACTGCAGCCTCAGAGCTGGGGACACCTGGGCCTGCAGCGGCTTTGGTCAATGTGTAAGGGCTAGAGTTATTTCCTTCCCTGCCATTAAGACAGTTCCTTTCCACTTCATCCCCGGCCAGGATGGATCCCAGTTCTGGTGTTCTTCCATGTGATTCTGTGAAGACAGCCGGCCCCACTACCTCCCTGCTCTTAAAGAAGCTGCTGCGGGGGCTGAGGCTGCATGGGGTGGAGGTGATGGGTGTGTCAGCACATTCACACCAGCTCCTGCCCTGCTGGGGTTTCCGGGACGGACGAAAGAACCCTTCAGATGGAAGAATCATTTGACACTTAATCGAAAGCCCAAAGGACCGTCACTTGTCACCTAAAAAAACCAGTGGCTTTCCTTAGAACTACAAGTGGGGCCCTGACTTAGGCTGTTCCTGGGTCTGTCACCACCATGTTTAATCTCTAGATTGCTGGGTAGAGCTGGTGGGTAGGTGTGTGTGGGTGTTGGGGTGGACGGTTGTCAGAGTGCAGACTGTTCATCCCAGACACCCCTGTGAACATGGGAGAGCTAAAGAGTAAAATCTGGGGCAACTGGGTGGCTCAGCCGTTAAGCGTCTGCCTTCGGCTCAGGTCATGATCCCAGGGTCCTGGGATCGAGCCCCGCATCGGGCTCCCTGCTCTGCGGGAAGCCTGCTTCTCCCTCTCCCACTCCCCCTGCTTGTGTTCCCTCTCTCGCTGTGTCTCTCTGCCAAATAAATAAATAAAATCTTAAAAGAGTAACATCTTCCGGCCCAGCTGATGAGGCAGAACAGGCACGTACACACAGGAGAGATCCAGAGAAGCTCCTAGTCCTGTGTGCCAGCAAATCTGACCTCAAGGACGGAACTCACTGCCAGAGAGCCGGACAAAGGGGCCATCAGACGCGGGAGGGGACGTGCGGAGGGAGGCCAGGGGAGTCTGACAGAGCAAACAGGACAGGAGGCAACCTAGGAGCCCCACACCCCATCCCTGGATGTGGACCATGGGGGGCAGCCGGAGCAGGCAGCCATCTCTTTTACCTTTGTCAAGGCAGCCCTGGAGGGCCAAGCCAAAGAACACCTTTATTGTTCCAGAAAATGTACAAATGCACTTTGTCATGTCAGGCACACTTAATTTATAATTTGCATATGCTATAAGGCAACTTTTATTTATTTATTTTTTAAGATTTTATTTGAGAGAGAGAGAGAGAGAGAAAGCACCGGGGGGGAGGGGCAGAGGCAGAGGGAGAAGCAGGAAGAGTATACTCAAGGCACTGAGTATGCTCATTGTGAAAACAGGTGTTTGTGACTTGGGACCTCTTTGAGAGGAACCGAATTCTCAGCACCATGGTGGTCAGCTGGGTCTGGCTCTGAAGGCTTGGGGTTGCAGGTGTTTAACCACAGCCTCAGAGCTGGGGACACCTGGGCTTGTAGTGGCTTTGGTCAATGTGTAAGGGCTGAGCAGGGAGCCCGATGAGGGGCTCGATCCCAGGACCCTGAGATCATGAGCTGAGTGGAAGGCTGACACTTAACCAACTGAGCCACCCAGGCGCCCCCAGGCAACTTTTAATATACAAGAGTGAACTTCTGTAAATTGGCTAGTGGCATATTCCAGCCTCAGGTTAGGCCCTGTAGAAGTGGTTGGGCTTGTAGAGACTGCTAAGCTCTTCTTCCCTCAAAATGGGCCCAGAGTTGGGTGATGTGGTGAGCAAGGCTGGGAGGTCACCTGGCCCTGTCCCACATGTGATCTGGGGAAGTGAGAACTTTGCTAGGGCTTTTATCTTCATTATCAAACTGCATGGGCTAATTTAGCTTCTTGCTTAGGTCCTTTTCAGTTCATTCCTTCCTTCCCTCCGTCTCTCCCTCCTTCCTACCCACCTTTCTCCCTTCCTTCCTTCTTTCCTTTCCTTTTTCTTTCTTTCTCTAAAAATCCAGAGATTGAATTGCTCTGAAATATGGAAATATTCAATGGTGTTGCCAAATTAGGATTTCTTCTCATTTTCAGAGCTCTTTCTAAGGAATTTTACTTCAAGAAAACAAAAATTAAAGGTGATGGTTATTCAGTCTGCCTGTTGCCTATTGCCAGGTGATGGGAGGCAAATCACTTTTGGAGACTCTCCAGCTGTTCTGCTGAGTGTAGTTGAGGTCAGGGAGACAGAAGGAAGTGGTACATTCCTGGCTCCTGAGAATAAGAAAATGCACAAGGAGGCCCAGGTGGATTTTCTGTTGGCTGACACTTCATGGTCTCTGGGAAGAGGCGGTGTCTGTTGCCCTAGAAGCAGGCTGTCTCCTGGCTGTCAGCCACCCAGCCCCCCTGGGTCCTGCTGACTGGCGGCAAGTCTGTCTGAAGGTGTCCTATTTCTTTCCTGTCCCCTGCCCTTGAGAAAGCCCATCCCTAGCCCATCCCTAGGACCTCTGCCTTTGTATCCTGATGTTCTCAGTGCCTTGAGTGTACTCTTCCAGAGTGTGTCTTCTCCTTTCCCTCCCTGGTCCCTAAAACAAGGTCACCTTGTGGGTGGCTCCTTCTCCCTGGTCTCTGAGCTCTAGGAAGATGCCCCTAGAGTGGGTTTATTTCCCTTTGGCACAATTAGTTCTTATTAGTCACATTCTCTCACCACACTGACCACCTCTGGGTGGGGGAACACCTTTTCTCTCTACTCTGAGCACTTCCTTCCCTGCTTCTCTACCCCCAGGATTTCATTCCAAGGCCCAGAGATCTCTCTTCCAGCTTACCAGATTCTGGAGCTTGCTCTGGAGAGATGGGCATTTAAATTGCCGCAAAGGCATCAACCAAATCTTCAATGAGGTTCTGACTTGAATCCTGAAATCTGAGTGTTCCCATGCAGAGTCCTCACTTCCTGCTTCCTAAATTACCCCGCCTGCTCTGGCTGCCCTTAGAGGGATAACCACTCCCCCCACCCCCCCGCCCCGGGCAGACTCTGGCCCATAGCCTGTGGGTCGCAAGTGAGGCTGTGTCTGTGGAGGAACATTTTCATGGGCACAGCGGCCTTTGGCTGGGTGACAACCAGGCCGACCCATCTTGGCCAGAGGCCCAGCCCACAGGGTCCTCAGTGACTTCACCGTGGCTGGCCCACCATTGGGGGGCCGGTCCACTTGAGCTTCCTGCACAGTTCCACTAATCCTTCCCACACATTGTGCTCTCCTGGCAAGACCACAGCCCCTCACAAGGAGCTGTCCCAGAAGTTTCCTCGGGAGGAAAATTCCATTTTCTTCATTATCGCTTATTCCCCACAAATGGCTCATGGGCAAAAGAGACCAGGATAATGTGATTTTTCTCTGAGGAAGAACACAGCAACCAAGACCCGTATTTAAGTAAACCTCTCCCGTCTTGAGGGCTTCTTACCATGACCTGTCTTGAGAATAGCAACTTTGGAGCAAGCAAAAGCTGTTTGTAAACCCTGAGATGGAGGTCCACTTCCGGAAGCTGAAAGCTACTGCTTCTCAAGGAGGCCCTACCATGGCAATGTGGGTGTGAGTCCAGAGCAACGGAGAACAAACTCAGCCTCTTAAGATGCAGGGTCTGGGCTGTAGGGTCCCATGCAGAGCAGTCCTGTGACCTTGGGCTTGCCCAAGGGCAATCACCAAGTCATCAGCCTTTATTGGGCTCTAAATGCATGCAAAGCAGTTGGCTATAAGGGTAGAGAAGCTAAAGTGTCTTGTCCACTTCCTTGGAAGCTTGGAGGCCAGTTGTGGAAATAAGACCAATGCAGAGATAGGTGGAGAACTACCAACTGACTCAGTGACCTTGCACAATGCTCTGAATCTCCCAGGGACTCATTTAAATCCATCTATAAGTTGGGGATAATGTTAGTGAAAGCCACGGCTGGACCAACCAGATGATGTTCACAGGAGTTCAAGAAAGGACATGTGCTTGTGGGCTGGAGTCATTAGAAAAGGCTTCCTAGGTTGGGAGCTCCTTGCAGGTAGGTCCTATGAGTTTCATCTTCATAGCCCCATCCCTAGCCTACTCCCTGAAATTCAATAGGTGTTCAATAAAGGCACCCTGAATGAATGGCGAGAAGAGAGGGAGGAGTTAGGGCTGAGTGTTGAAAGACTGTAAGATTGTCATGTGCCCAGGAGAAGGGAGGGCCTTTCAGACAAGGGACAGGCTGAGCCTGGATGCCCAGGCAGGAATATGATGTGCATGGTGGGCCAGGGCTGGTCGGCTTTGCTGTTGGTTGTCAGTTTCTGCACAGCAAAGCATTTAACGTCTGGACTCTCCTCCAAGGGTTGCTGACTGCAGTAGGTCTATGGTGTTTCATTCCATCTGGCAGAAGGACTCTTGGCCCCATTAATATGCCTGTATCTGTATCAGAGCAGAGCAAGGACTCAGACAGAGAAAGGAGGACCCTGGCTAGAATGGGGGGCCAGCCCTCAGCCCCAGGAGCAATAGTGTTAAAGCAAAACTTGATGGGGTTTCAGCTTTCACAGCAGGTAGCTCAGAATACAGATATTTTGTTCAGACAAGTTGGGGGGAGTTTAGAGTTCTTTATGGAAAGTCGGTTAGCTCACTTATTACTCAGCCAGTGTTTTCAAGGATAGCACAGACTTAATGCTAATGTAGAAGCATTTTCCAACAAAGGCTCTAAAATGCCAGAGGGACCTCAGAGATGCCACAGACAGCTCCTTTTACAGTAAAAGAAGGGTGGCCATGGAGGACGAGCCTTGGGGCTTTCCGTGCAGCCTAGAATTATAGCCTCTTCATGGCTCACGTCTGTTTTATTACTGCAGACTCTAGGCTCAGCATTATTATGGTGCACTGCTGAGGAAATAAAACTGAGGGAGAAAGGATGTCTATTTATTGACTTTGGCTGGTATCTGTCCTGTCTGCCTCCCAGTAAAGCTATTTGGGCTTATTCTAAACCTCAGGGAGTAGACAAAGACTAGGACTGGAAGTTCTCCTAATTGTCACTCTACAATCCCAACTGACCAAAATCCAAGGCAGGTGTTAACTCGCCTAGTCCAGATGAAGATGTCCAAGATTAACAAGGCTGGGTAGGGGGCTCCCTTTAGTGTTATTTCTGGTCTCAGGGACATTAGGTAACATGAGTAGAAAATTGCTTTTGGGTTCTCCCAGATTCTAATGTGTCACTCAACCAGTGCCTAGAACTATGTTAGGCTTAGGTGGGAGATAAAGAAATTGCACAAGACAGAATTGCTTGCCTCAACAAGCCCACAGAGGTTTGAGAGATCAAAACGAGCACATACAAAGAAATTAGAAATGGACTATATCGGTGGCAATTAAAGGAAACCTTTTTAGAACTTGGCCCTGGCTGGCCTTTTTGGGAGGCATAGGCCAGAAACCCAGGAGTGGCTGGGGTTAGAAGTTCCCAGGGAGACCAGAACTGCCTCTAACAATAAGAACCAACCCAAAGATGGGAAAACTTTGGGGCATAGGACTCACATTAATCAGGTGACCTCTCTCCCTTCCATTAACATAATATTAAATAAGAGCCAGTATTTGTTATGTCTCAGGTACTGTGCTAATTGCTTTAACAAAAGTGGGTCACTGTTTTTATCCCTATTTTATGGATGAGAAAACTGAGATACTGGGAGGATCTAGCCACACAGCTGGAACTCAGGGTAACTGACTCCAGAGTGAGTCTCCTGATTGTGTGCTCAGCTGCTGTCTGTGGGGCTGAGCTGAGGATCTGGCCAGGATTTTGGAGCCCAGGACATAGTGGAGACTGTAGCAGAGATGGTAGACAGCCTGTAATCCTGGAGGTTCTGGAGGGATGCCCACAATACAGAACCAGGGAAGGCGATCATGTGAGAGAACGCACACCCAAGGCCTCATGGCAGCAGAGCCAACACTATGCCCTCCCCCACCACCACTCAAACTACTTTCCTATTGGTTAGACACCATGGTGAGCAGGTGGGCAGACCACAGCCACCCAGGTTTTCACATAGTCCCAGGAATACCAAGACTGAGGTATAGGGGCAGAGCATATATCAGCAAGGTAGATGTTGGCAGAATGAATTACCTGGTTACTTCCAGAAAGGAACACAGAGGGATGCTGGACAGTGTGATATGGACTCTGCCTGCTTTAGAAATGTCCAGAAGAGAGAGGGGGAGGTAGGACTTCCTGGAGTTGCCTAGCCATGAGCCAACCATTGCAGAAGGACCAGAAGTAAGAGGGGCTGGGTAGGAGCCTCCCAAACAGGAGATGAGCAGGACCCTGGCAGGTCTCCAGGGCTCTGCAGGAAGCCAAAGTGGCCACACTAAGGATTGGTGGGGGCCAGTGTGGTGGGATGGGGAGGTCTTCACTGTTAGCTTCTAGAAGGCCTGCCTGTCAGCCTGTCAGGCTTTGAGAGTCCTCAGAATGCCTGAGTAGAAAGCTGCAGTGTTCTCCACAAAGCTACCACTCCTCGCTTTACCCTCTTCATGTAAGACTGAAGGAGAGAGGGAGAATATATCTTGGTTTTCCTTCTGTAAGAGACAAAAAGCTCCAAAATAGTTAATTTTTGTAATCCAGTCCCTTTGATGGGAATTGTGTGCACAGGGATATTTAAGTGAGTTCTGTATCTAGGCTGAGAATAGCTCCATTTCTCTGCAGTCACAGCATTCTGGGTCCACAGGCTTGCAAATAGTCTCCCAAAGCCAGCCTACAAACTGCTCTCCCACCCACTCGGAAGCTGCTCCTCTCTCTAGAACAAATAACACTATGTCTTTCTTCAGGCCATGAAAGCATGGTAACATTCCCACATAAAATATCAGAAGCTGGGGACCTTTGTTGTATTAAACAGGAGGCAGCAAATTCAGGAACTGAATAATGAGCACCTACTATATGGCAGATCCTTAAGGAATATAAACAGGAATAATACTCCATGCCTGCCTTCAAGAGGCTCAGGGACCCAGGAAACCCATGATAAAAGGCAGTCCGTGGCACCCTGGGGTCTAGTAGGGTGACTGACTCTCCCAGTTTTAGCACCCAAAGATCCACATCTAGGGAACACTTCCCTAAACCCGTGCCCCCAGTCCCTGTCAAATCAGGATGGTTGGTCACCCTAGCAGGGGGCTGTGCCTGTTGGAATGACTTGTCCCTTCATCTCATTCCTTGCCTCCAGCCCTACCCCTATAAACAGCTTTCTGAAATGAGCTCACATTTAATTTACAATAATAATGGAAACAACACAACAGTCTATCCTTTATAGTAGTTATTGAAGGAGATTAGGATATGCCACCTCAAAATACACCATTTTGGAATAAGGATTATTTTGAGCTAAAAGCAATTGAGAAGCAATAGATGCAGGAAGAATTCTTTGCCCTCACCTTATCTACCTAAAAGTGGGGCATAAATTTCCCTTTGTGAAGGTGGCATGGATTTCCCTTTGGAAGTTGTACTCCTCTCCCATACCAGGAAAGAAAAACAACTCTTATCCCTGGAGTCAGCACCAAGATGAGTCTGCATTAACAAGCCTTACTAAAATGACCCTGTCTTACATTCATTTTCCCCCCATATCTTTCCTAGTCACTTCCCCATAATTGATTGCCCCTTAAAGCCCAAACCCTCTTTACCTTTGTTAAGAAGGGCATATAAACTCTGAGTCTAACTGCTTCTTTGAGTTGGACTTCTTTTATGTGAGTTACCATGCATGTAAAATATGAATAGACTTGTATTCCTTTTCTCCTGTTAATCTTTTGACAGTTAAATTTGCAGTCCCTCAGTTACTGAACCCAAGAGGGTAGAGGAAAAGTTTTTCCTTCCCAAAATTCTCAACCCGGGCTTGCTCATTAGAATCACTAGAGAAGCTTTTAAAACAGATCAGGGCCCAGCTCCCTCCCCAGGACAAGTGAATCAGACTCTCCCCCAGGTGGTTTCAAATGTACAGCCAGGGCAGAGAAACATTGCCCAGGGTTTAAGATGCCAGGGGGAGGCAGCAGGAAGGGGGCCATTGAATCCTGGTGTATTTCCCAGAGTGGTTTCCACTTCAGGGCCAGATCAGAGTCACTCATGGATAATGGGCATGAGACCCTGCAGGTCCTATTCCAGATGCTTACTCTCTAGGGACCCATTGGTGGGAAGCAGAACAGCAGGTGAGGCAGGCCCATACAGTGGGGCTCAGTGCATCTTTCTGGAGGGATGTCCTCCTCTTGGGACTGAAACCCAAGATGCTCCCCCCACCCCTACCAAACACACACACTTGCAGCCCCTGCCTTGCTTCAAGAAGTCTCTCTGAGGCAGTTTTCCAAGCTGCTACTCCTTGGCGTTTCTGGTTTTCCCATTTGTCACCTCTGTGAGAGAAATTAACAGTTTTGCCAGACCCCATATAAACAGGAAGGCAAGCTGTTAACAAGAGCCTCCTGCCCCGCTGCCAAGCCCAGAGCTCATGGTTTCCTTCCTCAGAGCCTGTCAATTGTGAGGAGGAGAAAGGAGAAGAATGAGCTCTCTTTGGGCACTGTGTGGGCTCTCTTGCGGCCACGTGAATGCCAGTGTCGGTGCTCGCGGACAGCTGGGTCTGCAGCTGGCTGGTTTGGTCTGTTTTTTGAGGGATGGCCAGGGACAGCCACTGATTAAACTGGGAACAAAGCAAGACCGTAGTCATGGCTGTGCACACCGGTGCCGCTGAACAGCAGAGAACAATTAATTGCCATATTGTGGAATGTGTAGATGGGGGCAGGGAGGCAGTTGGAAAATGTAAGAATGTACAGGAAAATGTCAAGCAAGTGCTTGTGTTCGTTAGAAGCTAAGAGACAGAGAGAGAGCGCGCCAGATCTCCACGTGTTCTCAGGATCTACCACGGTGTGGAGGGCCCTGGTCACTACCTGTACACCCCACAGCTTTCCCAACTAGGGGGGTCCGACACACTGCAAATGGGGGACACTGTGCCAAGCAAGATAGGGAGCCTGTTGTCCTTTGGGATGGCAATTTTATCCATGTACCTGAGTATATGGTATAAGAATACCCACTTCCAGGGGCGCCTGGGTGGCTCAGATGGTTAAGCATCTGCCTTCGGCTCAGGTCATGATCCCAGAGTCCTGGGATCGAGTCCTGCATCGGGCTCCCTGCTCCTTGGGAGCCTGCTTCTCCCTCTGCTTCTCTCTCTCTCTCCCCCTCTGTCTCTCAGGAATAAATAAATAAAATCTTAAAAAAAAAAAATACCCACTTCGGTTGTGTGTCATGACAGGAAAAAAGTGGTCTCCCTGCAGGTTTGCTGTGGGCTTCTATCCAGGCATTATGTAGACCAGTATTTATACCTAGGTTTATGCCCTGGAAGCTTGAAGTCTAACTGTTATCCCAGAAGCAAAGGGGGAAGGGACTGGGAGGGAGTAGGAGTCCCTCATTCCTCTACCACCACGAGCAAAGAAGATTGCTGCTTGCTCTTCTGGGGACCCGAATCAGAATAGCTTCTGTAGAGAGATGGAAAGGGGGTATGTGTATGTGACTGATTTAAGCCAGAGAAGCTAAAAACATTCATACAGTAAAAGAGATTGAAAAGAATAAGGGCAATAATGGCAAGCAAAGGGGTCTGGAGTAGCTGTGAGATGGTTTGGGGCCCAGACAAGGAGAATTTAGAAAGTGTTAGATTCTCTTTGATGCATATTTATACATGCTAAAGATTGAAATTCCTTTTCCTGATGCCACTATTGTTTGCTAGACTGTGCATTGGACATCCTGTCAAGACTGAGCCTCGTGGAGCCCTGGGATTTATTGGGATTACACAGAGAAGTTATTTCTGCTGTCCTGGGTACCCCCCTGTGGAAAGCTGAGCCTAAGATAAGAGATTATGTGCAGGTAGTGTATTTGGGAGGCGATCCTAGGGAGTAGAAATGAGGGACTGGGAAAAAGGAAGGAAGGAAGAAAAGACAGTATGGGTGTGTTATCAAGGTCATCACTGTGTAGGTGGAGCTTAATCCCACCCAGGACATTTTGAGGAGCATGTAAACATAATTTCTCAGGATTGTCCACACGATCAGCCAGAAGAGGCATTCATCCATCAGTTCCCTTCACCCACTGTTTGAAGTTTCCAGTGGAGGCATTCACTCCCTTGTATGTCAGGGCTGGGCACATGGGAGAGGTAAGTGGGCTCCCACTAGTGTCAAAGCATCCTAGAAATCCCCAGAGGAAGCAAAGGACACGGGCCAGCCCTTGAGACAAGTGGCTATGAAGGTCAAGGATGGGGGGCAGGAAGCCAGAGGCATCTGACCTATCACAGAGAACATGGGCCAGGCCCCTGACATGACCCTTGAAATGACCAAGATACGGGAAGACAGGAAGGGTATGTGGAGGAAAGATATGTAGGCCTAGGCCAAGCTTCGGCAGAGGGAAGCTCGGGGTCTTTCTACATTCCTTTATGTGCCCTCTCCTACCTTGAGGGGCCCCCTGACCCATAGCCCCACACACCACTGAGCAGTCCAAGGCACTCATGTTGTGGTGGCTCCTGGAGCTACCATTCATTGTCCCCTTTCTTCAGAGCTTCCCTGCCCTACTACCTGGCTCCTATTATCTACCACCATCCCCCAAAACCTTACCAGATGCCATTAACCCTCCCACTCTTTGCTGTCTCTACTTACTGTTAAAAGGCAAAAAGATGATCAAACTATCTTACATGATAGTGACTTGAGTCCACAATAAATTACTGTAGTCGTAAATTTCAGATAGGGACATCCAAGGAGGAGAGATTTATGGACAGAGTTGGGAGGGGGGTCAAGAAACCACTGAGCTTCCCTATCCTGAGGGGTGCCTTGATGTAGTCCCAAAGTGAACTCACTTTTTCCTAAACTCCCCTCCCCGCCCCCTTCATGTGATGGGATGGGAATACTTCCTTTCTTAGCCAGCATTGTCTGTTTTGAGTTCCCTCCGGAGCAGAGAAGGGAGCAGCATGTGCTGTTTTGTTGCTTCCTGTAGCAAGGGAGGGAGTGAGGAAGTCCAGAGAACACTGTCCTGGGCAGCTGCCCCTGGGGACCCACCCAGCCAAGTCTCCAAGCGCAGAAAGGTACATGGCAAGAAATTCTCATGGTGCACATACATGGGTGTGATGGACACCCTCAGTCACTGGCCTTAAGCTTATATGTAAGCAGAGAGAAAAGGATTACTGCTCGATTTAAGTAATTGAACTCCTCTCCTTGGCCCAAACATTTCATTGCCTCTTGCATGGGTTTTGTGCTTGACCTTGGGCAAGTACAGGCCAATAATCAGGATAAATAATAAAGGCTGCTGGTCTCATTTATTTCATCTGCTGTGCCTCTGGGGTGGAAGTTAGAATGTGGTTGATACTGTGGTGTTGTTCCCCTCCACCTCAATTTTCTTTGTTTTTTTTTTTTTAATTATTATTTTGAAGTTTACCTTAATCATCAGCTCCAGTTTTATCCTAACTTGTGTTTCTCAAGAAACCATTTCCAAAGAGTCTTACTTCCTTTAAGCCCAAAAGAGAGATTGGGGGAATTCAGAAAAATGAAGTTCTGGTTTCACTTGTCAGGGTCCAAGGAAAGAGGCAGAACCACTTAGATGGGGAGTGTATGTGGCAGGGATGTGACCTTATGCAATTACAGGAGCTGGTTAAGGAATCTCTGTAAGGCTGTTGACTTTGTGTCTAACGCTCAAGTCTGAAGTCCCCAGGGAAGATAGTTGGGAAGGGCAGGTGGGTATAAGGTAGCAGAGAACAAACACAAGCTGGAACCCACATGCATGGGGTGGGACCCCAGAAGGGCTGAAACCCAAGCTAGTTTGCGCTGCCTCTGACCAGTGGTATGAGTGTGCTGCAGGAGAAGACAGCACCCTCCACTGCAAAACTAAACACACACCTGGCCCAGGAGTCCGAGAAGCTGAAGAAGGTTCCAGGGAAAGTGGAACTCTTATGAGGCTAGACTGCTGCCCCACACCAACAAGGTGAGCTAGCAGATACGTGACATGTGTGAACTGCAAAATGAGCCTATAAATTCCCTATTTATGTTACCTAGTTTGGGTTGGAGTTTTGCCAGTTGCCACCAAAAGAGACTAATAAACAAAACTGGTAACAAAGAGGAGTATTGTGAGTGAGAGATCCTAAAATGTAGGTTCCTTATATGTGGGGAGCAGACCCTTGGGTTTCTCAGGTACATGAACCAATAAATTTTCAATTTTTTAAAAGAAAATGTTACCTGCAACCAAGAGAGAATGTCTAATACAAAAGTTCAATGACTGGCCCAAGGTTGCCCAGCCAGTAAGAGGAAGTGTTGGAACTCAAGGCCTAGGCTCTTACCCATTGGGTCATACCATAGCCGTGCCAATTTAGTCAGTGTGTCTGAGGTCACCATGGGCTCTGCCTTTGTAGCTTCTCAAAGAGGATGGAGGGGCTGCTCAAAGGAAAGGCTGGGGTGAGCTTCTCTAATTCTCTTTGGAAACAAAGGAGACTGTAGGGGGGAGAAAAAGTGGTCAGACTTTGGGTTCAACATCTAAGGCTGTGATTCAGGATGACAGCCCCCATAGGTATGAGAGACCAAAACAAAATCTTCTGGGGATTCATGCAGCAACGCTTATTTGTGGCTGTCCTTTGATTACTGTGTGTGTGGACTTGAACTGATCAAAACAAGTTGATGCTGAAGACAAAGTTCACTCTAGTCAATCCCCTAATACAAAATCTTAGATGCCAGGTCACTACCTTATTTTTACATCTTTCCCAGGATACAAATTTGACAGTGTTCCATCCTATTCTCTTCCCGTGTCCAGTCCCCTCGCAATTAGAGGTTCTTTATGATGAATCTACAAGCTTTCTGCTTTAGCTCTTCAAATAAGTGAAAAACATCTGGTCTTCGCTCAACAGTTATCATAGTTTTAAAGCCTAAAGTCACCTTCACGTTTTTCCTTTCCAAGTTTAAAAAACTTAATTTAGTCTCTATTGCCTCTCTCAAAGGTTCCATCGATCTAGGTGGTAGTTGTCCAGATTATTTCCAGGGCTCCTCTATTTCTAGAGTAGCAAGCATTCCAGGAGAACTTTCTGCAATGATGGAAATATGCTATATCTCTGCTGTCCAGTACAGTAGCCACTGGCCATGTGTGGCCATCGAGCACTTGAAATGTGGCTAGTGTGACTCAGGGACTGAATTCTACATTTCATTTATGTTTAATTAATTTAAACTTAAATAGTCACATGAAGCTAACTCCCCCAATTGTATATAGCACATACATGTTCTGATCTTATTTCTGGCCTCTCAAGTGTTATCTTGTCCTTTAAATACCTGCTGACTTTTGCTCGTTTTGTGGTCCACTAAGACACTTTACTCTGGGTAACCTCCGTATAGTTTTCAGCTTTTGTTTGAGTGCTTTGATATTTTTCCGTATCTCCAAGTCTGTATTTATTGCCACTGAAATCTTTTTTCTACCCCCTTTTCTCATATTGTTCAGAATTGTCTGACTTTGACCAAAAAGGATGGTCATACTGCAAAGTCAGCTGGTGGAGAATTACATAAGAATTCCTCAGATGAGCAGAATGAAGTAGAAAAGTAGTCATGACTTTCCTATCTGACTCATCATTTCTATTATAGGGGCTGCCTATTGCTGCAAAAGTGGGGGAAAAGATAATACTGATTTCCTTTTTTCCCTGAAAACCAGCTTGACTGATCTTCCTGATATTTATATGTATTATTTTACTCCAGTGTTTGGAAATATTCTGTCACACTGATCTTTCTGATTCTCAGAGCAGGGGCTGGGGGGGTAGGGGGGTTGGGGGTAGCGATTACAGAACTTCAACACAAATGTTCCCGAGCCGGAGGTGGCTCAAAGGACCTAATAGTGAATACCTTTGCCACCGCTCCTTTCTACTCTCCGTGGCCCTCTTATTGTTTCATTGACCTGTGTTTTTGACCTTGCATTATGTAAGAGGGGTACAGGGTTTTACATAAGATGTGTGTCATAAGGTCCCAGAGATCAGGGAGTATATCTTTCATTTGATTTATCCAGTGTGTCCTTTTCACGGTTCTAAGGCTCACAATTAGTAAAATGCTAGACCCCGCTGAAAGGTGACTTTAGGAGATGCCATCAAAAGCTGACTGGCTATTTGCTCTCATTTTCTGGCACTGCTAAATTACATTTGTCTCCATGTTCAGCATCTGTCCCAATCAGACGATGATTCCCCTGAGCGATCCTAGGAATCCCAGTCCCTACCCCCTCGTACAGAGCCAGTGTCTCTCTGCGCCACCCCACGCAGACTTGCACAAAATTAACCTTACACAGTTAATGTTTAATTTTAAAAGCTGGACTTTTTTTGCCTTTCCATTTTGGTGAGCAGACCAGATGCTTTGCCAGATTTACCCTCAGCTAATTGTGTAGTTCAATGTCCTGAATGTTCCCTTGTTTGCTTAAGACCTGCTGATTTGCAAAAGAAATTGTTCCAGGAATGTGGGTCAGAGTGGACGCTCATGTGGCTGCTGAATTGACCAGGAAGGAGCCTCTGAGGCCTGGCTAGGGTGCTAGGTGTGTGCAAATCTGCAGGAATAGAGGATTCTCCAGGGCAGGATTTTCATTTTAATGATATGGCTGCTGTAGGTGGGGGAGAATTGGGGCCTAGAGACATGGACAAAAATCAGTTTGGCTCTGATCCACCCTTGGAACCCCCTCAAGCTTTTCATCTTGAGCAGGCTTTGGGGCAAGATTGAAATAAAATATTAATGCACAGCTGGAAGGAAATAATTTTAAAATCTGGCATTTGCTCTGCCTCTGTCCCTGGAGGCCCTGTGATAAGATGTCTGTGAAGCAGGAATGATCTTCCAGCAAGAACGGAATAAGGATAAAGTTGCTCCGTGACTCTGCCCCATCCCTGACTCTGGAAACTGACTCCCAGAGGTATTTTTGGGGATTTGACTCCAGGGCAGATCACAGTGCTCCAACTCCTGCTTCTGGGATGTGAGCTGAGAGCAGCCCTGAGGGGGTTAAACAGGGTAGCAGGGACCCAAAAGAGACAAAATGGGTGCAGCTGGCGGGGGGGGGGGTTGAGTGTGGGGACAAGGGGAGGATCATCTGTCTACCTTGGTGTCAGCGAGGGTCTCTGACCCAACAGATGGGATGATTTGCAACCTCTTGTCATTTTTAGCACGTGTCCACACTCAGGGCACCCCGGGGCAGCTCCAGTCTGCCCGTGACCACTCCCTGGCTGGCTGTATGCTCTCTTGACCCCTGTTGTCTTGCTGGCTCTCTTATCAGATTTGTTTTGGTGACCTACAAGGCAGACACTGTGCCAGCAACTCTGTTATTTCATTCAGCTCTCCCAGTCCATCTAGAACTTGTTTCAGTCCTTAGAAGTTTACTCATTTTAGTAACTGCTTTAGTTTCCCGTGGATATGTAATAATACCACAACCTTAGTGGCTTAAACAACACAAATGGATCTCACCAGGCTGAGATCAAGATATGGGCAGGGTTGTGTTCTTTTCTGGAGGCTCTGGGAGAGAATCCATTTTCTTTTTGTATCTTCTAGAGGCTGCCCACATACTTTGGCTTATACCCCCTTCCATCCTCAAAGCCAGGAGGGGCCGGTTGAGTCTTTCTCACATTATACCGCTCTGACACTCTTCTGCTCCCCTCTTCCACATTTAAGGACCCTTATAATTACTTTGGACCCACCTGGATAATCCAGGATAATCTCCCTCTTTTAAAATCAGCTGACTAGCAACCTTAATTCCATTTGCAAACTGAATTCCCCTTTGCCATGTAACCTAATCTACTCACAGGTTCTTACTGACAGGGATTAGGACATGGACATCTTTGGGGGACTGTTGTTCCGCCCACTTTGATAATAAACCCTCACCTTTCTCCAAGCCATTTATAGACCCTGAAAATGCCTGTAAAATAGATGAGTGGGTGGGATTGTCTTTTAGTGGATAAGGAAGCTGAAGTAAGAACCAAAACACCAAGGTAAACAAACCCACTTGCACAGATCTCACCCCGAGTTTACTTTGAAATAGAGGATGGGACATAGTTAAGATGCAGGTCATGGTATTCAGTTCATTTCCAGGCTGTAACTCTAGATAACAGTACATAGGAAAGAGAAGGAGTGTGTGTGTGTGTGTGTGTGTGTGTGTGTGTGTGTGTGTGTGTGTGTGTGTGTGTGTGGAGTGTGACCTTATAGGACCAGCTGTCAGACCTGGATTCAAGTTTTGTGCTCACACGAACTTGACCTAGCTATGTCATTTCCTTTTCCCAATTCTGTGATGCCCTGGTAAGTGACCAAGATGATAGTTTTAACACAGATAGCTACTCTAGAAAGGTGTGACCCAAATGCAAAGCTACTCGTATTTATTAAAATGGATGTCAGAGGAAGTTGCTGAATGGAGAATAAAAACCACAGCCTAGGTACTGACCTTGTTGAATGAAGGAGGAATAGGCTATTCAAGCAATCAACGTATGGACAAACTTTTTTCTTTTTTTAAATAACGAATGAGCCTTATGAAGAAGAATTTAAAAACCTAAGCTATTTAGGGCGATACTGAAATCTACTAGCAAGGAGGAGTTCTGACTACCATTCCATGATTGCCGTTCAAATACACAGGACCCGATTATGCAGTTCTCCTAATGGCTAAGTTCCTTTTGTGGTTTGATGAGGGAACTCAGGAATTGAATCCCGAATCTGGGGAAATCAAAAGAAACAGAAAGTCCCTAACCTGTAAGAGGTGGGATTTAAAAGGTTTACACTGAGTTCCTGCTTGCTGGCACGTCCTCTGTTTTATTTATTTTTTTTTTTTTTGGAGTAAAATTAAAAACTTTCCCTGGCCTTAGCACAATTTCTCTGCTTAGGATCCAAACTTACAAACAACAAAAATAACACACACACAGTTGGGCCACCTTATTGAGGTATTTGGCTCTCTGTTAGTCAACAATGCAAAGGCTTATACTGTTAAGGCAGGAATAAAACTGGAAAACCGTGTGCTTTCACAGACACCTTTACCAGGTGATTAGAGGTTGGCAGCATACATCACGCATCTCCTGGAGGCTTGGAAATGGTAAATGTATCCTGGAGTGGCCCAGCATCTCAGAAAGCAATTATAGTAAAACACTCCCAGGGTGGGTTTGCCCCCAGGGTCAGTGGTGACTTTGCTCCCACATCTTCTGGCTCCAAAGCATGGCTGTCTCAAACAGTTAAAACGAAAAAGGAAGGAATGTTTTTGTTGGAGAGCCCCAACACAGTTTCCAGCATATTTTCCATTTGCCTGACTTTGCTCTTGGCCTTGAATCGGGTAAAGGGGGGTTTTCTCTGCTGAAATCATGAAAATCTCTTCACTGGCCTTTGTGCATTCAGATCTGCTCTTGATATTGCATATGTTATTAACTGCAGCTGCGTTTGCTGTGAGCAAATTGTTTTTGTCTTCCGTGAGGATCGAGTTGCCTCGTGATTGCCTGTGCCCTGCAGTTGCAGTGGGCATTTTTGTGAGGGGCTATATTATTCTTGTATTTTTTTGTGTCTTTTTCACTCCCCAATTCGTGTGCTGATTTGGGCTTGTTTGCAAGGGGAAGAAATATTGGGTTCATTGCATTTCATGCAGTAAAGGCAGCAGCTTACCAGGGACTGGTTTTATAACCTAGAAGACTGACGTTTTCAAAAGAAACTGGGCAAGCTGCAGGTATTATTCGGATTGCGTTTGATAAGGAGCTACGCAATAACACCCCAAGGGCACACGTGCTTTACCCTTGACTCTATTTTTTTTTATGTTTAAAAATCAAAGCAAAGGGCGCCTGGGCGGCTCAGTCGTTAAGCGTCTGCCTTCAGCTCAGGTCATGATTCCAGGGTCCTGGAATCGAGCCCCGCATTGGGCTCTCCGCTCCGTGGGAAGCCTGCTTCTCCCTCTCCCACTCCCCCTGCTTGTGTTCCCTCTCTCGCTGTGTCTCTCACTGTCGGATAAATAAAATCTTTAAAAAAAAAAATCAAAGCAAAACAAAACAAAAACTGTCCATCAAAATGTTATCAGGTAAGCTTGTACATTTGAGCTCCATGGCGTTTACATCTATGGAATCCAAGAGCAGTGAGTTCCTTTTTGTTTCTGTAGGACCAAAAATTGATTTCAGAAAATATTTAATGCTGATATTTAAAAAACAAACAAACTCGGGTGCCTGGGTGGCTCAGTTGGTTAAGCGACTGCCTTCGGCTCAGGTCATGATCCTGGAGTCCCAGGATCGAGTCCCACATCGGGCTCCCTGCTCAGCGGGGAGTCTGCTTCTCCCTCTGACCCTCTTCCCTCTCGTGCTATCTCTCATCTCTCTTTCTCTGAAATAAATAAATAAAATCTTTATAAAAAAAAACAAACTCATAAATGCTGAGGTAGAAACACTGAGTAACATCTGGCAACTTCTCATATTTTTAAGATTATAATTTAAAAACACTGAGTAATAAATTGGTAGGATTCAAGTTAATTTTAATAATCAACCCTTTACTCAGAGAAACAGAAAAGGATGTGGGTCCCTTGACTGGCACAGAACCACCAATGATTCAAATTGCCTCTCTCAGAATCCATTTCTTACTACCCCATATGACCATTTTTCTCCTTTGTCAGCATCTGTGTGAGCTCTCAATTTGTATTTCCTTGATTTGCGTTTGTAGGAATTTTGCTTTATAAAATGTAGCTTTCGGGTTTATTCTAAGGCAAGAGGGAAAAGGAAGCAAATGTTCATGACCAGCTGCTTTAAAAGCCCTGCGGCTTCCTGGCTCTAGCAGTGGGTTCATGCTCTGGACCCCTTGGCTCTTCAAAATAGGACAGAATGCCCTCCAGTGGGGCCCAGAGTTTCCCCCACCAAGGCCCTCTTGATTACTCTCTCCTACACTCCAAGTGTTGAAAGCTAGTACTAGACTGTACATCTCCTGAACAGTATCTAACTCATCCTAGAGCCTCTATGCCTGTCAAACAGGACCTCAACTGATCTGTAGAACTGTATGATAAAACTTTGGAATCAGACATAATTTGATTTCCAGTTCTGCTAATTACTGGCTATATGATCTTGGTTCCCTTATTAGACCTCGGTGATACTGTTTTTCTTATTTGGAAAATGTTATTACTATATAATAAAACAATACAATAATACAATAATTATAGTTCCTTGGAGGGGTAAATAAGATAGCACATGAAAAGTACTTTGCTTTCACAAGGATCTGCTTCAGAAAATGACAGTCCTTTTAATTCATCTACCAATAGTGTTCCCCATTTAAAAAATTAATCAAATACCCAGCTCTTTAACTGCCAGTCAACTGTGATTGCCCTGAAATGACCAAGGCTGTACCTGAGTGTAATTCCAAGCAACATTTTAAAACCCAGATTTTTAGTTGGCTTGCTCAACCTTTCTGTAGGTAAACATGTTATTTGATTTAACAGTAACTTGTGGGCCCCCCCCTTTTTTTTTACTACTTTCCTTGACCCCTAGAGGTCCAGGGGTGCAAGGCTGAGAAATAGTGTCATTATTCCTGCTTTGGCTTCTAGATTGGACAGGTCTAAATCAATGGAAATACATCTTTGAAGTTATGTGTTTGGAGAGAGGGAGCATTGCTTAGTGAAAAACCATGTTCTTTAGAGCCCAGCAGGTTTAGGTTTAACTCCTGTCTTCTGTTTGCTTATTGTGTGAATCGGGACAAGTTCCTTAACCTCTCCCAAGTCCCAGTTTCAGCTTCTATAAAATGGGAATAATTCCCGCTTTACAAAGTTGTCATGAGAATCAAACGAGATTACAATAAAGCCCTAGCACACAGCATCTGATACATAGCAGGCCTTCAATTAAATGATGGCTGTTACTTGTATTAGTTTTGGGAGTCCAGCCAAATTTCCAAGTTTATTATTAGTGTGAGAGTGGTTGTTGGTTTTAAAATGAGAATTATTTTTCATGCCCCCAAAATAGGTATGAGTAAATGTGGCATTTCTAACTTCTAGGGAGTTTACTGATTAAAGGAATTACTGTATATTAAGACCAGGAAGCAGGAGCTCTGAGTTCTATGGTTGGTTTATTCATTTATCTGTGCATTCAGTCAATGTTACTCAAAGCCTACAATGTGCCAAGCATGGTCTCTGCTCCGGGGGATACAGTGAGTAAGACCTGATTCTTGTCCTCAAGATGCTTTTTCAGACAGGTACTCATCAAGACCTCTGCCCTACCCTTGTTTGCTGATTATCCCTCACGGTTTCACTTACCCTTCTATCTAGTAGAGATGCCATGGTTCATTCCTTTTGCCACCCTCAGCAACACCTGGAAATCTCTGTGTTGTTGTTTACCCACCGCATTTACTTTATATATGCTTAACTCTGGATCAACATAACCCATCTACCTTCTGTCCAAGATTACCCAGATAGCTATAGAAAATGATGCAATTACATAGGTTGGAATCGCTCCACATAGCCCAGCTCAGCTCTCAGAGCCACTTAATAAATCCTGGTGGTCCTGGCCATTCCTTTTTATTGGTCTCTACATCCCATGATCTGGTCTCGTTAACCTCTTCAGCCTAATCTGTCTGCTCTCTTCCTCTCCCTGTACACTGAGTATTACACACACACTGCTTGCAATTCCCTACACACACCATGACATTTCTGGCCTCCCTGACTTTGCTCATGGCATCTCCCAGTCCTGTGGGGGGTGGGGGGGGGAAGCCCTGATCAGCATGGATTCAAGTAGCCAGTTTCTAGGCAGACACATCTCTAGAGTAGAGGTGAGTACCTCAAATTAGCATAGCTAGATGATATGAACATCCATTTCTTCCATTTTGTGATTATAAGCAACTTTGATTATAATTTGGCTTTTTAAATAGATTTTTTACAGGGAGAAAATATATTGGCAGTTGTAGTTTGCATTATAAATTGATAGACCCTGGTTTGCACATCCATATTCTATGAGTTTAGTTACTGTGGTCACTCCTTTTGAGTCTCTTAGTTAAAATTGAATTTTTGGACAGAAAAGCCCAGGATAAAACTGCTAAGCCCACATAGCACCAAAGAAATTAGCTGGCCTCCTGAGACAATGGATTTATCTCACCTCCCTACATCAACAATGACTTCTAAAGACCTTTACAATTCTGAGATCATCACTGCCTCCTGAGAAAGGGAGAAGAAAAAAAGACACTTGAATGTGACCTATTCTAGTGGAATGTCCCTAATAGATACATATTTTCTTGTTAAAAACATCCTTGTAACAGTATCTAATTTCCTTTCTTCTGAAGCTTTGCTTTCTAAGCAACCTCTGCAATTATAACTTGATCTCCTAAATGGGCCTGGCCACAGAGGAAGGGACAGCTTTATGCCTGTGCCTAGTGTTTAGGGTACTCAGACCAGATATTAGCTCCTATTATACAATATCAGTAAGTAAGTCTCTTATCATACAGGAAGGAGATCAAAGCCTAATCAAGCCTGAGCGAAAGCTGCTGGTCCTATAAAGCAACAAAGTGAGCTGAAAGACTTAGCAGAAATTCAATTGCCCAGGAAATATAGAATATTAAATAATAAGAATATTTACCATTTATGAATGCTTATCGTGAGGTTTATCTCATTTAATTCTTGCGAAAGCCCTATGAGCACCCATTTTAACCAACTGAGCCACCCAGGCGCCCCCTATGAGCACCCATTTTAAAGATGAATAAATTAAAGATTAGGTAAGTTAACTAACCTGACCAAGCTGTTAAATGGAAAAGTGATTTGAGCATAGGTCTATCTGCCTCCAAAGCCACTTTTATTTTTTTATTTTTTTTAAAGATTTTATTTATTCATTTGACAGAGAGAGACAGTGAGAGAGGGAACACAAGCAGGGGGAGTGGGAGAGGGAGAAGCAGGCTTCCCGCCGAGCAGGGAGCCCGATGCCAGGCTCGATCCCAGGACCCTGGGATCATGACCTGAGCAGAAGGGAGAGGCTTAACGACTGAGCCACCCAGGCGCCCTTCCAAAACCACTTTTAACCTTTTAAGCCACCTTTTAACTATTGTGCAACACTGACTCCATCGACTAAGTCCATTCATTTCACTTATTCACCAAATATTTACTGGACACTTACACTGTGTTAAACATTAGAAATATAAGGATGAATAAAAACACTTGCCGTGAAGACCTTACAATTAAGTAGCCAGGAGTATAAAACAAAAATGCATATAATTGTTTTAGATGCAGTCATAAAATATGAGCTACAGAGATACAAAAGAAGTGTACAAGTGTTACTTGGAAGTAGGTAGGGGACAGTGGGAAATTTCCATAGAGAATATTTCAGTTGAGCCAGGCCATTAAAGGGTAAATAAACTGTCACCATGTGGGTAAGATTACTTCTGGCAAAAAAGCTGTGTGGAGGGAAGAGGTTCGTAGGTGAAATCCAGAATGGTGCCCTGGAGGGGCTGCAGATGTTTGATCGGAGGGGTGGCAAGAGGAGGCCAGAGGCAGAAGAGGCCTCTTGGGCCACACAAAGGAGTTCGGGTGTTTATGCGGCAGGAAATGGAGAGTCGAGCAGAATTTTGAGGAGAGTAGCAACATGATTAGATTTGATTTTAGATTTCTCAATAAGCACACCTGTAGGGAAGGTACTACGAAGTGGAGACATTTACATGGAAGGCTATAGTGAGCCTGCTACTGTGTATGATCTGGTCATTATGTTTCTATTAATACAGTACGTGCTTGTGCTCTCCTAAGACCACCCGGATATCTTCCTTTGAAAAATAGCACACAACAAGCTCCTTAATTATGTACAAGTGAACTGATTTTTTGAGAGGTGTGTGTTGGAGGGATTGTGTGTGTGTGGAGGGGGAAAATGTATTTGTGTCTTGCATTTCAGCCTGATATAAGATTCTTTTGAAATGAGATTGTATCATCTATCAAATTAGTTCTCCCTTTCAGTTTTCGATCATTTTCAAATACAGCAACAATGCCTTCTAATTCTGTTTCAATATAGATATACTATTCACTGTCTAGAGTATAAAGTTCAAACGCTTTATTATAATGTATAAAAGACTGATAACATCTTGATGACAATCTTTCCAGCTCATCTCAAGCCCTTTTCTACACACATTATGTTTTATTCACATGAAACTACTTTTGGTTCTGTTCAGGCCTTAGATTTTCAAATGTCCGTACCTTTGCGCATGCTGTTCCATCTATCCTAAAGACCATCCTGCCCCCTAAACAGGATTCCTCACTTATCTTCATATTTTATATAGCTCGAATACAATATTATCCTGAGCCATTATGATCACCTTAAATTTGTCTCCTATGGGCCTTGGTTGGAAGGGGAGGGCTCAATCCTATTTCTTTTTTTGTCCTGAGACATCAAACATAGTTGATGGGATATTGTTGGAGCTAACTAAATTACATTTACTTTGCAGAATGAAATCATAGCATACTAAAAATAAAAAGCATGAACATCCTTTGTTGCCCTGCTTTGTAAATTACCGAACAATCAACAGTTATCTGCTCTGCTGCCTTCCTTAGTAAAGGTTTATTGACCATAGGGAGCTCTAGTTTTTAGAACAGCAAAAAATTTGACTCTCACTAGCTCTTTTTAGGAAAACTATTGAAGCAGAGTCCTAAACTTCCACCCTCCCTAGTGATCATTTTAGTCCTTCTAGGCACTAATGGATCAAACATTTACAAAAACAATTAGCAAATGTATATAGCAAACATTTTTTTAAATTTGAATTTGACTATCAAACATTTTTCTCTTTTAAGCTATAATATTGAGCAGTGTCTCCAACATGGTTTCGATTAGAATATAGTAACTCAGGATCAGGAACTAGAAACCTTTAAAAATTAATCGATGATACCACTTCCCTATCAGCTGAATATAGTGCTATTACAGTTCTGAAAAATTAGGAGGCCATTCTTGGTGTTTTTAAAAATCTGCATTTTTAATGTAACCTCGTGCTAAACACTTGGGTCTGTGGAGCAATGAAGGACTAATAGCTGTGATATATGCATTGTGATTTCATATAGGGCACGAGGTTGAAAAGCTGCTTCTAGCCACGGGTGTTTGCTGTGGAACTTGTTTAGATAGAGCATGTTGATAAGATCAATTTGAGTGTCTTTGGTTTTTCATAGAATATATGTTCTGTCCTCAGGTTTTTATCTTGTTTTGAAGAGTTCTATACTTTCTTGACTGGTCTCATTTTTAGAAAGATGTAAATCTATGAAAGCACCAGGATAAATTTAAACATTGTGGTTAAACCTGTATTTAAACACATCTTTCCAGGGCCTGAATGTTTTTAAATGCTTCCACACTGGGGGGAAAAGATTTTTAGAATGATTCTTACAACTAACTGTTTTTGTTTAATTAAAACCTCCAAATTAACAATCTTTTAAAACTAGAATAAAGATATATACCCATAATAAATTAAGTGTTGGTTGTACTTTTAAAATACAGCATTGAAGTTTTCTGAGGAGCATCTTCCAGGACCGAAATCTAATGTTTTACATTGTAACAAATTTACAAATAGGGTACACTGTTCCCCTTGCCTCCTTGCTTTCTGCCTCCATGCCTATTTTGCTATGCAAAAGCTTTATGTCAATTTACTTTTTGAGCCATTTAAGACCAAACCAAATTATTCCTCCAGCACATTTTAAACAATCCCTTAAAGACCTCTTTTTCTTGGCTATGTTTCCAATCTTGGCTTATCACTATAATATTTCATGCTCCATGCTTCTGAAAAAATTCAATATTCAAGAACAAAGTAATCCGGAGCTTTACTCCATTTCAGTCTTTTTATGTCCTAAGGCTGTCCCAACTCAATGACCCAGTTTTTATTGTGTCACATCTCACTGTCTGTTGCTGACTGCGACCAGCTTGCCTAATCCTTTTCCTGTCCCTTATCAGTTTTCCCTTAATTCAAAAAAATTTTTTTTTAATTCTTTGCACTTCTTTCACAGCTTTTAGTTTAGTTTAGTTTTGTTTTGTTTTTTTCCTCCTTAGGAGATTCAGTGTACCTGTGGTAGCCACTCAGAAATACAAAGATGAATGGGTAACCAAGGTCCAGAAGTCTGTCCTTATCAAAATTTTCATTGTACTATCTTTAGAAGTGTGAGTGGTAAATGGCAGAAAGTGGATATTATAATTTGGCATCATGTATCAAGAGTCCTTAAAAATGTTCATACCCTGTGATCCAGCAATTTTACTTCTGAGAATCTAGCTTATTAATTAAAGAGTCATTTAAGATGTAGAAAAAGCAACAGACATGAGATCTCATTACAATGTTATGTATAAAAGCAAAAGAAGAAAACAATGCAAATATCCAATAGGAGAGAAGTTTAAAAAATTAGCATCTATCTCCTTGATGGAATATTGTGCAATCATTTAAGATGATGGCTATGTGACTGGGTAGAAAGATGGGTAAATATTTATGTTTTCAGAAAAACAGAGTGCAAAACTGTAAGTGCCAATGATTACAACTATGTTTTTAAAATTTACAAAGGGAAAACAGCAGGGAAGCATGACATTTGCTGAAGTGCTTATTTTAGGGTGGTGGAATTAGAGATGATTTTTCTTTACTCTCAAAATCTTGATTAAATTTCTTTTAAAAGTTGAGTTTTTAAAAGCTATAATTTTAACTAATGTAAATTAAGAACCTATTTCGGTTATGTCAAATAAAATGTATAAGACTATTTCAGATAGAGCTCTATTTAAGTCTAGTAATAAACTAACAACTGGCAAGGGGCAATAAGACAGTGAGGGCATCATTGTGTTTAGCATTGTGTGTAATCCGCAAAAAAATTGCATTAGGAAAAAACTTTCAATACCTATTTTAAAATATAAAGTGATTTTTTTAAAACTTTGTTCTCTCCAGAGTTACTTCCATCAAATCAACATCTAATCCAAACTTTCAATCCATTTCCACAGTCTTCAGAGAGATCTTTCTGGAACCTCAATCTGTTTGTGATACTCCACTGTTTAAATCACTCAGGGATTCAGAATATTAAAATTTTTAGCTTACTAGCTGCTCCCAAGCTTCTCTTTTTAAAAAAAAAAAAAAAGATTTTATTTATTTGACAGAGAGAGACACAGTGAGAGAGGGAATACAAGTAGGGGGAGTGTGAGAGGGAGAAGTAGGCTTCTGATGGAGCAGGGAGCCCGATGTGGGGCTCGATCCCAGAACCCTGGGATCATGACCAGAGCCAAAGGCAGACACCTAATGACTGAGCCACCCAGGAGCCCTGCAAGCTTCTCTACCTTATTCTGTGTCCTTTCTTCTCATGTACCCTCCCCACCAGCTTCACCAAACTCCATGTAATACCTGAAACCATACTCCAAGTCACTATTATCTCTGTCTCTTCATACTGAAAGGAACAGTTAATACGTACTCATTCTTCAAATCTCAAGTGTTCCTTTGGGAAGGCTTCTCAGATTCTCCATCTTCTCTATGTCCCTTCTCTGGAATCCCACAGTGCCCATTATATTGTGCTATCACTCATTTGTTCATCTGCCTTTCCTACCAGGCAGTACATTTGTTCTTGTTCACAGGCAAGTGCGAGCGTGTATGTGTTTAACCACACCCCCAGCACCCCTCACCATGTTCCCTTCCTGTGCTCTGACAATGAAAGGAATAGCATCTGCTAAGTAAGGTTGATGAAGGGCCAACATACTAATAATCCCGGACACTAGATGCTAGGAACAAAGAGGGGAGATGTGCTGGAAGTGAAGGACTACTATCTGTCAGGTACTTACAGGTAGAAATTGTTCAGTGCATCTCCCTGATGAAGTTAGACTTTCCTACTTTGTCTTAGGGATGCCTTGCAAATATTTTACCTCCCACATCATACACCTGAGCAGCGGGAGCGGTCTTAGTTGTCTGGAACCCTCCACTATGCCCTTTCACATACTAGGCATTCAAACACATGATGATGAAAATCCAATTTTTAAAAATCATTCTGATCTATAGAAATTTGCATCCACCTTGTCTGTGATGAGAAAAAGCCTCTGGAATAAAAAATATGTGAAAGACAAAATATTTGTGAAGGTCAACATCCTAACTAGAAATTTTCAGAACAGTGTTGTGGACTCCTAGAGAGAAAGATGTAGTAGGAATTAAAAAGAGACAAACTTATTCAAATAAAATAAAAACAAGGACTGCATGAACTCCAAAAGTTGACATGTAAATATCTTCTCTCCCTCAATTTTCATATGCTTCCATAGGGAACCAGGTATCCTCCAACAGGAAATATTTTTCAGCCTGACACAAAATCAGGGTTTCATAGTTTAGAGGAAAAAACAAATGACTCGGTCATGTTCTCAACTGACTTTCTTACTTTCTTTTTCCCACCCTTATTATATTTGCATTTTAAGGAATATATTTACTATAGCAAAAAAAAATTTGTAGAAAATTTTAATAAATCATTTTACCAAAATTTTTATAGCCTTTAAATTTTTTTGATTGACCCTAATATTTTAGCTATTAATCTTGTAAAACTAAAGTTTAAATGTATCAGAGGCTCTGATATTTAAGATGAAAGTCTGGAAATAGCTGTTAAATAGTCTTTCTTGATCATCCCTTAATTTATCTGCTACAAAGACTTAATGTTCTTATTTTATATTTTCTTAAAGAATCACCTATCTATTCTCATCTGGAAACAAATGCAAACAAATGTAAGTTTTAGAAAAATACCCAAACATTATTGTATTTTGAATTTCAAATTATTGGAGTATACCGAGTAACTACTTTAGTAGAAGGGAGAAGTTAAACAGCCAGTGCATCCAGGGAGAAGTCTTTGACTGAACTTTATATATAATAATAGGAAGCAGAAATGATAAAATTAGCACAATTAGTTTAGTCAGGTGTAATTAAGAAGTAAAAACATTTTCAAAAATTGAGCAATATAAGAATAAGGCAAAACAGGGGGATACTAGGATGAGCCTGAATCATAGAAAAGAAATTGAAAGGAATTCTTTTTAATGTAGCTACAACTGTCTCTCAGTAAAATACCTTACAGGCACATTTCCCTGTAGGAAAGAAAAAAATATTTTATCTCTGAAGACAATCCAATAATCACTAAAAATAATGTTCAGATACACCCATGCAGCTTTATTCTTAACAGAACTTCCTTAAATAGGTTTCTCCTATTAGCAAGGGAACATGCTGATTTAAGATCATGAGTATAGTCAGTCCCCTTGCCCATATCAGCTCTCACTGTGTATTAAGAAGAACCCTACTTTTCAAGTCAAGCCTCATGTGAATTTACTGGCTATGAGTTCTTCAGTGAAAACTGATTTAGTAGATCTCATCTACTAAATGTGCCTAGTACAGTGCTCACTACATAAAAGGCTCTCTAATGTATATATTTTTCTCTTTCCTTCCCTGACAACCCTGTAATAAAAATAATAAACCCATAGCCCAAAAGAATTATACGAGACAGGAATGATTTGTTGTAAATACTTTAACATAAATATTTCATAATTTATTATAAAGACATCTTGCACACCACCATGAGCATGGTTTTATGAAAATTACGATTTTATGATTTCCTAAATACCATGATAATCCACCTGTTTTTAACCTCAGTATCAAAGCTAAGAGTAGGGCTAGAATTTAACCTTAGCAGACATGAAAATTTGGTGTCTTGATTTACAAATATAGTTTAATACACCAGAATATTGACAAGAATTGCCATGTGCTTCAGATACACTGCCAAGACATGAACAGCCAACAAGTTTAAAAGAAATATACACATTTCTAGTTTTAGGTGCTAACTAGAAATATTCCTGTAAAGATTGGTAAACTGTGACTACCAACACCAGTTTCTACATACCTGAAAAGTGGACAACAAAAATATTAAGATATTTGGCACAAGGTGGGCAATATCTAGGCTTTAGGGTTGACTATTTTCATGTACTGTACAGTCATCATTGCCCCCAACTTTGGAATTTCAGACTTAGAGAATATACAGTTCAAAACACTTGCTTTGTCCTTCTTCTCATGCTAGAACTCTGATGTTTTCCTCTTTACAGTCTGGTAGAAAAGCTGATCTTTCAGCTTTTCACTCAACAGCATTGGGTCAAATCTCTTCTATACAGGATCTCATTCTTGTCATGCCCCCTCTATATGCAGAGAGCCGGTCAAAGTCTTGGAGTTGGAAACGAGTTGCCAACTGATTTACCATTTTCCTCAGGGTAAGAAAGGCTGAAACAACTTGGAAAGTAAGGAACAAAGTGAAGATGATGTGTATTGCTTTTTCCAAGGGCAGATTTGTTAGGCCTTCATTAAAGAGCAAGAAGAGAATTAAAGGCAGCTGCAATAAAAGGCTCAAAAGCCAAAAGCCAGCCAGCTCAGGAACCTGCAATGACACACAGCAAGAGTAATCAGATCAGTAAAGGACAGTCTTTTGTTTATACAGATCAGCACTATGAACCTACATTATGAGCTCTGTAATTCAAAAGGAATATAACATGGTCCTTGTCCTCAAAGAATTTACAGTCTAGATTAAAAGTGAAAACTAACTGATGCAGCAATGCTAGAATGATATACTTAGTGAATTATTAAATGCACCACTTAGTGGTATGAACTAAATACTAAAAGAAATAAGACAAGAGAGTGATTAGGGTAGGTAAAAGAATCCAAGGATGTAGGCTTTTAAAGTTGGGTAGAAGGAGGAAGAGGCAAGATGGTAAATAAGCAAATATGTGGAATGGGGATGACTAGGAATCAACATGTCAGCCTGGAATGGATGCCTGGGTTAGGAAATAGCAAAAAATACAGTGAGGCCTGTGGGTGGGACCTAATTATGAAGGGCCTAGAAAACCAGAGAAATCTTCAGGCATTATCCCTAAGCTCTGGTAACTGTAAATGCTTAGGCAGCATGATGATTCAGAAAACGTGTGCCTGGCATAAGATTCCTGAATTTACAATTTCCCCCTATTTTCATATCAGGATCTAAACATGTTTAGTTGACCAAGTATTTTCAAGACTGGTGAGAAGAGGGAAAACTGTCAATTCTTAAGAGCTTATTACTATGTTCAGGTACTTCATATAAATTATTTCATTTAATCCCAACAAAACTTGGAGTAAATATTTTCCCCATTTTATATACAAAGAAACCAAGGCTCAAGAGATTCAGCCAACAGACTACAGTGACAGAAATAGTCAAGTTGGAGGCAGGCCTTTGCTCCTTCCACCACCTCTCTCTGCCTTCTCCTCGCTATGAAAACCATACTGCCTTTACATGTTGCACTGAGAGAAAGGGAAGAAGGGCCTACCTTTTCCTGTAGGTTCCCCACGTAGCCCAGATACAACCTGATAGCTTCAATTAAGGTTATTAAGATGATAACAGTGACCACAATGAATTTGTAGTAATCAGGCAAGACTGAATACTAAAAAAAAAAAAAAAACCAAAACACACAAAAATAAACATGTTTGTATAATCTCACATGTAGTAAAACTGACCTGAAATAGAAAACAAATATTAAGAACTTTAATTTTATTGACAATGTAACAATGCCAGGGATGGGCAGCAGAGATCTCAGCAGAAGTGTTAAAGCACAGACTTACCTTCATCTGAAGCATCATAATGCTGCTTACCCACCAAAGTGGGAAAAAGTAAGTGTTAAAATAAAGTGACATCTGCAATGCCAAACTGGACACCATTTCGTTATCTACAAAAGAAACAGAGAAAAAGAACAAACTCTTTATCTTAGTCACTGCCCTATAAGTCCTTTAGTTTCTTAAAATTAATAACTACAGTGTTGGTTCAACAAAACTCCAAATTTTAAGCCTATTTATAATCACTGACAGTGAAAGGAAATATTCATCACAATACTATTTAATTCATGTATTGGGTTCTTGGGGGTATGTTTCATATTTTTCAATTACTTTATCATTTTTGCCATTACAGCCTGTTGACTTTTTTGCACACCACTGCTATAGATTAAATGTGGAATATCAGTATGAATCCTATTGAACAGATAATAATGATTACCTCTTTTGTAGAGTTCTATGTGAAGAGCCTATAAAATACATAAAAACTAATCTCTCACATAAAAACTAATCTCATACAAAAACTAAATTATAGACACACCCCTCTTTAGCATACCCTAATCCCACCCATTCATTAATACTCAATTTAATGCCACTTTTCCCACAAATCCTTTCTTGATCCTATTCTCCCACCCCAGCAGAAATCTCTTCCCGTCTAGGTACTTATCTCTAACCTGTGTGTAAGAAAGTGTTAGCAAAGAACCACATCCCCTCACTCTAGACACAGTCTAGTGTGCTGAAGAGAACATGAGCTTTGGAGTCCAAGTAAACCTGTAATTCCTCAAATACCCGTGTAACCCTGGATGCCAGACTTGGGATAAGTTATTGAACCTTTTTGATAAATTTCTCAATCAGAAATTGTCTCAATTTCATCTGTAAAATGGTAACATTGAAAGTACCTCACAGGTTGCTTGTGAAGATTAGAGACAGAATTATTTCACCCTACCACCATGCCTGGTACTTAGTAGGCACTCAATAACATTAGTTCCCTTTCCTTCTCTTTTACTTAATACACAGCCTCATTGTAAGCACAGACTACATTCTACCCAAATGTGAGACCCTCATAGAACCTAAAATCTTGCTTTATACAGGGTACATACCAAATATGCATAAGCAGAATGACTGAATTAATGGAAACGTAATATCATGAAGACATTAATGTAGCCATTTGTGATACATGAGCTTCATTTATCTAAGGCTGATTGCAAGATACCTTTTGCTTCTATGTAAGGGAGAAGGGTCCCAAATTAAGAATTTGATTTTTTAAATTAAGCCCTTCAAATACATCCTAAATTTGACTAAATTTCAACAATTTAAAAACAGATATGTATTTTGAAATCAATTGCCCTAAATGTAAGAATTTATAAAGGCTCCAAAATAAATTTCTTAAAAACAGATTTTTTTCTCCACACCTGACTATATCTGTCATTTAATAATTTTAAAATATAAGAAATAATCATGGTCTCTCACAGCAAGGTTTCCTTTAGCTTTTTTCTGTTATGATCTACTTTTGCTTATACTTATTTTGCTTATTCCTATTTTTAAATTACCACTGATAATAAATTCTTAAAATTTGTTAAACTTGAAGGCAAATCACCAGCCTAGGATTTTTCTTCCTAACAACAGTACAACTCTTGGTCAGTGGACAGGGTAATGGTATACACTTGTAAATACAGTGCAAATAATCAAACCTACTTTGGATTCACAAGGAAGAAAATGTGGGAAAAAATGATAAATTAGTTAAGCTGAAAATTTTAATATGTTTGGAGCAGAAACTAGTCAAATTTTGCAAAGAAGTTTTTATGTTAAGAAATTGTGTACATGGGGAGCCTGGGTGGCTCAGTTGGTTGAGTGACTGCCTTCGGCTCAGGTCATGATCCTGGAGTCCCGGGATCGAGTCCCACATCGGGCTCCCTGCTCGGCAGGGAGTCTGCTTCTCCCTCTGACCCTCCCCCCTCTCATGTGCTCTCTCTCTCTCATTCTCTCTCTCTCAAATAAATAAATAAAATCTTTAAAAAAAAAAAAAAGAAATTGTGTACATGAGCATCTTAAGAGTTATGCTATGTCTATATTTCGGCATTTCAAACTTATAATCAAGCAACTGAAAATCAAGTTAATATGCAAATGAACCTTGAAAGCACAAGACATGAATTTACTAAATTTTGCAAAAGTACAAGTTGAGTTCTGTAAACGGAATTTAAATTAAAACATTATATAAATCAGGGGTAGGCAAACTACCAGCCAGCTGCCTGTTTTTGTATGGCAAGTGAGCTAAAAATGGTTTTTCACATTTTTAAATGGTTGGGGAAAAAAAATCAAAGAATAATATTTGGTGACACTGAAAATCATATGAAATTCAAATTTTAGTGTCCATAAATAAAGTTTTATTGGAACACTGCCTCATCTATGCATTTACCATTATCTATGGATGCCACAGAGACCTATGGCCTGCAAAGTCTAAAATACTTGCTATCTGGCCCTTTACAGAAAATCTCCGCTGACCTGTGATACCTTACATCATCAGATTTTAGCGCCTGTTAAGCCTTAGCTTTATTATCAGAAACTTAACCTCATTTTTCACATTGATTTCTCTGTACATCCTAAATCTTGAAGAGGCCTAAATTCAGGGTGAAAACAATGCAACTATGGGAATTTACTTTTCTCTGCTCTCTTTTAAAAATCCCTAAACCAAGGAAGAGGAAAAGATTTCTATTCCCTAGCAGACTTTAGTGATAAAAACCACATGGATCTGGTTGATAGTACGCTATCATCATGATTTAAGAAGGGGAAACTGTTTTGGAGGAAACTGAGTGATCACTTGCCGTCAAGTTGGATGCAACACGGTGGTATTTTGTTACCAGATTTAGCGTAAGAGTTATATATGGGGGATGGGGGTTGGAGACGGCAGGGAAGGGAGCGAAGCCAGTGTGGCTGCTGTCATGCTGAAGTGGATAGCGGTTTTTAAAACGACTCATTAAAGCAATTCTTTCCACCTCTTTCATCAGAAAAGGACTTGCGGTGGAACGTACTTGCTTTGCTAATAAAAGAGAAAAGGAGAAGATATTTTAAACAGAGTGGGGTGTGGGAAGGGGAGACTGCCTGCGCTGTTTTCACTCTAACCTGGCCCGAAAAGCCAGGGCGGAAGTCGCAGAGGAAAAACCGTCGGCCTTCGCGGAGGATGCGAAACCGGACATGGGCTGCGAAGGCGGATTTTATATTTTTAGTTCTTGAGGAAGGGTAGCGCCACCTCAGCTGCTCGGCTTACAGTTCGCCGGCCAGGCCGCCACACCGCCAGCTCAGGACCCGTCGGGGATACAGGCCTGGAGGTGTCCCAGTCCCCACCCCAGCCCAAGGCTCGGCCCCTCCTCCAGGGCGCTGCACCGCACTGCGGAGAACCAGCCGAAGGCGAGGCCGCCATTTTAGGTCCGGGCAAAATCTGGCCACTCCCAAACCGGCGCCAAATTCTCCGCAGGCCATACCCGCTGCGCTGGGCCTCGCCCACTCACCCGGACCCTCGCTGTACTCCGGCCCGGTCCGGTTGGAGTCACTGAACACGGTCCGGCTGAAGTTTCCCAGCCGCTGGCGGACCGGATCCGGCAGCTCCATGCCCGGGCCTCGGTACAACTTACAGCTAGGTCTGCGGACGCAGCCTCCTTCTGCGGTTCCCACGGCAACCGGGCGGTGCGAGATGCTGGGGCCCAGGCGCACGCGCGGCCGCACTGCGGGGCAGAGGCGCGGGGCGCGAGCGCCTGGAAAGGAGAGGTGTGGTGAGAATCGCGTCCTGCTTAGCGCCTCTGCCGGGTGTGGAACGGCAGATTCCTTAGTCCTTTTTTAAGCCCCACCATCTTTTTTTTTTTTTTAATCTTAAAAACAAATAGAAATAATAATAAATGACCTGAGGTTGGATTGTGATACAAGGAGCCCTCACACCTTGCCAGTGCGTTGTAAGCTTTCTGGAAGGAAATACAGAACGAATGTAGAGCTTAAAGAATGTTCACGACCTGGTGGTTCCTTTCCTAGGAATGTATATTTTTAAATTTTTATTATTTTATTAACATATACTGTGTAGGCATGTAAATAAAATATTTTAAATAATGTATTATATATATGTAATATATATTCCTAGAACTCTGTGTGTATGTATATATATGTGTGTGTATGTGTATATATGTATGTATATATATATACACATACACACCCCCACATTTGATGGAATATATTGCTGCATCTTAAAAAAAAAAAACATGCTTGCAATGAAAGTTTGATTAAATGGATTAACTTTAAGTAAAAATTTAAAAAAATAAAAACTAAGTAGAAGTGAACCTAATTTTGCAAAATGTGTGTGTGAATATGTGAGGAGCAGAGGTGGAGGAAGTGGCACAAGCACTGTGGCTTAAAAAAAAAAAAAGACTAGAAATAATCCAAATGTTATTTATTTCTGGGTTGTGGGTGATTACAATTCTTTAAAAATTTCTTTATCTTCCAGCTTTTTTTTAAATAAGATGTATTACTTTTTAAAAAAAACTATTTAAGTGGGGCACCTGGGTGGCTCAGTCGGTTAAGCTGTGGATTCTTGGTTTCCCCTCAGGTCATGATCTCAGGGTCCTGGGATGGAGCTCCCAGGGTAGGGCTTTGTGCTGAGCGCCGAGTTTGCTTGTCCCTCTCCAACTGCTCCTTCACCGCCCGCAGCCCTCCACCCCCGCCCCTGCTCTCTCAGATAAATTTTGTAAAATCCTTTTTTAAAAAAAAAAAGGTATTTAAGTATAGTATACTTAAAGAAAAGGACACAAACTGAATATCCATGTGTAACCAGCACTCCGATCAAGAAACAGAACCTTAGCAGCACCTCGGGGCAGCTTCCCCTTCCTATTCCCTTACAGTTAGTGACTGTAAGTAACAGAGCTTTCCTAACTTTTTTTTTTTTAATTTTTTTATTGTTATGTTAATCACCAGAGCTTTCCTAACTTTTAATAGCAAAGAATAGTTTTGCCTATTTGTATGCATTTTGCAAAAGTAATCATATAGTAAGTGCTTTTTTAAAAGAAAAATCTGCCTCTTTGTCCTCAAAATAATTTTTAAGAAATTCTTTCCTATTGTTGAGTGTAGTAGGTTCTTTTTCCTTGCTGTTTGTGACATACCATAGTAAGTTTATCCATTCTACTGTGGAAGAGCATCTGTGTATTTTCTAGTTTGGAGCTGTTATGTATGAATAATGCTGCTTTTGGTGAAAATATTCCTCTGAGTGAAAGAACATATGCATGCATTTGTGTTGAGCTTATTCCTAGGAGTAGAATTGCTGGCTTATGAGGTATGACTCAGCTGTAACAGATACTGCTAATGGTTTTTGGTTGTACCAATTTCTACTGCCTCCAGCAATGTTTAGGCATTCCTGTTGCTCCAAATCCATCACCATCACTTGTTATCTTCTATCCTTTTCTCTTAGCCATTCTGATTGGTGTGTGGTGAGCAGGAGTATTACTTTTACAATCAAAAGGAAACTCACACCTATTTACATAAATGTCAAGGTATATTTAGGAAGGTATGGGAGGAGATAGCTACATGGCTAGAATTTCAAAAATAATTCAACAAATGTTTGATGCATTCCTACTATTCTGGGGGCATTGTACTAGGTTAATTAGGGATATGGACCCTCCTCCTCAAGAAGCTCAGCCCAGTGAGAGATGTAGAAACAAGTAAGTATGTACACATTAGTAAAGGAACAGAGACGAGGAAGCACTTAATTCTGGTTGGGGATGTGAGGGGAAAGATGGCTAACTTCTGCTTCTCTTCAGCATGGAGCCTAAGCCTTGGCATCTCCAAAAAGGTTCCAGGACCTCCCTGAAGCTGGCTTACATGGCTTCTCAGTGTTTCTTAAAGCATCTTCTTCTGTGTTACTTTTGTCACAGTGCTAGTCCTGCTGTACTAGAATTGTCTATCTGTATCTGTTTTGCTTGCTAGTTCACAAGCTTTTTATGGTCAGGGATGACCTTTCACCTTTATATCCTGAACACTGGCACAGTGCTTGACCTAGAGTGGGAGCTGGATAACTACTGAATGAATAAAGGGAATAAAAGATCTAAAGACCTGTATCTTCCCATTTCTAGTTTAAGGATTTAGCCAGTCCTTACATAGGGTTCATTCTATAGAATAGAGAATTGATATATTAAAACACAGTGAGTTATAGTGTCCCCTCAAAATTTAAACTTAGCAACAAAGAATTTTTATTTATTAAATTAGCCAAGATTTTTATAAAGGGCACAGAAGTAGGAAGCCTCATGCTTGCTGATTGGATTATAATTTGAACAATCTCATTGAGGGAAGCTTTTGACAGTATGTACAAATTGTCTTAAAAATATTTCTGCCTTTAACACAATAATCCAATTTTTAAGGCTCTGTTTTGGGGATATAATCATAAACACTATAAATAAAGTTTTATATACCAAGATATTACTTCCAACATTATCAATATTAGTTAAAACAAACAAAAAAAAAGGAGAGAGAGCATCTGAAGTGCCCAACCACAGGCCTAGTTTAAGCAGAATATGATATTCATGGTGAGGTTTTGGGCTATAGTGGAAAAAAATACCCCTGGAAGCAGAGAGAGCAGGGTTCAAATCATCTAAAATTCTCACTTTACCACCTGAGAGCTGTGCAATGGAATTCAGACTTTTGTTTTATAAATTGAGAATAATGGTAACTTACTGTTATGGTTGATGTGAAGATTATATCAATAGAAAAGGCTTTCTATTAGTGATAGCTATCAATGACACATCTATTAAAATGATGTTTGCGAAGAGGAATCACCTACAGTGGAGTGAAATCATGCCATCATTTGATTTTCTTTATTCGACTGTACCTGCTAGGCAATATCTCTATTGCTTTCCTAGTAAAGACAGTGGATGTGATGAACCACAAAACAGTACATGTGTGTTAACCAAAGTTATCAAAAGCCTGAGCAAATTCTCTTAAAGATTTTTCCTAGCATTTGAAAAAGGATGTGGAACACCTTGTTCAGATTGCAATTATTTCATCAAAATCCTGGAGGAAAAAATTGATAGATTTATGGGTATTTTCCCTTTAAATTTTATTTATTATTTAAATTTCCCATAATAAGCATGCATTTCATAGTTTGAAATAAATCTTATTAAAATAAACTGAAAGGAAGAGGCAATGATGGCACAAAAATATATTAGAAAAGAGTTTTAAGAGGAAAAATTGTGGTTTAAAAAGAATCCTGTCATTGATGTCACAAATGTCCAAAGGGCTGAAAAAACCTTCCAAATATTATTTTGCTTTTTGAGGCTCACAATATTTATAGGCAATCACGTTAGTGAAATACTGAAGAACAAAGAAGGGAATTCACCTTCATGGAATCAACAGACTAATATAATTTGTGTTTCCCATATCCTAGATCTATTAATCTAAAGAGAAGTATGGAGTCTTCATTCTTAAAATCATGGGAATCATTCCCAGAAAGATTAATAAATAACCCTATAAAGTTAAACTGTTTACTTTTTATATGAATGTTGATGGTCAGAGTAATAGCTTCTTCTCCAATAATTGCTTAATGTTTTTCACTGGGGTTTAATTACATGTATGGTTTACTTTCCTAAATATTTATTTTCACAAAAATTTTGAGCCTAGTGGAATAGTTTCTCTCTCTTTGACAAGAGGCAAAGTTGTCTGGTAATAATGTCTTATCTCATGTGACAGGAAACTGATTTGAGGAGTTATTTAAATCACTCCTTGGCATAATAAAGATATAAAGTCTTACCTTTTGATGCTAGTAAAGACTTTAGAAACAATATTGTACATTGAACATGTTATTCAATTTATTGCTTTAAAATGATCTGTGAGACATTTCTAAGAATTTATATAAATCTAAAAAATATATATTTGGGTATAACATCTTCTGAAATGATTCTACGTCAGCCTCCACATTTAAAAAAATCTTACTGTAAATTACCTGAAATGTATAATTATACAAATGTATAATTATAATCTTGAAATTGTTAATGGATAATCAAAAGCTTTTTGAATCTCAAGTACAGTATATTCTATTCATAATATTTTTCAAAAGTTTATAAGAAAGAATCAGGCTATGGATTACATAGAAAGTCAAATTTCAGGAAAGGGTTTTTTCTTACCATATTAAATGATACTTGAAGGCTGACTTTAATATTTTGTCTTCTTTTTTTTTAAGATTTTATTTATTTCTTTGACAGAGACAGACACAGCGAGAGAGGGAACACAAGCAGGGGGAGTGGGAAAGGGAGAAGCAGGTTTCCTGCTGAGCAGGGAGCCCTATGAGGGGCTCGATCCCAGGACCCTGGGATCATGACCTGAGCCGAAGGCAGATGCTTAACAACTGAGCCACCCAGGCCCCCCTAATATTTTGTCTTCGAAAGCATCCCCATTGAACATTTTTATTAGAAAATTCTTTCCCTTTTAAGATGCTGTGTATATGACAGTTTTTTGGTTCTGTGGCATTTCTTCGTGTTAGACAAACACACTGCTCATCTGCTATGGCAAACAGCTGTTCCATGCATCAAACTATGTGGGAGATGGGAATGACAAGCCTGGGAAGATCAGCAAAGCAAAGCCTCCTTCAGGAAACCTCAAATCTGTCAAGTGAATTGTGATACTGATTAGAAGCAAGTAGCCATTTTATTGAATAAGTAATAAATTTCATCTTTAGTAATGATAGTATTACTGTACTAAATATTTTTATATTACATTGTGTAAAATGTACATCATGTTTCTCTTTCTAGAAGAAGATTAATCTTTACCTCTTGTTGACTATAATACAATATTACCCCTGCACTAAATATTGATACATTGTAACATCTTGCTTGTTATAAATTGTGATTCTGTGCTTTTAACATAGTGTACTCTTGTCTGTAAGAGCATGCTACATATTGCTTAGTCATTTCAATTTTGACCCCCAAACACATCAAGGTTGTAAGAGTAGAAATTCTGGGTTCCTGCATGGCTCAGTTGGTTGGGCGACTGCCTTTGGCTCAGGTCATGATCCTGGAGTCCCAGGATCGAGCCCCGCATGGGGTTCCCCACTCAGCAGGGAGTCTGCTTCTTCCTCTGACCCTCCCCCCTCTCATGCTCTCTCTCTCTCTCTCATTCTCTCTCAAATAAATAAATAAAATCTTAAAAAAATTAAAAAAACCCAGAAAACAAAGAGTAGAAATCCTGTAAGTGGACAATTGAGTATTAAAACAAAAAGTGTACACATAGGTAAAGATTTCAAATAAATTTGAATTATTGTATTTATGTAGATGAATAACACAACTCTCCAAATTTTCTTGAAGGTAAATTTGCTTTGTAAAATAGAAAATCATTGTAATTATTCCTGTATCCCATTCCCTTTCCTACTGTATTTTTAGTTAATACAGAATTGTTGTTGTTGTTCTTTTTTTTTCCCAACCCATGCTGTGATGATTAACAGAAGTTCCAGGTGGTTGGAGACAAGTGTAATAGGATGTCAACAGAAATATTCCCTGGGTCTGGCTTAAGTCCCAAAGCTGTGCACAAAAGGTGGTAAGTTCACATATTCTATGTTCAGGGACCTCCTATGGTTAGGCCAGCCTACTGAGAAATGTTAGTACAGTGAAACAGCCGTACCATCAAACATTCCCCAAGCTACCCCACCCCTACTCCCTGAAGTATAAGAGTGAGTAGAGAAGCCTTTTGTGAAGTAGAATATTTGTAAGAATACTGTATTCCCTCCCTTCACCCCATTCTCACTGTCAGGGAAGCAATGGAGTTACTTCTTCCTCTCAAAGTCTAGAGAAAGGCCCTCACAAGGATTGCTTTTAAAGTTTAGAGATGCTCAAACTTCCCACTTTACTAGGTGGTGACTGTCTCACTTCTTACCTCTCCTGGACCACAGAGCTTCATGTTCCGGGACAAGGAGAGGGGCCTAGAGGAGGGAAGGGACGTGGCGGTAGCCCACATTGCCCTCTCTAAGACAGGCTGCTAGCCCGGCCCCTTGTGGAAGAGGTCAAGTACGTGTAAGATATGCCTCAAGGAACTGGACAGCAGGGAAACACCCCAGGGACCCTTGCCAATGATGGATACTCTCCAGTATAGAGACATCAGAAGTCTGACTTCCTATAGAGAGGGAATTACAATCTTCCTATATGGAAGCCATATAAAAGATCTACTTCCCTGTTCCTACTCTTGCCCTCACATCACAAGGGAAACACTAGAAAGGAGAGGGAAGGGCATAAAGATTTGAGCACTCCTGCCCTCAAAGTCACTCCCCCCACACACATATACTCCAAGCCACTAATAACAAACCTGTCTGCCTTTCTCTGGAGGGAAGGGAAGAAAATAGTTTTTAATTCGGTTTGAAGCTTAATTGAAAATGAATAGAACTGAACCTTACTTTCCAGAATGAGATGATCCTAATAACTTGAAGAGGTTGATACATGGAATGAAGCCAAAGTATGATATTAAGAGAGTTGACACCCAGCAAGAAAATGGCAGGGCCATAGCACAATTAGTGGGGAGGGATTATTGGAAAAATAAAGCCATTTCATATTTATACCACAAAGAACTGAGAGTCCTTAAAGAAATAGTTACAAAATAGTGCTATAATTTTTATGAGAGTGCAATGGTCGATTCTGGAATAACACAGACTGGTGAGATTGATACCAATTCGAGTTAAGAAACTAGAATGGTTTTCTTTTTCTTTTTTTTTTTTAAGATTTATTTATTTTAGAGAGAGAGTGTGAGGGGAGGGGCAGAGAGAGACAGAGAGAGATACCCAAGCAGACTCCGAGCTGAGTGTGGAACCCCACAAGGGGCTTGATCCCATGACCCCGAGATCAGACCTGAGCAGAAATCAAGAGTGGGATGCCCAGCTGACTGCACCACCCAGGCATCCCGTATTTTTTCTTTTAGCTGAAATGTAACATACACAAAAACGTAAAAAATTGTTTAAGTGTAGAGTTTGACAAAGTGAACCTACCTGTGAAACCAGCACCCAGATCAGGAAATAGAGCACTGCCAACACCCCAGAAACCCCCCTTAAGTCACCTCTTAGTCATTATCTTCCTCCTCCTCCTAACATCTCTGTTATCTTGATTTCTGTATCTATAGGTTAATTTTGCCTGATTTTATTTTTATGTAAATGAAGTTCTACATTATATATCTTTTGTGTTTTCTTCTTTCACTTAACATTACATTTATGAGGTGCATCCATGTTGTTGTGTATAGAAGTAAATAAAAACTATTCATTTTCATTGCTGCATAATATTTTGCTGTTTTAATATATCATGAAATTTATTTACGCAAATGGTGACGGACATTTGGCTTTTTCCCAGTTTGGGGCTATTAGAAAGAGTGCTGCTGGACTTAATTGCTAATACTCTATCTAAGACTTTCACATCTATGTTCATGAGAGAGAGTAATTTTCCTGTCTTGTGATATTCTTGCTAACTTTTGGCATCACAGTTTTACTGATCTCAGAAAATAATTGGAAATATTGTTTTTCTGTTCTCTGGAAGATTTTGTATAAGGTCCATGTTTTTCCTGTTGTGTTTGGAAGAATTCACTAGAGAAGCCTTCTATGCCTGGAGTTTTATTGGTGGGAAAGTTTAAAATTATGAATTTAATTTTTGCTTATAGGTATAAAACTACTCAGATTTTATTTCCTCTTTTTCTACTCTGGTAAATTGTATATTTTTAGGAATTTGTTCATTTTATTGGCATGTAGTTGTTTGTAATTTCCTCTTACTCTATTCTTTTTAAATTTTTAAAAAGATTTATTCTAGAAAGAGAGAGAGAGAGAGAACACCAGCAGGGGGGAGGGGCAAAGGGAGAGGGAGAGGAGCAGACTCCCCGTTGAATGGGGAGGGGGTTCCATCCCAGGACCCTGAGATCATGACCTGAGCTGAAATCAAGAGGTGGATACTTAATCTACTGAGCCACCCAGGTGCCCTATATTCCTTTTTAAAATTGAGGTATAGTTGATATTATATTAGTTTCAGGTGTACAATGTAATTATTCAATACTTATATAACTATTGCAAATCGGTCACCACAATAAGTCCAGTTAATAAGTTAACATTCATCATCACGCATAGCTATATATAATTTATTCCTTGTGATGAAAACTTTCAAGATCTACTCTCCTAGCTACTTTCAAATATGCAATACAGTATTACTAACTAGAGTCACCGTGCTGTACATCTTTGTGCTTGATTCATTTTATAATTGGAAATTTATACCTTTTGACCCCCTTTACCCATATTGCCTACTCCCCACCCCTGCCTCAGGCAACCACCAGTCTGTTCTTTATATCCATGAGCTTGGGTTTATTTATTTGTTTAGATTCCACATACAAGTGAGATCATAAGGAATTTATCTTTTTCTGTCTGACTTATTTTACTTAATACAATGCCCTCAAAGTCCATTCTTATTGTTGCAAATGGCAAGATTTCTTTTTTATGGTGAAATAATATTCTATTATATCTACCTCTCTATTCTATCTACCACATTTTCTTTATCCACTCATCCATCAGTGAACATGTAGATTGCTTTCATGTCTTGGCTATTGTAAATAATGCTGCAGTGAACATGAGGGTGCATATATCTTTTCAACTTAGTGTTTTTGTTTTCTTCAGATAAATACCTAGAAGTGGAATTGCTGGATCATATGATAGTTCTATTTTTAATGTTTTGAGGTACCTCCATATTGGTTTTCAGTTTACATTCCCACAAACAGTGCACAAGGGTTCCCTTTTCTTCATATCCTTGCCAACACTTGTTATTTCTTGTCTTTTTGATAATAGCTATTCTGATAGGTGTAAGGTATATTTTCTTAATGCTGGTAGGATCTATGTCAATGTCTCTCCTATTCTTCTTGATACTTTTTTTTTTTGTACCTTGTTTTTTTTTCTTCATCAGTTTTGGCAGAGGTTTAGAATTGCATTTGTCTTTCCAAAGAACCAATATTTGGCACGTTGGTTTTCTTTGTTGTATATGTGTTTATGTGTTTTCTGTTTATTATTTCCTTATTTCTACTTTCTGTAATTTTGTTTTTTTTCTTTGGATATGATTTTTTAGAGGGATATATAAATCATTGGTTTTCAGACTTTCTTATTTTTTTTAGATTTATTTATTTGAAAGAGAGAGAGAGAGCATGAGCACAAGTTGGGGGAGGGGGCAGAGAGAGAGGGAGAGGAAGAGAATCTTAAGCCAACTCCACACTAACCGTGGAGCCCTATGCAGGGCTCGATCTCATGACCCTGAGCTGAAGTCAGGAGTTGGACACTTAACTGACTAAGCTACCCAGGCGCCCCAGACTTTCTAATTTTTAAATTATGCATTAGAAGTTATAAGTTTTCCTTTTACTACACTCTGCAAATTTTGATATGTAGTATTTTTGTTATAATTTTGTTGAAAACATTTTCTAATTTCCATCTAGATCTCTTTGACCCATGGGTTATTTGGAAGTATATTGTTTTTATTCCAAATATTAGGAAACTTCTAATTATCTTTTTATAATTGATTTCTAGCTTAATTCCATTATGGTCAGAAAACATACTCAGTTTACTTATTCCAATCCTTTGATATTTGTTGAGACTTGCTTTATGGCCCAGCGTATGGTCAATGTTGAGAGATGTCCGGGTACACTTGAAAAGAATGTATTTCCTTCAGTTGTTGGATGCAGTATTATGATGTTTAATTAACTTTATGTGTCAATTTCACTGTCCTAAGGGATGCCTGGAGGGCTGGTAAAAAATTACCTTTAGGCGTGTCTGTGAGGATGTTTCTGGAAGAGATTAGTACTTGATTCAGTAGACTGAGTGAAGAGATCTACCTTCACCAATCTTTTAGGGCTGAATGAAACAAAAAGGGGGACAGAAAGGTGACTTTTCTCTATTTGAGCTGGGACATCCATCTTTTCCTGTCCTCGAATGTCGGGTCTTTGGACTCTGGGACTTAATATCAGTGGCCCTATGGTTCTCAGGCCTTTGACCTCGGACTTAAATTTACAGTGGCTCCCCTGAATTACTTCAGACTCAGACTGAATTATACCACTGGCTTTCCTGGTTCTCCATCTTACAAATGGCAGATTGTGGGACTTCTCTGCCTCCATAATTCTGAATGAGCCAATTCCTATAATGAATCTCCATATATATCTCTATTTCTATGTCTCTTTTTGGTTCTTTTTCTCTGGGGAACCCTGACTAATAGAAGCATTCTCTGTCAGTTCAATTAGGTCATGTTTATTAAACAAAACCTGATATTCTGTCTGTTCTGTCAGTCACTGAGAAAGTTATGTTAAAAAATCTTCCATTCTGATTGTGAATTTGTCCATTTCTCCTTTTAGTTCTGTCAATATCAAAACAATGTCAAAAACAACATTTTGAAATGATGTTTTAGGAACTTGGAAATTTAGAATTGCTATTCCTTCCTGGTGAATTGAACTTTTATCAGTATAAAATGTCTTTCTTTAAGTCTAGAAATTCTTTTGCTTTACAGTGTGCTCTTTTAGGTTTCTTGGTAAATGATAGTATATTTTTTTTCCATCTTTTTACTTCCAACCTCTTCCATCTTTTTTTTTTTAAAGATTTTATTTATTTATTTGTCAGAGACAGTGCACACACAAGTAGGGGGGCACACAAACAGGGAGAGCGGCAGGCAGAGGGAGAAGCAGGCAGATGTGGGGAAGCAGGCTCCCCACTGATCAAGGAGCCTGATGCGGGACTCAATCCCAGGACAGGCACTTAACCAACTGAGCCACCCAGGCAATCCCTCTTTCATCTTTTTACTTCCAACAAGATATATCTCTTGTAAGCAGTATATAGGTTTTTTTTCAATCCAGTCTGATAATCTTTGTCTTTTGATTGAATATTTTAATCCATTTACATTTTAAATAATTACTAAAATATCTGGGTTTAAATAAATCTTTTTTTTTTTAAAGATTTTATTTATTTATTTGACAGAGAGAGGCACAGCAAGAGAGGGAACACAAGCAGGGGGAGTGGGAGAGGGAGAGACAGGCTTCCCACTGAGCAGGGAGCCCGACGTGGGGCTCGATCCCAGGACCCTGGGATCATGACCCGAGCCGAAGGCCGACGCTTAACGACTGAGCCACCCAGGCGCCCCTAAATAAATCATTTTATTTGTTTTCTATTTTTCCCACTTTTCTCTGTTCCCTTTCCTCTCCTTTCTTGGTTTCTTTAGATTTACTTTAAATTATTTTATGCCTCCTTCCTATTAGCTTGTTAGATATGCATTCTTTATTATTCCTTTTGTAGTTTTCCTGAAGAAAAAAGCATCCTTGAATCTAATACACATGAATACTTTACCACTTCCCAGACAATGTAAGGACTTTAGAGCACTATATTTGCCCCTGTCCTGCCTTTTGTGTTATTATTGTCACACATTTTAATTCTACAAAAGTTGAAATCCCATAATATGTTATTATTATTGTTTTATGTAGTTAATGTTCATTTAGATTTACGTAGGTTTTTATTCTATTGCTCTTCTTTCTTGCACTTCTGTGCTTATCTCGGATTATATTCCCTTTTGCTTTCGGTATCAGTTTACTAGTAATAAATCCTATTAGATTTTATTGGTCTGGAATGTCTATTTTGCTTTCATTTTTGAAGAATATTTCACTGGGTATAGAATTCTTGGTTGGTAGAATCTTTAAAGATGACGTACCATTCAGTTGTTTCTCATGAGAAGTCGACTGTCAGTCTCATTCTTATTCCTTTGAAGGTATTGTATCTTTTTCTCTGACTACTTTGAAGATTTTACTTTGTCTTTGGTTTTCAGTGTTTGATGTATCTAGATGTGAATTTGTAATTTTTTAAAAGTTCATATCTCTTGAGGTTCATAGCACGTCTTGTGGCTGATATATATTGGATTTTTAGAAAATTCTTGGCCATTATTTATTCAGATATTACTTCTTCCCATTTTCTCTTTCTTTCTTCCATATCTAAAATTAGACTTTTTCACTGCATTCCATATATCCCTCGTGCTTTTAAAATGTATTTTCTTTTTTTCCTCTCCCTATGCTTTGGTCAGTGAGTATATTTTAAAGCAAAATTAGTGATTATTAGGCAGAATGTGTTTAATATGAACAAATCATGTCATTCGAACCTCACTTTCTTTTTTGCTGGAACTAGCAAAGCGGTAATATCAGACACATTAGTCAAAGTGCCTATCCTACCCAGCGTTTCCTTCTAGATGAAAATGATTCACCCACAGCCTCCTGCTCAGGGAAGCAGAGTTGGGCTATTCTTTGGCCAGTGGTGGCTAATCAGATTATCTCTGTGATTTGGAGTGGGACAATGTTAAAGGGATTGGTTAATCAGTTTCAAAAGGAGAGCAAAGCAAATCCTGTACAGAAGCAAAAGATAGACGGAAAGGTCATATTTTCACCAGAACTGCTTTGGTTCCTGGGATCTATTTAGTTCTATGTACTGGACATGTAATATTATAAGAAACTTCATTTCTTAAGGTGACCTAAATGAGTTTGTCTTTCCTTTAATCAAGAGACAAATGTATCAGGGAATGTGGCTGAATGTGTATCTGAGCTCAGCAAAGTATTTCATGAAGACGTGTAATACCTTTGGACAAGACTGAGAAATTTTCACTAAATGTGAGTGTATATCAGTGAATTAGAAACTTATGAAGTGAGCATACCCAAAGGATACTAATTAATGAATTGCTCCAGCCTTGAGGGAGGTTGTTTTTTGTTCTTATTTTTATTTCTACTTTTGCTTTTGTTTTTAATATAAATTTCTCCCCTTGACTTTGTTCTATTTAACATTTTTATCACCACCTTTGTTGAAAGCATGCTTATAAATTCACTGAGGAAAACTACATTGTTTAGCAGGATCCTACAACCTGGAACAATGGCTAAGTCTAACAAGATAACATTAAAAAAACATTTTTTATTACAAAAATAATACATGCTTATTGCTAAATATTGAGAAAATGATTCTCTTTTTTACAGTCTACTTTTTTGTGAAAATTATAATTAGGGTAATAGTTTAATACTATTTTTTAAACATTGTCACTTAGAAATCATAATCATTTCCAAGTGACTAAATATTATTTTACAATATTGTTTTAAAACACCATCATTTATTTACCCAATCTCCTCTCAGGATAATGCTCTAATACTGTTTGCTAACTCTTTTTTTTTTTTTGCTTAAAATTATAAACATTTTTCCAAATAATTAAATATTATTCTCTCAATTGGATGACTATACCATTATTATTTAATCAATATGCTATCCTTAGGCAATTAGAATGCTTGCCCCACCACCACACTTCTTGTCTTTAAGATTACTAGAAATATTCTTATGGTGTTGTTTTTGAAAAAATGTTAGTTATTTCTTTCTGATAGGCCCCTAGCAGTGTATAAGAATCTTGGCTTATTTCCCTGTTGCTTCACCATTGGATATTATGATTTTCAAAGTTCCTGCTAATTTTATAAGCACAAATTAGAGTCTTTATTTTTATTTTCTTTGAATACTAGTAAAGCTGAACATTTTTTCATATCTATATTGACCATTTGTATTTATTGTTTTGGGACATTTATGTTCATGTCTTTTGTGCATTTTTCAATTACAGTATGTATCTTAATGTTTCTTAAGAGCTTTTATATATTAAATACATTAACTTTTTTTTGAAATACATGTTGCAAATATTTCTTCCAAGTCTGTCATCTGTATTTTGTTTATGAACTTTATTTTTTTTGACACAAAGAAGATTTTAATTTTTAAGTTAAATCTGTTAATCACTTTATAGTTTTTGCTTTTCATGTTCTACTTACAGTGATATCCTCCAATTATATAACTATTTACCTACATCTTCTATCATATGGTATCTAATTGAATAGACTACAGACCAGCTCTTGGGTTCTGAATACTAATTACATAATTTCTGGATGGGGGAGCTTTGAGGCTGCTAGCATCAGTGTGCTTTGGCTGCCAAAAAACTATTGGAATATTAGGCTTTGTTACTAAAGCTTAGGGTCCAGAACCAGGAAAGCTATAGTCCTACAACACTGTCAAGAGAATCAAACCTCAGTGTATGTTTGATTTAGATGTGCTTGAGATTGTTTATTTTATTAGCTCATATTTCAACAGTTTTTGAGGAATCTGTAATCAAAAATACATCCTCATCCTCAAGATAAGGTAGACAATTTTCGTAGTGAAACAAAGTATAAAAAATACAGCTTCAACAGTTTGTTTTTTGGTTTTCGGTTTTTTTTTTTTTTTTTTTTTGAGGTTGTCTGATACAGACATCACAGGCATTATACCTTTTCCAGAAAACTTCTATGCCTCCTGTGGTCCTACCTCCATTTCTGGTAGGCCTTAGCACAAGGTTTGCCAAAATGTGCTTGACATAGAAGGGCTTGCTCATGCAAGCCTTCCTTTCAAAATCAAAAAGGCGGGGGCACCTGGCTGGCTCAGTCGGTAGAATACGTGATTCCTGATATTGGGGTTGTGAGTTTAAGCCCCATGTTGGGCTTACTATAAATAAATAAAGACTAAATAAAATAAAAAAGATAAGGATACTTACCACTGCCTGCCCCCTGCTCTCAATTTTATTCAGCACTGAACCAGACAAGACAATTAAAAGAAATAAAAGATATAAAGATTGGGAATGAAGAAATAAAGCTGTCACTATTCAGAATAAGAATTTCATATGCTTTTAACTTAGTCCTTACCTGGGCTATTTTGTTAGCTGTGTCTATCACCTTTTAAGACCATTGTATGGACATAAACCAAAAGAGATTTATATGGGAATAATCATGGTAGTGATGAGGAGGGAACTTTGAAAACATGACACATGAGGAAAAGATTTGGGAATATTTAACTGGGGGAAAAGACTTACGGGAGGAAAAAGGAGCCAAATTACCTTGTCTTGAGCTACTTAAAGGAAAATTGTTATGTAGAACAGATTTTTTTTCCCTGAAAGGTCCCAGGAAGCATAATCAGGGTCACTTAGAGGCAAGAGGAAGAGAGATAAAAGCTCTGGCAGAACTTTCCTTTTTTTTAAGATTTTATTTATTTATTTGACAGAGAGATAGAGCCAGAGAGCACAAGTGGGGTCAGGCGGAGACGGAAATGGCAGAGGGAGAGGGAGAAGCAGTCTCCCCTCTGAGCAGGGAGCCCATTGAGGGGCTCAATCCCAGGGCCTCGGGATCATAACCTGAGCCAAAGGCAGATGCTTAACCAACTGAGCCACCCAGGCGCCCCTCTAGCAGAACATTTAAGAGTCCAAGTGATTCAGAATTGGGAGATGTATGCCATAGGAGGTCTAAAATTCTTTGTCACTGGAGGTTTTCAACCAAAGGCTGAGTGATCATGTGGAAAGAAAACTGTAGGATTCCCTCATGTCATAGGAACTAAAAAGCCCACATTTTTTGAGCACCCACTGTGTGCATGTACCGAGCCACGTGCTATCTCATTTAATTATGGCAACCCAAGGAGGGACGTTCTATTTTATTCCCATTTAACAAACGAAACAGAAGCTTGAAGAGTCTGAAGGCTTGCCTGGTATCCCATAGATGGTAAATGTGACAGGCCTGGGCAATCTGTTTCCAGAGCCGCAACTCTTAACCAATGCGCTGAATTGGCTGGAAAGAATGGTTGGCTTCAATAACCTTCAAGATTTTGTCAAATCCTGAGATTATATAATTCTATGTGGAAAAAAGTCATGCCTAAAGGGATTTATATTAAAGATCAATTTTTTTTTGGCAGAGATGTTAGGTGGCTCCTGTTTTAGTATCTAATCTCTGAGTTATAAATAAAATAAAAGTTACTGAAAATCCACCCATCATTTCTAAATTAGAAAGCTGTTGGATATTCATATATCTACCAAGGTACAAATAAGTTGGTAGACAATGGCTGGGATCCCAGACAGACGCTCTTGGGGCTCTGGCAATAAGATTAAGCCTATAAATATCAGATGGAGTATGTCTTACAAAATCAAATATCAGCAGTTTTGAAGCATCATGGGGTGTGTGTGTGTGTGTGTGTGTGTGTGTGTGTGTGTGTGTTTTAATTCTAAGCAGATCCAGCAGTTGATCTTAGGCTACTTTTACAGCATCTCAAGAAATTGTTTTATTTGGCATTTTTGAGTGTTACATCACTGAGTTGTAGGTTATATCATACCAGTCACAGAATGCTGTTTAAAATTTGCAGCTAGGTACATTCATGTCTGTGTGTGTGTGTGTGTGTGTGTGTGTGTGTGTGTGTGTACACATATCTCCTTCAAATAGAGAAACTAGATCAAATATACAGAGAGGTAATGTGTGTGTGTGCAAGAGATAAGTACAGAGATTGGCCATTTGCCATTGTTATTAGGAAGAAAGGCATGTACACTGAGCATTTTAACAAATTACAAATGCCAGGAAGAAAATAATATGGCTGTGTTTGAAAAGATCATGCTATTTACTTGACAGGCTGTGCCCGGGCAAAGTTACAGCTGTGGCCCTGCTCTGCAGATCATTTAAACAGGCTTTTCTTTATGTCACTGACACTTTGGTTGCATCCACAGAGCTTTGCCATCAGTAAATAATAATTATTATGTGAGAGAAGATAGCCTACAAGCAGCTCCAGTGTTAACACCACCACAAATAAATCAATAGAAACACCCATTCATTAAAATGGTTTTTGTTTAGTTTTTTTTTCAGTGTATTAACAGCATCAGAGCTGTTAGAAGAAAAATAGACTATAATTTTAAAAAATTCTAAAACAGTGATGTGTGTGTATAAGAAAATCAGGATTGTCTTTTTAAGGTGTTTCTGATCCTCTCACTTTTTAATCTTTCTATATTCTTTATAGTTGAGCTTCTCACATATTAGCACTCCTTAAGTCTTATTATCTTTGCATTCATCCACCTAAGGAAACATGGAGCGGTGGAAAGCCTCAGATGGTCCATTTTGAGTGTTACTTCCTAACTGTGGCAACTGAATTCTCCGATACTCGATTTCTTTATCTACAATAATGCCTCCCCAACAGTTATTGTGTAGATGAAAGGAAATCAATAATACAAAGGTGCTCTGTAAACTAGGAAGCATCATACCAAAGTCAGGTCCAAAAATCTGTTTCTTATAGTTTAGTTTTTGGTGGGATCCCCCAAAAATATATAAACTGTCTTTCAAGTAACTAACGACCATAATAAGCATGGAAATGAATCGTGGCAGGACTCAAGGGAAACATATTTCATGTTTCTCTATTTTTTCTTATTTAAACTTTCATGGAAGATTATAAGGGCTACTGATCATGTTTTTTTTATTTTTTATTGTTATGTTAATCACCGTACATTACATCATTAGCTTTTGATCTGATCATGTTTATTCTAATGAAAATTCCTGTGGTTGTTATTGTAGCCTGTTGTTCTAGTGATGTAAGAAACACTAGAAGCAAATCATGGGGGCGCTAAGAGAAGGGGACAATACATGCAGGTGTGGTTGGGTCTTAATACACATGACTGAATTAATGCATACAAATGTACCCAACACCCCCATGTTATGTTAATTTTTGGAACCTTAAGGGGGAAATGGCTTGGCAGTTGCTTTGAGGCTTCCTTTCTCAGACCCAGTTTGGCACTTTGGCACTACAGGAGTAGGTGGGACAGCAAAACCCAGATTGAATTTCTGAGGCATTCTGCTGCCTGAAGCCTTGCCAAAAGTCCCACGAGGCATTAATAGGGGGTTCCTGTGGAAAAATGATCCCTTGACTTTTTTCAGAATGTGACTAGAATTTCAAATTGCTTTGTTTATAGCAAGTTAGTTCAGTTTTTCTTTCCTTCTTTTGTATTTAAACAAAGGGAACACTGATCCTTTAAAAGCTTTTGGGAGGGGCACACTTTTTTCTTTAACCGTCTGTCACTGAGCTAGAAGACTGGTTCAGATTTGAATGGTACAGTGCTATTTGTGCTTTCATGGGTGTCTGTCAGAATTTTTCAAGCCCCAAAAGTCCAGGGCGAGCGATGTCATTCCGGAGTTGCAGACAGTGAGCTCTGCAAAAGGCCAGAGAGATAGACAGTGGTGGTTGATGTACAGGGATGGAGGGAGCCAAGGGAGGAGCCTGGAGGAAGAGCAGCTCCTTTCCTAGTCATAGGGACATTGTTCCCTTGGTGTTCCTCTTCCATGGTGACCAAGATGCTTTTTTTAATGCAGCGAGAAGCCTGTGATTTTTATGGAAAAGGCTTCAAATTCTAACTACACAGACCTATATGAGCCACGTGTGAGTGCTGTTTGGTTTGTGTGTGTTTGTATATATGACACAGGTTTGGATTACATTAATTCCTCTGTTTCGTATGAGGCTTTGTAGTTTTTAAAGCACTTTATGCTCTTAATCCTCACAATCAACACCGATAGAAGGGTACAGATGGCTCCTGTCTCACAATCGCTTCACTTTAGGCCTTTGCTTCTGTGACCTTTATTATTATAAAAATTACTCTACTCGTATTGGCCAAATCTCGCCATGCGACTGCCTATGACTCTCATCCCAGGTGACAAGAAAACTGAAGCTGCTTTTATGTCGATTCGTGCTTAGAAGTAAAATAGAAAACTTTTGATTTTATGGATGCAGGTGTAGGTGAAGCAAATCCATATACATACAGTTAGCCAATGCTCTTACAAAGGCATTGTTCATTCAGATTGAAAAAGAGCTACATCAAGACATCAAAGTGTTTATTGCAAGTAAAAGCTCATTGGATCACTTTCAGAGGATAGTTGGCAAAACATTCAGAGAAGCCACAAGAACCAGTAGAGTAGCATCAAATAATTTGCCTACAAAGTCTACGAAAGATGAAAGCTGCTGTGTGCTATGGGTATGTAATGATGATCAAATCAGGAGCAGAGGTGGGAAGACGGTGAGGAGATGCAGGAGGAGAAAAAAAGGAAGAGAACACTACAATAAGGAAAATGTTAACATTCAAAGAAATTTCTACCCACTGAATCTGCAGTGATAGTTTTTAGACAGAGGGCCCTAATTTTGATGACAGTTTGAAGGTCTTGGGAGCACTGAAGCATTTACTTGCTTCAGGGAGATTTATTGGAGAAATAAAATACCTTTCATTAGAACTTTTTTGGATTTGTATTTTAAGAAACCTCAGCCAGTGGATAAAGAAGAATCCTCCAAGAGGATCGTTTAAAACTTTGACCTTTTCTTTACAAACTTAGAGAATTTTTGTTATAGTTGTCTTTTCATGATTGACTTTGGTATTTTATAGTATAAAATGGGTCTTCAGGAGCACTATCTTCCCTTATAGCCTTGTAGATAATAAATGTTTAACGTAAGGAAGTTTAACTTGTGACCAATATCCAGGAATAATTTGTATCATAAATACTTATTATATTAGTCTCAGTTTATAAATGAGGAACAGGCCACCAAGCAGTAAATGACTTGCTGACTTCCCCTAGGAAAAGGCAGATGTAGTCATATGATGCCAGATTGCTAGACTGAAATTTAACGATGCTTCCCTTTCTCTCCCTGAGAAACATGGGTTTTTCACAGATGTCAAACAAATATCAATGTAACATCTGAGGGACTCCAGTCTTCACATCATGGCAGCATCCAGTAAATTAGTTGATGGGCACATATATGTATATATATTTGTTATCAAGTATTATCAATGGCTAAATTCAATTAAAATTTATTAAATTAAGACAATTTAGCACAAAAGGAGTGTGGCCATGTTTTGGAGTTCTCTATCTATATCATCTCTGAAATAGGCCCATAACCACAATACCAAATCTAATCTATCTACTTGGAATTCATCCTAGCTTTCTTTTTCAGAAATTCGTTATCTTTATTTTTCCTAATTCTCCCCCACCTTAACCTCTTTCTCTGCCTCATTTCTTATGAGCTTAAACAGTTGGGACAGGCTCAGGTTTCTCACCCCTACCTCATTCAACAGCTATCTCCTCCTCCCTTAAAACCAAACTTCCTAAAAGAGTTCCCCATGTTCACTCTCTTCATATTCTCACTTCCCCACGAACACTCAACTCTGTGTAACCTAGCTTAAGCCTCATCATGCTTTAGGCTTGTTTTCTCACCAAGTTACCACTGGCCTTTGTTTGCTAAATCTGATGGCTACTTCTCTGTACTTTTTTTTGACTTCTTAATAGCATTTAACACTACCGAGCACTCCCTTTTTCTTCAATCTTTCTCTTCCCTGGGCTTCCATGTCTGCAAGCCTTCTTGGTTCTTCTCCGTTCTCTCTGGTTATCCCTTTGTCAGTCTCCTTGTCTCTTCTGCCCGAGCCTGAAACATTACTGTTCCTCAAGTTTCCCTCATAGGCCCCTTTCTCTTCTCATTGGATGATTTCAGCTACTGCTATGTTTTCGCCCTCTGTTGGGAAGAAAACACACATTTATGTTTCTACTCCCTATCTCTTCCCCTTGAGATCTAACTTGGGTCTTCACTTTGAAGTGCTGTAGACACTTACCTCAGTTTGGCTTTCCCTCCCTCAGTTACAGTTTAAGACAAGGGCTTACATGAAGAAAGTTTATTTGGGAGGATAGTTCCAGGAAGAAGGAGTGAGGGAGCAAGAATAGTAAGAGAAGGAGGAAATGCTGATAAATGACTGGTAATCATTGTGAGCATAGACTAGTAATCATTGTCCCTGAGGGACAATTCTGTCCATCAGAATGGTCACTCTGAAGGAAGGGAGGCTGGGGCATTCCACCAGCTCCTAGCACCCATTGGTTGAAGATCGCCCCCCAGGAACTGGTAACTTGAGGCACTTCTGGGCTGTGCCTTTGCCAGGTTGAATGGACTTCCCCAGCTCCAGAGAAAGCCATGAGGCGGAAAAGCAGAGATTGGATTCTGTCAGAGTGCAGGGGCCTGTTCCCCCCAGCTGCATGGAAATCGAGGGGAGAAAATGAGATCGAAAGCAGGGCACAAAAAAGCATTGCTCCGCGGAGTGCTAAAACTGAACTGACTCCCTCGAGGCTCACCCTCTTCCCATATTGCTTTCTCAGGGACTGGCTCCACCATCCTCTCAGCAGCCCAAACCTGTCACCTGAACAGCATCTTTGACTCTGTCTTCTTCATAATGTCCTGTACATTTTTCAAATCCATCTGATTTTTGTTCATCCACACTAGCACTGCCTTGCTTAGCTGTCTGTGAGCTCTTAATTGCCTTTCTGCAATAACGTCCTAATTGATATTCCTGTCCTATTTACATCCATTACCCTTGCTGCAACCAGAATGATCTTTTAAAACATTCATTGGATTATGTTACTGGCGTGCTTAAAATTCTTCGGTGACTCTCCTTTACTCTTAGAATAAAGACCCAACTTCTGAATATGGTCCTCAGGGCCCTGTGTGACTCCTGCCTATACCCCATCCTCGTCTTTTGACATTCCCGACCCCATTGTCTACGTTCCAGCCTCCCAGACGTTTTCTTCAGTTCTGTGGGTGTGCCATGTTTTCTTTTATATCTAGGTTTTTATATATGCTGTGTCTTAGTCTGTTTGGGCTGCTGTAACGAAATACCACACCCTGGGTGGCTGGTAAACAACTTAATTTTATATATATATATACACACACATACATATATATACATATATAATATTTGCTAAATCTGATACTAATTTAATCTATTAATATAATAATTATATTATTGTGTCAAATAATTATATATATATAATAGAAAATGTCACCTTTACAAAACAAAAACACAACACACACACACACACACACACACATTTCTATTGAACACATGTAAAGTGTAACACCTTACCAAACATAAAGAATTTAGATCCTGTCCAAATATTGGCACAGGGGCACCCTCGCTGCGGCAAGGGCTGGGAGCCCAGGAATGGCAGGCATGGGACGGACTTGATTGGTTCACGCAGAGTTCTCTGGAAATGGCTTAAATTAAAAAGTAAGATAAAATGGGGTAGGGGAGATGCACATAAAGCCAGAAACATTTAGGACAGGATGCATAAGTGGGTATACCTTGTTTATTTTAGTACTTCTCATTCATGTGCATCCTGTGAGGAGAAATACTGTCCCAGTGTTCTGACTTACAGCGGCCTGGTGTTATCGGTGTAAATGTCTTCCAGGAGATCATTAAGAAAGAAAAAAGGAAAAAAAAACAACCAAAGAGTAAACAGGACAACTTAATAATCACTTTATGGTGTAAAAAAGAAAAGAGAATCCTCTTAAGGCTCTCTAGGAATGTTTCTGTATAGAGTTAAACACGTGGGCAAGGAGATGTGTTTCTAAGTTCCATGGCGGTTCTGAGACGTCCCTGGCCCCCACGTGCTCTGCAGGGCCCTCGGCACCGCCCAAAGTCCTCGAGAAAGCAGGCTCTATGTCCCTGCAGAAGCACCTGTGACCACCCTGGAAAGAAATCTGGTCTGCCCAGGCATGGTGCTTCCATCCCCCGGTGGTTCCTCCATTCCGACAACTGTTTAGATACTTTTGTGTCAGTTTTGTTTAAACAGCAGAAATTTATTGCTCACAGCTCTGGAGGCTGGAAGTCTGAGGTCTGTGTGCCAGCTTGGTTAGTGAGGGTCCTCTTCAGGGTCACAGACTTCTCCTTGTATTTTCACAGGGTGGGAGAGACTAGGGAACTTTGTGGGATCTCTTACTAAAGCACCAATCCTGTTCGTGAGGGCTCTACCCTGAGCCCTGAATCACTGAATCACTTCCCAAAGGCCTTGCCTACTAATACCATCACCTGTAGGGGGTTGGATTTCAACATATGAACGGGGGAAGTGGGGGGCAAACATTTAGACCACAGTGTCTTGTCTTCATGATAGAATTTGTTCTCGCCAACCCCCTTCCCTCATTAATTCTTACTCATGGCTTGGTTTCAGATTAGCTGTCACCTCTTAATGATCCTCCATATCTGCACATGTTTCCCCTCCTGTCTTATCCTACATCATCTTATGCTTCTCCTATGAGAGCACTTACATGATGTTATAACTGCCTGTTTACTCATTCATTTGTATCCCCCTATAGACTATGAGTCCTGTGAGAGAAAGATCTATTTATACCTTATTCACCATTTTATACCCAATGTTTTCCATAGTGTCTTTGACATATATGGTTCTCAATAAATATTGTGAATCATTGAATCAATATTTAAAGTGTTAACAGAGCCCTAATCCTAACTGTGTGATAGAGTCCTATAATACTTCCCAGAAAAATTAAGAATCCAACTGGTTCTTGAGGGTTTGGAAAGACTTCTAGGTTGGTGATAAGGAAAGATTTCCCAGGCTGTCAATTTATGTAAAAGAGCAAGCTCAAATTACCAAAAATTGAGTATATTCAGGAATAACAGTGGAATGGCAACTTGGGACACTAGCAGTCTACAGGCGAGTCCATTGAGGGTTTGAGGCAGTCTATATTCATGGGAAAGGAGTGCAAAGAAGGGGGAGTTTAGCTAGAGTGCAAGTAGCAAGGTCATTGGCTTGAGGTGGGGAGGGGTTCTTGGTGGATGTTCATTGGTCAAGGGATAAGTTTCCATTTTCTATATATCAGGCATTTATGGGAAATCAGTCTCTCATTCCTTAAGTTTTATTTTCCTTTCTTTTTTTTTCCAGTTTAAGTTTTATTTTCCTGAGGATGCATGAGTGAGGTTCTCCATGTCATATTCTCTGGTTCCACTATAGATTTGAATCCTTTCACAAGGCAGAGGGAAGAGGATGTGTAAAAGCCCTGAGGCAGGAGCAGCATGGCTTGTTCAGGAAACAGGATATAGTTTGAGTGGTGAGAACACATGGTACTTGGTAGGGCCTGGCAACAATGAGGCTGTTATCATACACTGTGGCCAGATTGCAAAGGGCCTTGAATGATTTTGGATTTAAATGAGTAGAAAAAGATGGAACGATTGAGATTTTAACAGGAGAGTAGTGTAGTCATTTGAGTTTTAGAAAGATAAACCATGGGGTGGCTTGGTGGCTCAGTGGGTTAACCATCCGGCTCTTAGTTTCAGCTAAGGTCATGGTCTCGGGGTCATGAGATGCAGCCCCACATCAGGCTCTGTGCTCAGCAGGGAGTCTGCTTGGGATTCTCTCCCTATCTCTCTGCCCCTCCCTTCCTTTCTCTCTCTTAAATAAATAAATACATCTTTTTAAAAAATAATTCATGACGACAGAGTAATTTTAGGTGGGAGAAAAACAGAAGTAAGGAGTTCAGTGAGGTCACAATTACAGTAGATAATAAGCTCTGGAAGTGGCTGTTAGGACAAAGTAAAGGACTGGATTTGAGAGACCTTTTAGAAGTAGACTGGACAGGAACTCAGTGACCAATTGGATGTAAACAGTGGAGGAGAAGCAGTGTATATCAACTTTGAAATTGGATGCTAGGGAGGATGATGATGTCACTAACTGAGCTGGTGAATATAGTTCAGTTTTAGATAAAATGAGTTTAAAGTGCCTAGGAGACAATCAGCAGGAGACAATCAGCAGGAGACAATTACCAGTTTCCTTCCTTGAGAAGGAAACTGGTGTTTTGAGTCTGGAGATTAGGATTGGAAATTGGGGGAGGCTGAATAATGGCCCCCAAAGAGATGTATATTTTCATCTCTGGAACCTGTGAATGTTAACTTATATGGCAAAAGGGACTTTGCAGATGCCATTAAGTTAGGGATCTTGAGATCCAGGTGGACCTTAAATGTAATCACAAGTATCTTTCTAAGAGCAAGGCAGAGAGAGATGTGACTACAAAAGAGGGAACAGGAAGCAATGACAGAAGCAAAATGTTGTAGTGCAAGGAAGAAGTCATAATCCAACAAATGCAGGAAGCCTCCATAAACTAGAAGAAGCAAGGAAGGACTTCTCTGCTACAGCCTCCAGAAGAAGTCAGCCCTGCTGACCCCTTGGCTTTATCTCAGTGAAACTGACTTCAGACTTTTGCTCCAGAACTGTAAGAATATAAATGTGTGTTGTTTTAAACCATCGGCTTTGTGGTAAACTGGTTTCGGCAGTTAAAGGAAACTAATACAGAGGTATAGTTCAGGAAATAATTGGCAAGAAGCACCTAGAATAAAATCATCTAGCGGGGAGAGAGAGCATGTAGGGTAAGGAGCTAGGAGGACCCAAGAAGGGATCTTGGAGATCAACTCTTAACCTTCAGAGAGAGACAGACTTCCCAATATTCCTGTTCTACAATATGACAGACTAGATATCCTGAATATAATCCTCTCACTGAAGGCAACTAAAAATAGTTGACAAAGTATTTTTTAGTCTTTTTGAAATGCATTTTATGCTGACAGCAAAGTAAGAAATACTTAGAAGTCAAGTACTAAATGCAAGTGGGGACCTAGGAAGTAAGCAAAAACCTGGAGAGGACTTGGCCTTGAGGGCATTTGCCAAATGAGTGAATACAAAGGTTAAAGTGTGCGCAAAGTGAGAAGTCAAGGCATAGACCCCTCTGCTTAAATCTGAATCCCCAAAAGACTACACCTTTTGTGTAAAGATGAACTACAAAGAAAGTTTCTGCTCCATCCCCCCACACACTCCCCCCCCCCCCCCCCCCCCCCCCCGCAAACTGCAAGGAAAATTACCTGCCTTGAGAGTTGACTGTGAATGGAGGGAGAGAAAAAACTGAGAATTTGTAACAGCCAGCACTCACACAGGCTTGTAGCCCAAATTCACACTATACCTGGGAGTCCAAAAAAATTGAAGTCAAGAATTAAATTTAAAGTAAGCCTTAATGTGTAGTTTCTAGGCACCTGGAAGAAACAGGTGCAAATCTGTCCTAAAGGAACCCATCTCCAAGAAAAGGCTTCAAAGAATTCCCATCAGTAAACTCTAAAGAAGTATGTGCTCATGTTCAAAATCACAAAATATAAAAGGAAATAATATACCATGAGCAGGGGCCAGCAGAAACAACAAACACAACCAGACTACAAAACATTAGCTATTGGAATTACCACACATAGAATATAAAATATGTCAAATATATTTAAAGAAATAAGAGAAAGATTTGAAAATATGCATAAAACATGACCCAGCAGATTTGAAAAAGACTCAAAAGAACTTCTAGAAGTTTAAAACATAGACATACCTCGGAGATATGGTAGGTTTGATTTTAGACCACCTCAATAAAGTGAATATTGCAATAAAGCAAGTCAAATGAATTTTTTGGTTTCCCAGAGCATATAAAAGTTATGTTTACACTATAGTCTATTAAGTGTGCAATAGCATTACATCTAAAAAAAAGTACATACCTTAATTTAAAAATACTTTATTGCTAAAAAATGCTAACTGTCTTCTGAGCTTTCTGAATGAGTTGTAATCTTTTTGCTGGTGGAGGGTCTTGCCTTGATATTGATGGCTGCTGACTGCTCAGGGTGGTGGTTGCTAAAGGTTGGGGTGACTGGCAATTTCTTAAAATAAGACAACGATGAAGTTTGCCTCATCAATGGATTCTTCCTTTCATGAACAATTACTCTGTACCATGCAATACTGTTTGATAGCATTTTACCCACATTAGAACTTTAAAAATTGGAGTCCATCCACTCATACCCTGCCACTGCTTTATTGACTAAGTTTATGTAATGTTCTAAATCCTTCATTGTCATTTCAACAGTCTTCCCAGCATCTTCACCAGGAGTTTGTTCCAACTCAAGAAACCACTTCCTTGCCATCCATAAGAAACAACTCCTGATCTGTTCAGATTTTATCGTGAGCTTGCAGCAATTCAGTCCCATCTTCAGGCTCCATTTCTATTTCTAGTTCTCTTGATGTTTCCACCACATCTGCAGTTCCTTCCTCCACGATGTCTTGAACCCCTTAAAGTCATCCATGAGGGTTAGAATCAACTTCTTCCAAATTCCTATTCATGTTGATATTTTGACCTTTTCCCATGAATCATGAATATTCTTAACAGCATCTAGAACAGTGAATGCTTTCCAGAACGTTTCAATTTGCTTTGCCCAGATCTGTCAGAGAAATCTGTATCTGTAGCAGCTATAGCCCTACAAATGTATTTCTTCAGTAATAAGACTTGAAAGTGGAAAATACTCCTTGCTCTATGGGATACAGAATGGATGTTGCATTAGCAGGCATGAAAACAACATGTACATCTCATTGTACATCTCATTTGGAGTTTTCTGTTTGTTTTGTTTTGTTTTAGTAGGCTACTCACCCAATGTGGGGCTTGAACTCCTGACCCTGAGCTTAAGAGTCATATGCTCTACCAACTGAGGCAGCCAGGTGCCCCTCAGTTAGAGTTCTTGGGTGGCCAGGTATATTGTCAATGAGCAGTAATATTTTGAAAAAGTCTTTTTTTCTGAGGAGTAGGTCTCATCAGTGGACTTAAAATATTCGGTAAACCATGTTGTAAACATACTGTCATACAGGCTGTGTTGTTAGCACAGATAGAGGAGATTCAGCATAATTCTTAAGGGTCCTAGGATTTGCAGGATGGCAATGAGCATTACTTCAGCTTAAAGTCACCAGCTGCATTAGCCCCTAACAAAAGAGTCTGTCTGTCCTTTGAAGCTTTGAAGCCAGGCATTCTCTTCTCTTGCTATGAAGGTCCTAGATGGCACCTTTTTCCAATAGAAGGCTGTTTCATCTATATAGAACATCTGTTTAGTGTAGGCACCTTCATTAATGATCTTAGCTAGATCTTCTGGATAACTTGCTGCAGCTTCTACATCAGTGCTTGCTGCTTCACCTTGCACTTTTATGTTATGGATATTGCTTCTTAAACCTCATGAACCACCCTCTGCTAGCTTCAAACTTTTCTGCAGCTTCCTCACCTCTTAGAGCCTTCATAGAACCCAAGAGAGTTAGGGCCTTCCTCTGGATTAGGTTTTGGCTTAAGAGAATGTTGTGGCTGATTTGATCTATTATCCGGACCAATAAGACTTTCTCTAAATCAGCAATAAGGCCGTTTTGCTTTCTTATCATTTGTGTGTTGCTGGAGTAGTACTTTTCATTCCCTTTAAGAACTTTTCCTTTACATTCAAAACTTGGCTAACTGGCTCAAGAGGCCTAGCTTTTGGCCTATCTCAGCCCCTGACATGTCTTCCTCACTAAGTTTAATCATTTCTAGCTTGTGATGACATATGACTTTTTATTTCACTTGAACACTTAGAGGCCATTGTAAGGTTATTAGTTGGCCTAATTTCAATATTGTGGTGTCTCAGGGAATAGGGAGGCCTGAGGAAAGGGAGAGAGACAGGGGAATGGCTGTTCAGTAGAGCAGTCAGAACACACTTGGTGGTTCATGGTGCCCCAAAAGGATTACAAAGTAACATCAAATATCGCTGATCACAGATCACCAAAACAAACACCATAATAATAAAAAAAGCTTGAAATATTCTGAGAATTACCAAATGTGACACAGACACATGAAGCGAACCAATGCTGTTGGAAAAATGGTGCCAGTAGATTTGCTCACTGCAGGGTTGCCACAGACCTTCAATGTGTAAGAAACACAGCATCTGCCAAGTCAATACAGTAAAATGCAATAAAGCAAGGTCTGCCCAATATTTGAAATAAAAAACACAATGGATGGATTTAATACCAGCCTAACCATAGCTGGAGCATGGACTAGGAAAGAGAGATCCACAAAATTTTACATAATGTAGTCCAAAGAGATGGAAAATATGAAAGAAGTTATAAATCATGGAGATATATTCAGGAAATATAATGATCTTTTAAGTGGAATTCCAGGCAGGAGGTAGATGATGGAAGGGATAAAAGCAGTAATTGAAAGGATAATGACTGAGACTTTCCAGAAATGACAAACCACAGATTCAACAAGCCCAACAAATCCTAATAAGGAAATTTACACTTAGACACATTCTAGCAAAATTTCAGAATACCGTAAACAAAGAGAAAAAATTTAAAAGCAGCCAGAGGAAAAAAAAAGCCAGATGACTTTCAACAGGACAACAGTTAGACTTCCTAACCACTATGGAAGCCAGAAAAAGGTTAAAATCTTCAATGTGTTGGAAGAAAATTACTGTCAACCTAAATTTGCATATTATCTTTTAAGAACAATGGAAAAAGCAGACATCCTCAAACAAGCAAACAGAAACTGAGAGTTTGCCACCAACAGACCCTCACTAAAGGAAATTCTAAAGGCAGAAAGAAAGTGAGCACAGATGGAAGGTCAGAGATGACTAAAGGAACGAGGATCAAGGAAAGTGCTAAATATGTGGTTAATTGTAAATTTCAGCTAAAATGGGCAACAATAAGAATCTCTTAAGTTAAAAAATAGCTAGAAATGAAATACACAACCATCTATAGCATATAAGTTTGGAGGAGAATGATCAGAGTTAAAGTATTCCATATTTTTTATTGTTTGGGAGAACAGTAAAGATATTTGGTATCCAAGTTAAAATTTGTAGCATAACTACCAGAAACATGTATAACTTTTTAATTAAAAAGGAAAAAAATAGAAAAAAGTAATCCATACCAAAAAAGGAGATGAGAACAGAAAAAAATATTGAATGTTCAAAACACATAAAAAGCACAAAATAAGGTGGAGAAATAAATTCAAATATCTCAGGAATTAAAATAAGCAAAAATAGGGGCACCTGGGTGGCTTAGTTGGTTGAGCGTCTGACTCTTGATTTTGGCTCAGGTGATGATCTCAGAGTCATGAGATCAAGCCCCACGTGGGGCTCTGCGCTGGGTGTGGAGCCTGTTTGAGATTTTCTCTCTCCCTCTCCCTCTGTTCCCCCCCCAACCCTACTCTCTCTCTCTCGCAAATAAATAAATAAATCTTTTAAAAATAATAAAAATAGACTACCTGCCCAACTTATAAAGCCAAAGATTTACAGATGGTATGTGTATGTATTGTATACATATGCATTCTGTTCTAAAGAATTCAGCTAAATTCTATTTAAGTCACATTTAAAACATAAGGATTCAGAAAAATTAGAATAAGAGTGTGAAAAAAATGGTACCATACAGACACTAACCAAAAAAGGTTGATGTTGGAATATTAATATCAGACAAAATAGTCCTTAAGACAGGAGGCTTTAAAGAGAATCATTTCATTAAGGATAAAAGGTTCAGTTCTACAGGAAGATATAAGAAGTTCCCTAAACTTGTAAGTACTTAGATCAAGCTGACAAAATCAGTGAGGAGGTAGAAGATTAGAACAACACAATTAATAAGCTCGCTCTAATTGAATAAGTATTTAGAACATTGCACCTAACAACTACAGGATACATATTCTTTTCAAGCAGTATGGAGTATTTTTGAAAATTGACCACATGCTGAGTTATAACGCAAATATCAACACTTATCAAAAGATTGAAATCATATACCACAGTTTATGACCATAATGCAATTAAATTAGAAATCAATAACAGAAAGATAACTAGAAAAGGCCTATATGTGGAAAATTAAGATATCTTCTTCTAACTAACTTGAGGGTCAAAGAAGAAATTATAGAAATTAGAAAATGCTTAGAATGTGTGATGACAAAAATACTAGAAATTAAGATGTATTAGGAAAGATGAAAACCTCACAATAAGCTAAGAAGTTAGAAAAACAATAATGAAGTAAAGAAATAAAAGAATGGAAAAAAGTGGAAATGATAAATTTAACAGCAGAAATCAAAGAAATAGAGAAAAAATACGAAAAAGGATTAACAAGACCCAAAATTCTTCCTTTGAAAAGCCTTTTACAGATAAATATTAAAACAAAAGAGAGATCGTAACTACAGTTGAGGCAGATAATTAAATGGTTAAAAAGAAGGATTATGAATAACTTTAAGGCTATGAATTTGAAAATTTAGAGAAATTGGGGCACCTGGGTGGCTCAGTCTGTTGAGCAGCTGCCTTCCATTCGGGTCATGGTCCCGGTGGGTCCTGGGATTGAGCCCCTCATCGGGCTCGCTCCCTCACGGGAAGCCTGCTTCTCTCTCTCTGCCACTCCCCCTGCTTGTGATCTCTCTCTCTCTCTCTCTCTCTCTCTCTCAAATAAATATATAAAATCTTTAAAAAAAAAGAAAATTAGAGAAATGGATAAGTTCTTAGAAAAAGATAACTTACCAAAACTTTTTCAAGAGGAAAAAGAAAATAATAGTCAAAAAAATTTTTTAAAGAAAATAAATCGTTTATATAAAATTGTCCCACAATGTAAAAACCAAGACCAGATCAATTTTTTTTGTTGCAGTTTTCCTTTTTAAATTTTTTATTGTAATAATTTTCAATCATGCAAAAAGAGGAAAGAAAGCGTCAATGGTTATCAGCATTTACTTTTCATTCAAACTCCTCACCCCCAACTTTAAAGAAACTTTTTTTTTTTATTTTTATTGAAGTATAGCTGACAATGTTACATTAGTTTCAGGTATAATATAGTGATTCAAGAAGTCTGTAGGGTGTGCTGTGCTCACCAAGTGTAGCACAGTCTGTCACCATACAACACTATTACAATACCATTGACTATGTTTTCTGTGCTGTACCTTTTACCCCTGGGACCTACTCAGTCCATAACTGGAAGCCTCCCACTCTCCTTCCTCCGTTTTGCTCATCCCCCCATCCCCCACGCTTCTGGCAACCATCAGTTCTTTGTATTTATGGATCTCTTTCTACTTTTTGTTTGTTTATTCATTTGTTTTTTTAGATTCCATATGTAAGGGAAATCATATGGTATATGTCTGTCTCAGTCTGACTTATTTCACTTAGCATAATACCCTCTAGGTCCATCCATGTTGTGGCAAATGGCACATCTCATCTTTTTTATAGCTGTGTAATATTCCATTATATTCTGTGGGATATATATATATATATATATATCCCATCACAGCTTTATTTATTTATCAATGGACACTTGGGTTTCTATCATACCTTGGGTATTATAATAGTGTTGCAATAAACATAGGGATGCATATATCTTTTTTGAATTAGTGCTTCCATTTTGTTTTGGTAAATACCAGCAGTGGAATTACTGTATCATATAGTATTTCTATTTTTAATTCATTTTTTATTTTGAAATAAATTTAGACTTACTGAAAATTTCCAAAAATAGTACCAGGAATTCCTATATACCTTTTAGCCAGCTTACCCTATTGTTAATATTTTATATAATCATAATACAATTAATCAAAACTAAGATGTAAACCTTGATGCTGTAGTACTAACTAATCTTCAGACTATATTTGAATTTCTCAAGTTTTTCCATTAATGTTCTTTTTCTTACCCGAGGTCCAACTAAGAGTCTCCTGCAACCTGTAATAGTTCCTCAAGACCAGATGGGTTAACTGGTGAGTTCTAACAAGTATTCAGGAAACAAATAATTCCAATCTTTCACAAACTATTCCAAAGACAAAAAAGTGGAAACGCTCCCTAGCTCATGTTACGAAGTTAGCATAACTTTGATACTTGAGGCCAATCTCACTTAGGAACATTGGTACAAAAAATTTAGACAAAATATTAGCAAATCAAACTCTCAAGCACATGGAAAATTAATAAATCATGACCACGGTGGATTTACTCCAGGAATACAAAGTTGGATTAACATTAGATAACCAATTAATGAAATAAATTAATATATTAAATGTAGAAAATCATATAACCATCTCAACAGGTGCAAAATTTTTAAAATTCAGCATATGGTCTTGGTAACAGTTCTTTTTTTAAAGTGAGGTATAATTGACATACAATGTTATATTAATTTCAGGTATTTGTAATATAATGATTTTATATTTGTATATATTACAAAATGATCACTACAGTAAATCTGCTTAATATCCACCACAATACATAGTTACAGAATTTATTTTTTCTTGTGATGAGAACTTTTGCTTAACTATCTTAGCAACTTTCAAATATGCAGTACAGGATTATTAACTATTGTTACCATGTTGCATATTACACCCATGACTTGTTTATTTTATAACTAGGAGTTTGTACCTTTCGATTCTCTTCACCCAATTTGCCACTCTCCACCCCCTGCTTCTGGCGACCACCAATCTGTTCTCTGGATCTATGAGCTTAGTTTTTGTTTTTATTTTCAGATTTCATGTATAAGTGAGATCATAAGGAATTTATCTTTCTCTGTCTGACTTATTTCACTTAGCATAATGCCTTCAAGGTCCATCCATGTTGTTGCAAATGGCAAGATTTCATTCTTTCTTATGGCGAAATAATATCCCATTGCATATGTATACACCACATTTTCTTTCTCCATTCATCCATTCGTGGATACTTGGTTATTTCCATATATTGGATATTAACAATTCTTAAACTAAGAATAGAAGGAAATTCGTAATCTGATAGAGGATATCTACACAATATACAGCAAACATGATACTTAATGGGGAAACATTGAAAATATTCCCTATAAGATTAGGAAAGAGACAATACTACTATGACTACTTCTATTCAACATTGTACTGGAGAACCTAGCTAGCTCAAAAAAGCAAGAATAAAAGAAGTGAAAGTATCATTGCCCACATTCTCCACCAAAAACTTAAAAATAAATAAAAATAGGGGCACCTGGGTGGCTCAGTTGGTTAAGTGTCTGCCTTCAGCTCAGGTCATGATCTCAGGGTCCTGGTTTTGAGCCCTACATCGGGCTCCCTGCTCAGCGGGGAGCCTGCTTCTCCCTCTCCTGCTGCTCCCCCTCCTTGTGCTCTCTCTCTCTCTCTCTCTGCCAATTAAATAAATAAAATCTTAAAAAAAAATATATATATATGTAAATAAAAACAATGAAAGTATATGCATGGCTTAAAAGGAACAAAACTCTCATTGTTCACAAATGATATATGACCATCCACAAATGATATATGACCATCCACATACAAAATCCCACAAATATACAAATGATGAATATTAATGAGAAATTTTAGCCAAATTGTTGCTTATAAAATCAATAGACAAAAGTTAGTTACATTTTTACCCACTAGCAACAACATAATTTGAAAATATAAAGTTGAAAATATGCCACTTAAACAATATTAACAATATCAAGTACCTGAAATAAATCTAGCAAAATAAGTACAAAACCTTTATGAAAAAAGTGTAAAGTTTTATTAAAGAAACCTTAAAGGAGGGCGCCTGGGTGGCTCAGTTGGTTAAGCAACTGCCTTCGGCTCAGGTCATGATCCTGGAGTCCCGGGATCGAGTCCCACATCGGGCTCCCTGCTCGGCAGGGAGTCTGCTTCTCCCTCTGACCCTCTTCCCTCTCGTGCTTTCTCTCTCTCATTCTCTCTCTGAAATAAATAAATAAAATCTTTAAAAAAAAATTATCTTTTCCTACCCTTTCCTTCCATTTCACCATAAGTAGTGTGTGATTCACTGTGATTAAATACTCCAGTGTGTTCTGATTAAACCCCCTCCTGCCTAATCAGAAACCTCATGTTCTCAATCATCCTCCCTCCTTCCTTCTCTCTCTCTCTCTCTCTCTCACACATACACACACACCTGTCTCCAACTCCCCCCTCTGAATACTCTTTCCTCCCAATAAAACAAGGTAAAAATTTTTAACACTAAACAAATGAACAAACAAACAACTCTTCCTCAACCCAGTGTCCCTTCCAAAACCAGGACACCATATCCTATCGTGAACTGCATGTCCCTGGTACCATTCACAGAATCAACATGGGGAGTAAGGTCTCCTAGGATTGACCATTACACAACCTAAGCAATTGCCTGCGATGGCCCTCTTCAAATTGTCTCCTTCCCTTATGGTCACTCTTCTTGGAAAAAAAGAGAGAAGCTATACTTGCTGTTTCTTCTTCCTTATCTTCTATTCACCCTTTAACTCTGTGTTCTGACTTCTGCCCCTACCACCTCTCTGTGCTCAGGCCAATGGTTTCTTATCAACAAATCAAATGGACTTTTTTTTTTTTTTTGTCTTTATCTTACCCAGTGGTTATTTGAAGTTATAGACCATTCCTTTCTTCAGATTCCTTCTTTAACTTTCATCCTCTTCTAATTTTCCTTCATCTCACCTTGCTGGTCAGTTCTCCCCAGATTCCTTCAAGGACTTCTGTCCCCTGGGCCCTGCTTAGATGTCAGTGTTCTCTGGGGTTATGTCCTAGGATCTCTATCCTTTCACCTTTTCCAGTTTGCTTGGGTGACATAGTTGAAATGCTTGGCTTTACCTATAGTGGGGTCACATTTTGAAACAGGGAGTTTGGGGGAGGCGGTGGAGAGGGAGATTCTAAAGTCAAGTATAATATAATTTACCCTTTGAAATCCTTTGAATAGTGCATGACACAATATAGCACCATCTCCTGTAAGTCCAGATAGTTTTTCCTCCAGCTTTGGAAGAGATTATTGAGTTTCAGCTAAGAACTCAACTTGGGTTTAGGACCATAAATGTAAAAAAAAAAAAAAAAAACGTATAGGGACACCCAGCTGGCTCAGTTCATAGAGCATCTGACTCTTGATCTCAGGGTCATGAGGTTTGAGCCCCATGTTTGGTGTAGAGATTACTTTAAAAAACAGGTATAGTGTATAAATTACCAACACTCAGTATAGGGGACTGTTCAGTCCAGGGAACCTGAAATGTGCTAAGAGTTCTGCCTCTCTTATCATGTTGGTTTTGAGACATATGCTGTATGACAGGAATGGTGGGAAAATCCTTCTGTCATTTTAATTATTGATTTTCTTTATTCTTTTTGTTTTCCCAAAGGTATATAGTTGGATTTGCATAAGTAAAATGTGCATGTGTACTCTACTACCTGTATGTAAACAATTCTCCTGTCTGTATCTCTGGTCTGGTCTTTTGCAACAAGGCCCCCATGCTGGAAATCCCCTTTGTAGGCTGATTATCCCTTCATATTAACACTCTCTAGACTAGACTCAAGACAGTGCAGTAGGTCCTTTCAATGTGATGGTGAAGTGTTGTTTAACTGGTCTACCCAGTAGGGGGCACCTGGGTGGCTCAGTGGGTTAAGCATCCGACTCTGGGCTCAGGTCTTGATCTCAGGGTCCTGAGCTCAGGCCCTGTTGTGGGCATGGAGACTACTTAAAAAAAAAAAAAAAATTTTAAGTAAGTAAAAAAATAGGTCTACCCAGTAATTATTTCATTGGGGAGTGTACCACATTGTAGTTTATTATTATTATTGGAATTTATAAATTAAGGGGTCACACTCTGCAGTTACATGTTACCTTGCAGATTTTTGCCTGGTTGAGATGCAAACAGTTCTGTCCCATAGACGAGGTAATCCTAAGATTTTATTGCTCTAACACTAACCAGATCAGTCTTTGACTTAAAAGAATAAAAAACTAATCTTGATTTCTCTCCTGATGGCCTCTATAAACCCCCCATTCCTCAAGTCTCTTGGAACCATTTTAACTAAATTACTGGTTCCCTTATTATTTAATGAGTTGAAATCTTTGACCGTGTCCATTCTATATTAATATGAGTCTCATGTTTTTAACTTTTTAAAAAATTATGCTCTGACCCCATGCTGCTACTGATAAATTATTTTCCAAATCACTTATCATGTTATTTCTCTGCTTATTTACCTTAATGGCTCCCTGTAACTTTAAAGACTGTTGTTTATATTCCTTGCTTGCTACTTTCTTGTTCTTCATGGCCTTGGCCCTACCTACTTTTCTTTCTTTCTTTCTTTCTTTCTTTCTTTTTTTAAGATTTTTATTTATTTATTTCTCAGAGAGAGAGAGAGAGAGAGAGAACACAAGCAGGGTGAGCGGCAGGCAGAGGGAGAAGCAGGCTCCCCACTGAGCAAGGAGCCCAATGGGGAACTCGATCCCAGGACCCTGGGATCATGACCTGAGCCGAAGGCAGGCACTTGACTGAGCCACAGAGGCATCCCGCCCTGCCTACTTTTCTAGCCAATCTCTTGCAACCCCCCACAAATACTTGGTGTTCTAACCACAGATATTACTAAACAAACGGCACTTTCTTTTTCTGTGCGTGTGCTGGTTTCTTCATCTGGAACTCCTCCCCCTTTCCATCCTTGCTGTCCTTTTTCCTTTCCCCTCCCTTCTATCTTACTTATCCTTCAAGACTCAGGGCGCCTGGGTGGCTCAGTCGGTTAAGTGGCTGCCTTCGGCTCAGGTCATGATCCCGGAGTTCCAGGATCGAGTCGCGCATGGGGCTCCCTGCTCAGCAGGGAGTCTGCTTCTCCCTCTGACCCTACCCCCTCTCGTGTGCTCTCTCTCTCTCTCTCTCTCTCTCTCTCTCTCTCATTCTCTCTCTCAAATAAATAAATAAAATCTTTAAAAAAAAAAAAAAGACTCAGCCCAGGTCTCACCTCCTGTAGAAGCCTCCCCTGAGACCCTTCCTGGGGTAGGTGTTCCTCTCCTATGCTGTCCTTACCACTATTGCAATGCTCACCATACTCTCTACAATGCTTCATTTACCTGCCTGTTTCTGAGACTAAAGCTGGATTGTAAGCTCTTGAGCTAGGAACTGAATTGAACATCTCATAAGTACTTAGACTGTGCTATTAAGAAAATGATCTATTTGCCTCATCTGCCTCAGCCAAGAATAAATTCTTATAGTCCAATTATGTTGTTTATTGCCAACAATGTGCTAAACGTAAACAAAGTTTGATGTAGCCTCTTTCCAATGACACCAGCTCCTAAACTTAACCACTATTACATAGATTGTTTCTTGATTCCTTCTTAATGTTATAGTCAGTGAAAGTAATAAATTTTTTATCATGCTTTTGTCTAATAGAGGCTGTTCCATGCTTTGCAATCGTATGCTTCCCAATCATATACTCATTAAAATATTTGGAATTTTATTCATACTTCAAGTTTTGCCTCCAGTCAAAAGAAACAGTTTATAAGCATGGAAGTGGTCCCATTTTCCCCCCAAGATATCTAGAGGAAATTCTCTCTTGCTGGTTTTAAGGCCAAGGCTTCCACTGGCACGTTAAGTGTCCATGGCCCTGTGATATTAGGGTGTGCCACAGCTTTACCCGGTGTATTGTGGGGGCCTCAACTAGACTTTCCTCTCAACCCCTTCAAACTGTGGCTCATCTGCCCACGAGACATTTCATTGTGTGATTTCCTATTGACAAATGTTTTTCTTGTGCTTTTCTAAACGTTGTTCTGTCTGGAGGAAGTTTGTTCCCTTTGGCAGAAAACACTATTCATGAGAAAAAAATTCTAATGAAAAGAATCCTAGACTTCAGTGCTGAGTATCAGCAACATAAGGAAAAGGACAACTGCATGAGGATTAGAACTTTATACGTGTCATTGACTTCAGGCTCCAACCAAAGCAAAGACTGCATCAGGATAAATCCTCTTATGCTTTAACTCACTCTGAACAGCCCTCAGATGTCAAGGTTCATGGTAAAATGTGTTCGGTCTGTGCCCTGAAGTACTTTGAGCCTCTAATCTTTGGGAAAGAGTACTTTACTCTTTCATTGCAGGTTAAAAAAGCATTATCAGGAAAGGTGAAATAGAGTTACTTGAGGGTCTCTTGTTAGGTTCCTTATTTCTTTAGATAAGCACCTCCTCCTATCAATGGAGACTTCTCAGAAGATTTTAAAAAACAAAGTCTTAGGTGATAACAATGTTTCTGCCTCTTTGCAGTGGGATTGGTTGGATCTCAAACTAAGTTCTGAGTGTCCTAATGGGTTCCTTGGAAATTCCTCAGGATCAAGAGAGCTAAGTAGATAGAGCTTGCCACCCCAGTTTCAATATGAGCAGCTCTGTTTTTGTCCATTTTATATAAATTGGGCTCTAACATATTTTATTTGAAAAAAGAGTTCCAGTGCTTAAAGATAGGTTTATAAAAAGAAAACAGAATCAGAATACTTTTTCTGGATTGAGTAATTAGCTTACACTGCATGCAGATAAAGTAGGCTTAGTGCAAAGCAATATTTATTTTTTTATTCATTATACTAGAAATATCTGTGGAACTTCTCCTATATGCAAAGCAGTGTGCTAGGTGCTGGAATAGAACTGTAAAAATAGGCATGTACCTGCCTCATGGACTGTGTAGTCTAGTGGAAAGACAGCCAATAAGTAATTAGTGTGCATTATGATAACTAGGTGTGTGGGGTGGGAGGGGGAGGGAGTCAAGAAAAGCTTCTGAATGTTAGCAAAGCAAAAGTAAGGAAGTAGGAGTGTTCAGGAAATGGGACTTGAATATGTAAAAGTCTGTGAGTGAGAGAGACCATGGCTCTCTTGAAGAATTGGAAAAAAAAATGTATTAACTCTGGGGTGTAGAGTGCAAATTAGAGAAACCTTGTAAGCTATCTTAAGGAATATAGATTTTAACTTAAGAACCATGGGAAACAGCAGGGTAAAACAATCAGATTTCTGTTTTTAAAAGCCACTCTGGCTGTAGGGTGGAGAATGGAATGAAGAGGAACAGAGTGGGGAACCAGAGGAGAAGGCTTTTAGAGTGTTCTAAGACGTGGGGGTTCCCAAGTTCAGGGATGTGTAGTGAGATGTGGGCAGAGATAATGCAGAATTATTTTCCACTGGACCTGATGATTGAAGGGTTGAGTGTTGGGTATGGAAGGGGGGGTGTCAAGGATGCTATTCGGTTTTCTGGCTCAGGCAACTGAGTGGATAATGGAGCCATTCATAGAGACAGCAAACTCAGGACGTATTCCACATATATGTGAGATCATACAGTATTTGTCTTTTTCTAACTTATTTCAGCTAGCATAATGCCCTCAGGTTTCCTCCATGTTATTGCAAGATTTTCTTCTTTTTTTAAAACAGCTTAATAGTATTCCATTGTGTATATATACTACAATTTTTTTTCTAGCCATTCATCTGTTGATGGGCACTTAGATTTTTTTCCATATCTTGGCTATTATCAATAATGTTGCAGTGAACATGGAGGGGGGTGTAGAGTGAAGATATTTCTTTGAGTTACTGATTTCATCTTTGGATATATACTCAGAAATAGAATTGCTGGGTCATTTGAGGGTTCCATTTTTAATTTTTAAGAAAAATTTTTATCATTGACGTATTGTTGACATACCATGTTATATTAATTTAAGGTGTACAACATGGTGACTTAACAGTTCCATACACATTAAGCTGTGCTCACCATGATAAGTGTAGTTACCATCTGTCACCATAAAACATTATTACAATATTATTGACTATATTCCCTATACTGTGCTTTTCATCTCCATATTATTTATTTTATAACTAGAAATTTGTACCTCTTAATCCCCTTCACTTATTTCACTCATCCTCCCCCCTCCCCAAATTTTTAATTTTTTTGAGGAACATGCTTATTGTTTTTCTTAATGGCTGTACCAATTTATATTCCCACCAACAGTGCACAAAAGTTCTCTTTTCTCCATGTCCTCGCCAGCATCTGTTATTTCTTGTCTTTTTGATGATAGCCATTCTTATGAATGTGAGGTAATATTGCAGTTTTGAGTTGCAGTTCCCTAATAATTAGTGATGACCAACACTTGACAAGAGAAAAATTATTTGTGGCAGAGAAAAATTACTTGCAATTTATAATACCCAACTGATTCCAAAGAAAGTTCTTTGGTGAACAAAGACCTGGATGTGAGGGTGCAAGATTAAGAGAGTTCACTAAATTGTTCTGCATTAGAAAATTTTTATTATTTTTTGCAGGAAATAGAGTGGGAGGGCAGGGATAAGAGACAATGCTGTGAAATCTAGAACCAGGGAAAATTTAGAAATTATGTGAGGACAAGATTAAAGGGAGAAGAGGTCATCAAGGGGAACTTTTGGGGGGGTGGGGGAGAACTGAGATGTTTAATAGCAGCTTCTATTAAAGTTTGCCATGTGGTACTTGATTATAACCCTTTCATGCATTGCTCCATGAAATCTACAATAATGTCTTGGGAAGTTAAGTTTGTCCTTGTTGAGTCTGGAAGTGCTGAGTCCTACTCAAGGTGTCTGTGAGCCCAGGACAGAGCTGCCTCTGAGGTCGAGGCATATGTGGGTCACATTACTCAGACATCAGCAACTTCTCTGGCTGAAGATATGCAGTGTTTTAAAAAAGCAGAATGAAGGAACAAACACCTGAAAACCATCATCCTTGGGCCCAAAACAACACAGCTCAGCTCTGAAGGATGAAAGTAGAGTTTCATCTGGCAAGGTACACAAAATCCAGAATATTTCAGCTTAATCCATAACTTCCCTATGTAGCTTGAAAAGGGTTATAGAACTTCCACTCAGCATCTTCCCGATCTGGACAATGTCACTTGTTCAGAACACATTTACCTGATGCTGCAAAATTTGTGTGAAAAGTCAAAGAATGAAACAGTATTCAGGAACTCCTAAGGCAAAGACTTTTCAATTGATTGGGAATTCTTTCCATGCCCAGAAAATCAGCAGCAGCTTTTGGAGCTCGTTGTGAGGTGATGGGGTAATAGGCTAGATTTTCAGAGCTTCCAGCAGAGTCTGTGGTCCCATTTAGCTCCATGGCTTTACTTTCCCACAGTTCTCTTTCCTTTTTCACAGTAGAACAGGGCCTATTAGGAAGCAAGAAATAGCTTTTAAGGAAAAGATCACAGAAAAATACATACCTTGAAAAACTGATAAGAGTGGAAATTGGATATAGATAAAGAGGACAGAGTGGAGGAGAGAGTCCAGGAAGCTTGTAGGATCTAAGAGTTGTGTGTAGTGTACTGCTTTGAAATAATGGCTACTCAAATGAATAAAGCTGCAGGAATATGTTGTGGGAAGTTAATTGCTTCAATTGCTGCCACTTCTAAAACAGCTCCATTTGAATTGGACAACCACTTTGTGTAGGATGACTAACAGGTACAAATGAGTGGATGGTGCTCTATAGCAAGGATAACATAAAGATAGCCCAGAATGAGCCACAGTGAGTCATCACATGAGCCAACTCAAAAAATTGAGCATTATAATGTAGAGGAAAGAACATAAGATTTAGAGTCAAATGGCCTAGATGAAAACCCAAGCTCTGGTACTTGCTACCTGTCTGCTTAGTACTTCTGAGACTCAATATCCTCTTTTTTCCCCCCTAAGATTTATTTATTTATTTTAGAGAGGGAGAGAATGGGGTGGAGGGGCAGGGGAGAGGGAGATAGAGTCTTAAGCAGACTCCCCGCCCAGCGCGAAGCCCAACGTGGGGCTTGATGTCAAGATCCTGAGATCATGACCTGAGCCAAAGAAAGAGTCTGAGGCTTAACCAACTGCACCATCCACACACCCCTGAGACTCAGTATCCTCTTATATAAAATGAGGTGTTATATGTTTCATGACTGTTATGAGGCTCAATGAATATAAAATATACATGGAAGCACTTTTATTTTTTTTTAAGATTTTATTTATTTATTTGACAGAGAGAGAGAGAGCGAGCGCATGTGAGCAGGAGCAGGGGGAGCAGCAGGGGGAGAGGGAGAAGCAGGCTCCCCGCTGAGCAGGTAGCCTGATGCAGGGCTCAATCCCAGGACCCTGGGATCACGACCTGAGCCCAAGGCAAATTTTAACCCACTGAGCCACCCAGGCGCCCCAAGTTTTTTTCTTAATTACAAAAGTGTATGTGTCCATTGCTAGAAACCTGGAGAACAGAAAGACAAAGGAAAACACCAAACAAGAACCCATAATTGTACCAACCAGGGAGAACAGATAGTATTTCAGTATGTTTTCAATCTTTTTTATATGTATGCATGTATACATACAGCACAGACTTTCTTTTAAACAAAAAAATAGCATTTTAACTGTGCATACTTATTTTCGTAACCTATATTTCCACTTAGCAGTATACTGCAAGATATTTCCTATGTCAATAGTCTTCTACTACATGTTTAGGAAAGCATATTTATTTATTTATTTATATTTGGAAAGCACTTCTAAAACTGTAAAGGGCCATTCAAATATCAGTAATTATTAAAATAGGAATGAATGGATATAGTCATCTCTCCCTCAATATTCAAAAAACCCTAAGCATCCCAAAAGTCATCCTGTAGCATTTTATTGGCAACGCTCTTAACTCACACTTAAGGTGAGTAAGATCTGGTGCGTGGGTGGCTCAGTCGTTAAGCGTCTGCCTTCGGCTCAGGTGGTGATCCCAGGGTTCTGGGATGGAGTCCCACATAGGGCTCCCTGCTTGGCGGGAAGCCTGCTTCTCCCTCTCTCACTCCCTCTGCTTGTGTTCCTGCTCTCGCTATCTCTCTCTCTCTGTCAAATAAATAAATAAAATCTTTAAAAAAAAAAAGTAAGATCATTTTTGTCTATCATTTCTTGTTTCTTTTCTGGTCTTTTCTTTGTAATACCTAGGAAGACAAAAATTCTGTATTTTATTTTAAATGCCTTTGATTTATTCTCTTCAAGTTTGCTTTGGCTATGATGTGCAGATTCTGTTGGGAGATGCTACATGTATGTCATGATGCTTCCCATTAACATAATTTAAAAATAATTACCCAGAAGTCTGGACTCACTGTCCCTTTGTTTTCCCATAATGAAGATATATATGCTTTCTCTATACACACAACTAGAAAACAAATTGCAACTCTGCTTTAGAAATGGTTAAAAAATATAAATGGACGAGTTAATCTGGTGTGAGGATGATTTGTCCGTTTTTCCCTAGCATGTATGTTCTGCATTGAGATTCTGGAGATGTGGATTCTCCTGACTTTGTGACTATTCATGCATGGTGGGCAAGCCACTCACCTTTACTCAACCTTGGTTTTCTTCTCTGTAAAATGTCAAGAGTAGAAGACATCATCTCTACACTTAAAGGCCACATTTGGAGAGCTGGGTGAGCGTTCTGATGGCATACCAGAGATAAGGTAGACGGTTATGCCCTGGAACAGCTCTAGCCAGGTTTTAAACTATTGAAATCTTCTGTATCACTTGTTAGAAACTGGAGCTTCAAAGCACCCTCATTTCTAAATCCATACCTTTCCATCTACCTGGCCCTTCCTCCTGGATTCTTAAACTCCTTCGAATTCCAGCAACTCAGGGACCTCTGGCTGGCATCCATTCTGTTTACTCAGTGCCTGACTTACCCAGTTTTAAACTCTTTTGAATATCACCTCTGGATTTAAATTCATTTGCATCCCCACTACACAATGCATGCCAGCTCATGATAGAGCTAAATCACTATCCCTGTGACTAAATCCTCTCAAGTTCACAGAATTGAAGACTGTGTTTGAGTTGGCCATTTTTGTATGTCTTAGATGAAAATAAAGTGAAAACCTTAAGTGAACTTTGTGAAATTTTAGCAACTTCCGTGTAATTTAAGGTAAAGTTGATACATTTATTTCTCTAAATATGTCTCAGTTGTTTTTATCGTTTGAGAAAGTAAAGTGAATTCTTTAAAAGTTTAGTTCTAGACTTCAAAATAGCAGGACAAGAGAATGTATTCTTTTTTTTTAATCTTTATTGAGGTATAAATCACATACCATAAAATCCACCCATTTAAAGTGTACTACTATTCAGGGGCGCCTGGGTGGCTCTGCTGGTTAAGCGTCTGCCTTCGGCTCAGGTCATGATCTCAGGGTCCTGGGATTGAGCCCTGCATTGGGCTCCCTGCTCAGGGAGGAACCTGCTTCTCCTCTCTCTGCCCCAACCCCCTGCTCCTGCTTCTCCTTCTCCCTCTCTCTGGTCCCCCACTCATTCTCTCTCTCAGATAAAAAATAAATAAAGGGTGCTATTCATTGGTTCTTAGTATATACGCAGAGTTGCACAACCATCTTTACAATCTAAGTGTATTACCCTAAAAAAGCCCCTACTCTTTAGCTGCCACTTCCCATTTCCCCTCCCCTCAGCCACTGGCAACCACTAATTTGTCTCTGTCTCTATGGATTTGCCTATTGTGGACATTTAATATAAATGGAATCGTGTAACATTTGGTTGTGACCAGCTTCTTTTGCTTAACATATTGTTTTTAAGGGTATGAGTGTATTCTTTTTTTGGAGGGGGGGATAGGAGTGTATTCTTGATGTTAGAATTGAACTGAAACCAGAAGCGATCCTGCTCAAAAGTTTGAAGAGGTAATAGTGCTTGGTTTTGGTGTCCTCTGCCCTCCTCTGCTACATTGAGCTCTCGCCCGCCCCCAGGCCTTCCCTCCCCAGGCAGTTTCCCAGTTCTGGTCTTATCTCCTCTTCCACAAACAAACCTCTTGTCAAATACCTCGACCTGTGGAGATCTGTTTTATCTCAAATCTCACCAGCTCATTGGAAGTAAGGAATCATGAGCACTGGGGACTTAATATGCTCTTCTCCTCTATTGTAATTACTGTAGTTTTCATTTTGGATCCCTAACTAAGGGCTGGGCTTTGCACTAAGCACATTTTTATACCTCACTTTAGGTAATTCTTGATAACTAAGGAGGTGTATATTAATATTTTAATTTCATGGAGGAGAAGGTAGAAGTTCAGATAAGTAACTTCCCTAAGGCATCCCATCTATCAAATGGCAGAATCACTGTGTCCATCCAGATGTATTTGATATTAAGGTCCGTGCTCTTAATTACTGCATTTTCTAGAGTTTAACACACACATTTTTCATAGTCCAGTGTCTCTGAAATTGGGATGCCTCTTACACTGATGGTATTTTGTTATAATTGGCATTGTTTTTTTTCTTTCTTAGTGGCACATAAAATAGCAGCACATTTTACAAGTGTTTATATCTTTGTTTTGATAAAGGTGGTACTAAACAATATTGCTTCCCTAAAAAAATTAACCTTGAATCATGAAATTGAAGGCATTCGTGACAGAGTTAGGAGGAGAGGGAGAAATGGGTTTTGAGGGGAAATTCTCCCCTCAACATAGCCGTGTATCACATAATACAGATGCCAACCTGCTTCCTCTGTGGATAAAAGTGACCTGATAAATGCTAGCCTCATAATGCCTTAATCACAGACAATTATGCTACTTTGAAACCTTCAAGTTTTTTCATCTCAGTATAAAGCAGTGGTGGTCTTGTAACATCAGCTAAAGAGGGGTCAGGGTTATTCAAATTGATTTAATTGAATTTAATTTTTAAACCAGTATGAATCTCATAAAGGATAATGTTCCAACTCTGAAAATGTTGAGAAATCATTGACCTACTGCAAATTTATATTAGGATATTAGATGCATAGTTGCAATGCCTCATGTATTTCTGTATTTTCTTCTCATACTTTCTGCCCACAACATTTTTGACAAGAAAATGAATATAAATGTTTTTGCTCAAAGAATTTCCTCCTGCTATTTTGCTTTCTGTTTACTGGCAGAGGCATTTTAAGTGGAAGGCCCTGTGACATTTTCAGAGCAGAATGAGAGTTAAGTAGAAGGAAGGAGGCCAGCCAGAGAGAGCTGGTAAGTATTCACTTATAGTTTAGTTCGGTTGTTGTTCACCTGTTCTTTCCTTCTTTCTGGTGTTTCTTTGGACCGAAGTCCCAGGACTGTAGGTTTTCTTGTCCTATGTGGAGATTCATCCAGTTGAGGTAAAGTCAGGACTTTTTTTCTCCTGGACCAGTCCCAAACTAGAAACTTCAAAAGAGAGGGAGGAAAAGGGGGGGGTTGGGAGGGGAAGAGAAGAAGGAGAGGGGAAAGGGACAAGAAAGCAGGGGGTGTCACGATCAAGTGGTGCTTTTAAAAGCTCCCTCCTGTTTGCTGTGAGACCGGATTGGACGATTGCTCTTGAAGATAAGGATAAGACGTGGATTCTTGTCCCAACTTTACTTTATCAGATGCTGGATGACTGAGCCAAAGCATTGATCTTGGTTTTCTAGTGAGGTTAATCATGCCTCTTCTATCTCATGTATAGTTATGAGATTCAAATAAAATGATGCATGTAAAAGCATTTTTTGAAGAAGTTCAAAAAAGAAATACGAATACAAAAATTAACTTAGGATGGCAAAATGCTACACAGCAAAATTTCTGCAACAATAATTACAATAAAACAGCTACCACTTATTAAGCACACAGTTTACGTTTTGTCCTCACACTAGCAATATGAGAAAGGTATTGTTACCCGCAATTCAGAGCTGAGCAGACAGACCTAAGGGAGTTAAGCAACTTTTCCAAGGTCCCAGTTGCTTAGTGGTAGAATCAGAATTCAAACCCAGGTGTGGCCAACTCTTCAGCCCCATCTTAAATTACCCTGCTTGCATCTGCAATCTTTTTATTGGTCACATTTATTGTGAGAACCACAGAAAATATAAGTGCTTAAAATGAAATAACTCATTTGGCCCACACATCTTGTTTATGAACATGCCTTTTCTTTTGTGTGTTGTTTTTGATTTATGAAACTTTTTTTTCTGCTGTAATTGACTTGGGCTGGACTGCTGAAATGTTAGCAGATAAGAGCTGAACGTCAGCAAGTGAGCAGGTCAACCTTTGTCACTAGATTTGGAAGTGACTGCATAATATTTTAGCTGTAAAACATCTGGTTGTGATCATTCTCTGTGTTATATACATGATACCAAATAAGTTTGCTGAATTATGGGAACTTTATTTTTTAAACATTATATATTATATATTACATTGATACATTATATGCTACAATGTGATTATTACCATAGCATTAGTTAACACCTCCATCACTTCACATAATTATAATTTCTTTTTTTGTGGTGAGAACAATTGAGATCCATTCTCTTAGCAACTATGAGGTTTACAACATAGTATTGTTGCAGTAATCACTATGCTGTGCATTAGATCCCCAGAACTTATATATCTACTAGTTGCAAACTTGTACCATTAAACAGCATCTCTCCAGTTCCCCCAGCCCCAGCCCCTGGTAACCACCATTCTATTCTGTTTTTAGAAGTTCAGCTTTTTCTAGATTCCACATGTAAGTGATATCATACAGCATTTGTCTTTCTCTGTCTGATTTATCTCACTTAGCATAATGCCCTTAATTAAGGTCCATAATGGCAGAATTTCTTTCTTTCTCATGACTGAATAATATTCCTGTGTGTGGTGTGTGTGTGTGTGTGTGTGTGTGCGTGCCCACTGCATCTTCTTTATCCATTCATCTGTTGATGGACGCTTAGGTTGTTTGCATATCAGCTATTGTGAATAATGCTGCAATAAACATAAGAGTACAGATATCTTTTCAATAACCTGTTTTCATTACCCAGAAAGGGAGTTTCTGAATCATATGGCAGTCCTATTTTTAATTTTTTGAGGAATCTCCATGCTGATTTCCATAGTGGGTGCACTGATTTACATTTCTACCAAGAGCACACAAAGGTTCCTTATTCTCTGCATCTTTGCCAACACTTACTACTCTTGATTTCTTGGTAATAGCTGTTCTAACAAGTATGGGGTGATAGCTCATTGTGGTTTTGATTTGTATTTCCCTGATGATGAGTGATGTTAAACATCCTTTTGTGTACATGTTGACCATCTGCATGTCTTCTTTGGAAAAATGTCTATTCAGGTCCTCTGCTCATTTGTTTTTCCTCTACCCATTTTTAATCAGATTGCTTGTTTGTTTTTTGTTATTGTTGTTCTTAAGTTGTATATGTTCTTTATATATTTTGGATATTAACCCCTTATCTGGTCTATGGTTTGCAAATATTTTCTTCTATTCAGTAAGTTGCCTTTTCATTTTGTTGATTGTTGCTTTTGCTGTGCAGAAGCTTTTTCATTTGATGTAGTCTCACTTGTCGATTTTTGCTTTTATTGCTTGATCTTTTGGTGTCATCTCCAAAAAATCATTGCTAAGACCAATGTCAGGGAGCTTCTTCCCTGTGTTTTCTTCTAAGAGTTTTATGGTATCAGGTTTTATGATTAAGTCCACTTCAAGTTAATTTTTTTTTAAAGATTTTATTTATTTATTTGACAGAGAGAGACACAGTGAGAGCAGGAGCACAAGCAGGGGGAGTGGGAGAGGGAGAAGCAGGCTTCCCGCAGAGCAGGGAGCCCGATGCGGGGCTCGATCCCAGGACCCTGGGATCATGACCTGAGCTGAAGGCGGACGCTTAACCGACTGAGCCACCCAGGTGTCCCTCAAGTTAATTTTTATGAGTGGTGTAAAATCAAAGTCCAATTTCATTTTTCCTCATGTGGTTATCTAGTTTTTGCAACCCCATTTGTTGAAGAAAGTACCCTTTCCCCATTGAGTATTCTTGACTCCCTTGTCAAATATTAGTTGACCAGATACGTAGGTTATTTCTGGGCTCTCCATTCTGTTCCATCAGTCTATGTGTCATGTCTATTTTTAAGCCAGTACCAAGCTCTTTTAATTACTGTATCTTTGTAGAATAGTTTGAAATCAGAAAGTATGATGTCTTCAGTTTTGTTCTTTCTCAGAATTGCTTTGGCTATTTGGGGTCTAATGTGGTTCCACAGAAATTCTAGGATTGTTTTTTCTATTTCTATGAAAAATGCCATTTGAATCTTGATATAGATTGCATTGAATCTATAGATGGCTTTGGGGAGTATGTTGGGTTGTATTCTTTTTATGCCCAATTTGTTGAAAGTTTTTATCATGAAAGGATGTTGTATTTTGTCAGATGCTTTTTCTGAATCTATTGAGATGATCATATGATTTTTATACTTCATTCTATTAATGTAGTGTATTACATTTAGTGATTTGTGTATATTGAACCATTCTTGCATCCCAGGGATAAATCCCACTTGGTAATAGTGTGTGATTCTTTTAATATGTTGTTAAATTCAGTTCGCTAATATTTTGTTGAGAATTTTTGCAACTATATTCATCAGAGATTTTAGTCTACACTTTTCTCACAGTGTCCTTATCTGGCTTTGGTGTCATAGTAATGCTGGCCTTGTAAAATGAGTTTGGAGGTGTTCCCTCCTCTTCAATTTTTTTGGAAGAGTTTGAGAAAGATTGGTGTTATTTCTTCTTTAAATGTTTGGTAGAATTTACCAGTGAAGCCGTCTGGTCCTGGACTTTTCTGTGTTGGGAGGTTTTTGATTATGTATTCAATATCCCTACTTGTTATTTGTTTTTTCAGATTTTCTATTTCTTCCTGACTCAGTCTCAGTAGGTTGTATGTTTCTAGGAATGTACCTGTTTCTTGGAGGTTATCTAATTTGTTGTCATATAATTGTTCAAAGTAGTCTCTTATGAGCCTATGTATTTCTTTGGTATTAGTTGTAATGTCACCTCTTTCTAATTTTATTTCTTTGAAACTTCTCTCTTTTCTTAGTCTAGATAAAAGTTTGTCACTTTTGTTTATCTTTTCAAAAACACAGCTCTTCGTTTCATTGATCTTTTCTATTGTTTTTCTGGTCTTTATTTCATTTATTTCTGCTCTGATCTTTTTTTTTTTTAAAGATTTTATTTATTTATTTGAGAGAGAGAGAATGAGAGATAGAGAGCATGAGAGGGAAGAGGGTCAGAGGGAGAAGCAGACTCCCTGCTGAGCAGGGAGCCTGATATGGGACTCGATCCCAGGACCCTGGGATCATGACCTGAGCCGAAGGCAGTCACTTAACCAACTGAGCCACCCAGGCGCCCTTCTGCTCTGATCTTTATCATTTCCTTCCTCCTGCTAACTTTGGGCTTAGTTTGTTTCTTCTTTCTCTAGTTCCTTGAGGTGTAAAGTTAGGTTGTTTATTTGAGATCTTTTTATTTTCTTAATAGATGCATTTACCACTACAAAATTCCTTCTCAGAAATGCTTTTGCAGCATCCATAGATTTTCAGGTTTTATATTTCTATTTCCATTTGTTTGGATATTTTTTTTTTATTTCTCTTTTGATTTCTTCTTTGACCTATTGGTTGTTCAGGAGTGGTTGTTTAGTTTCCACATGTTTGTAAATGCTCCAGCTTTCTTTTTGTTTTTTATTTTTAGTTTCATACCATTGTGGTTGGAAAAGATACTTGGTATAGTTTCAATCTTCTGAAATTTGCCAAGACTTGTTTTGTGGCCTAACATGTAATTTGTCCTGGAGAATGTTCCATGTGCACTTGAGAAGAATTTGTATTCTGCTGCTGTTGGATGGAATGTTCTGTAAGTGTCTGTTAAGCCCATTTGGTCTAAATGTATGATTCAAGACCAATGTTTCCTTGATGCTTTTGTCTGGATGGTTTATCTATTGCTGAAAGTGGGGTAGTCCTTTACTCTTACCATATTATCAATTTCTCCCTTCAGATCTGTTTTTACCTGCTTAATATATTTAGGTGCTCCAATGTTGGGTGTGTATGTATTTATAGTTGTTATATCTTCTTGATGAATTAACCCCTTTATCATGACATAATGATCTTTTTTGTCTCTCGTTACTGTTTTTGGCTTAAAGTTTCTTTTGTCTGATATAAATACAGTTCCCCCTGCTTTCTTTTGATATCCACTTACCTGGACTATCTTTTCTATTCCTTCACTTTGAGCATATGTGTGTCCTCAAATCTGAAGTAAGTCTTTTGTAGGCAACATAGAATTGGGAGAGCCTTTTTTCAATTGAATGGTTTGGCAAAAATTCTGTCATACAGACAGAAGAAAACAGAGTCTATGCTTTCTGTGGAAAATAAAATTTGATTATGTATTCAATATCCTTGCTCATTCATTTGTTCAGATTTTCTGTTTCTTCCTGATTCAGTCTTGGTAGGTCCTATGTTTCTAGGAATGTCTCTACTTCTTGTAGGTTATCAAATTTTATTATCCAATAAAATTTATTTTATTTTCCACAGAAAGCATAGACTCTGTTTTATTCTGTTTGTCAGTATGACAGAATTCATGTATATATTTATTATATATATGTAATTTCCACAATGGAAGGGATTGGATCTGGTTTCTGAGCTTTGAGCTATTCATGGGCTTAAATTTATAGCAAAGGGTCAAATATCAGAAATTCTAACTTGTCATATGTTCCTGCTTCCTCATTCCAAACTAAGCCAGTTTTGATGAAAAAAAAATTATATAATGTGAGTGTAGGTAAAAGAGCAAACAGACTTCTTTTAATAACATGAGATTTAGGAATTAAACATAGCAGGCTGAAGATCCTGTAGGAATTTCAACTGATATTTTACAATAGTTCACTAAAGGATATTTTAAGCTTTGGTTTACATAGCATGCTACTTTATATAGTATTTTTTCTCCTTAGGATCCCAGCAAGAGGAGATATTGTATTGATAATCATCTCTGCTTCCTTCCTATCTGGCCAGGTGGGAAGGGAATAAACAAAAATAATATCTAGCTCATAGGAAAAATAGGAAAGAAACTTGAGAGGAGTAAAGGCCAGCATAAAAAAGAAATGTGCAGTAGTGAATATTTTGAGTAGGATTATGGATCTCCTAAAATACAAATATAACTTGAAGAAATGTCTGAATGTTTGAACTGAACTTCTAAGAATTGCTGATTTTACAGCATTTGCAAGGAGGTATCTACCACATCTTACAAAATATCTAAGGGTCTTCTTACATTCATTTATCATTTACTCTTCTTTTAATTGTACATTAGTGTTGCTTTATTCATTATGTATTTGTGAGGTATATGCCAGAGACTGGGCACTTAAAAAGCTACAAAAAGGCAGAGTTCTTGTCCTTGGGCTGCTTTTGTCCTTGGGCTGCTTACCAGTTGGTTGGAAATTCCAGATATATAAAATAATAAGAGGACAAAAGAAATACAATGGCAGTGTTTCAGTAACGAAGAAATAGCAGGGATATAGAGGAAGAAAAACAATATTCCTATTGCTACTGTTTTGTTTTTTTAAAAAAAGCTCCTCCTAGAGGGATTGATTCTACAAAATGGAAAGCCCCTTTGAGAAGATGAACACTATGAAGAGGTTGGCCATGTGAGGTGGAGAGTAAAAGCTGGAAAGAGTTGAATTGCAGTGCTTAATAGAGGAAATTATTTTGAAGTTCTTGGTTCAATCCAGGGAGTAGTGGGTGAAAATAAAAAATGGAAAGAGTGAAGAGAGGAGCCAATGAGATCAAGAGGAGCTGGTATTAGGTCATGAAAGGCCACGAGATGCTCACCATGCCATCTTGAAATTGTTTGTATCCTTGCAACTCAAACCTCTCTTTCTCTGACTTCCCCAGTGTGTTATCAATAGTAAATTGGACTCCTCTCAGGAATTCTTTGTGCAGTGGAGTAGTTTGTTGTTGCTATTTGTGTGTGTGTGTGTGTGTGTGTCTACCAAAGAATGACCTAAAGTTTTACATGATGGATTTCAAAGACAGCACTAGAGAAGTAGGAGGCAGAGGAGGCCAAAAGAATCTAAGGCACTGAGGAGCTCACAGAAGTCTTAGAGGATCGTGGAATTTTACCCAAGTTGCAGGGGAAAGGAACCCTCAATTGACATCCAGTTTCCACAAAGGGACATGATCCACACAAGCCTTGTGTGAGTGTGTGTGTGTGTGTGTGTGTGTGTGTGTGTGTGTTTTGCAATGTGTGTGCGTATTTAGAGAAAGGGCATTTTAATCCAAGTCTTGAAAGAAATGGTGTTATAGGATTGGTTGCAGGATAGCAATTGGGTATTAATAGGGTGAGGCTGAGCATAAACAAGGCCATTAGCAGACACATGCGTGCACACACATAATGTGTAAATGAGAATATTTTGGCTACATCTGGATATTCACTGTTTAACATCCCTTCTTCTTTGCCTGGAAGGGATATGTTTTCAATTCCTCTTCAAGCTACTAATGGTTCAATAAGAAACAAGGCCTAGGTCTGTGGTTTGCAAACTTGTTTACAGCAACACAATCTTATCTTCAAATAAAATCTCATCCCAAAGCTGAAAATGTGAAACAGATAAAAATCTCAGTTGCCCTGGTTAAGAGGGTGGAAGTTTTGTCCTTTTGCACTGCCCCCCTGCCAGCCCCTGAGAATTCCTGTGGCTCCACAGAGAACAGCCTGAAAATCATTGCCCCAGAACAAGAGAAGTGAAATCGTCTCATTGGTCTCCTTTCTAGCTTAAAATATACTGACCTTGCCAGGAGAAATTCCATTTAGCAGTTTGTGCCAGAAAGTGAAAAAGGTCGATAAAATCTAGTGTTGGCAAGTGAATGGGGAATGGGCACATTCAAACCCTGTTGGTGAAATTGTAAATCATTGCGGTCTTTTTGAAGACAGTTCATCAAAATTTTAAAATGTATGAGCCATGTGATCCCTTAGTTCCACTTCTAGAAATGTTTCCCATGGAAATACTCTTACCTTCACAAAAGTGTACATACAAGGATGCCCATTATAAGACTATAAAATCTGAAATAATTTAAATAAGGGAATAGTTAAATAAATTATGCTACCTCCATATAATGGAATATCATGGTCATTAAAATGAAAGAGATATATAGACAGAGATACAGATACAGATATAGATACAGATATAGATCCAGATCCAGATCCAGAAGGATGGCCCTGGTACACTGTGAAGTGAAAATGCAAGTTATAAAAGAATATAGTCAATTTGATATATATATATATATTTTTTTTAAACAAGCAAGCAAAATCCACATTCTACGAAAGCTGTGTAAGTACTTCTAATGGCAAAAAACAAAAAACCCACCAAAAAATCATCAAAAAAAATAAAAGCCCTAAACCAAAAAACCAAACCAAAACAAAACAAAAGCCTCTAGAAATAAATGATTAGTCTCAGGGCTTAAGGTTTACTTCTGGAGAAGGAGGTTGGAGATACAGGTAAGGGGGCATACACTTTTTATTGTATAGTCGTTTGTATTACTTGAGTTTTTTATAAGAGAGATGAACTAATTTTCTAAATAAAGAAGCAATGAAGAAAGATAAAAACAGTAATATAAAATATTTTGCTTTTTTCAAGAAATGGCAAGTTTCCTTTTTTCTATCAATAAAATTCAAGTAATATACCCTGCTTCCCTTTTTGCCCTGCCCACCAGGAAATCCAGAGTCAATTCTGAAGCATAAAGACCTAAAGACCTAGAATATTTGCATTTCCCTTTCCTTTTGATCCTGGTTTTTCTATTTTCAGTTATCTAACTTTTTTCTAAACCTTCCCAGACTTGTTTTTCCAAAGAGATAGGAGTGGGTTATAAAGAAAGAAAACTCTGAGCCCCTTGCTCTGAGTAGCCCACCTTTCTCTGAGTACCAAACTCTGTAGGATGGGTGTGGGCTAAATGAAAGATTTTATTTCCTATTTATACTTGACACTCTGATTATTGTCACGTAGGATCTGAGGGCAAGAATCAGTACGCTTGCAGCTCTAGAGAACGCTTGGCTCTACTTTGGGATTTCACTTTGTCTCCAAATTTAAGAGCTGCAAGTATAGGAGGGAGCCTCTTGTGACGAGCCTTGTCTTTATGCTTGTAGATGGATGGGAGATCATGGAAGATTCTTAAGCAAAAGAGTAACTGGATCTTAACCATGTTTGAGAAAAATAACTGGCCGAGGAAGGAAGTAGTTGGGCATGGGGAAAGGCAGAGCTACTCCCTGAGTCCCTGTGGAGAGGTTGGACAATTGATGGTTAAATGGCCACACCAATTTGAAAGGATGTATTTATTGGAAGGAACTATGCGCCATGTGTCAGTTATGTCTGGTTGGGTCACTTGGTCTGAACATGGGCTGGTTAGGCATGTCATAGGTCCAGTTAGACTCAAAAACGGAAAAAAAAGGCCAAGTTTCACAGGCAGCAGTCTTAAATTCAGCAAGCCATTTCATAAAGGTGGGGTTTCATAAGCAGTTGAGGGTGCAGACATCCTTGTGGTTAGAAAAGAAGGGGAGGCAGCAGTTGTCCCACGTCCCTTGGCAGTGGCATCTTTGTCCAGTGAGAGATGGGTTTCTTTTTGCTCAGCCTGATGAAGACCCATTTGCCTCACCTCGGAAGTGGAAAGGCAGTACTAAGGACACCAGTTTGGGGTCAGACCTAGTTCAGACCTTGATTCTGTCACTTATTAACTATGTGACCTTGAGCAACCTCAGAGCCAGTTTCTTCATTTGTGAGAGGGGAGGTAAAAACACCCATTTCTGTGGGTGTGAGGGTAAAATGAGGGGAGGTAAGTTAATTCTAAGAACAAAGTGTGACTTTTATCTTTTATCTTGTTTTTAATGTTCCACTTCGTACCCTTCAAAAGACTTAGGGATGAAGTTGTTATTTATTAGTGCAGGCAGCCTGGGGTATCTGTTTTAGGCCCTTGCACGTTGAATAGCTTGCAGAATTAATAGCTGGTATGCATTCTTCCTTTAGATCTGGGGATGGGGGCCATGTAGAGGGATGACAACCACCTGCCCCTCGACCCCCACCCCCTACGTAAAGGAGCATACCTCTCCTTGCTCTCACCCCTAGGAGGCCAGGTCAGCCCTGACTCTGGAAGGAGTCTGGACCTCAGACATACCCCCAGAGGCTTCGGAGTTGCTGGCCTGGGCCGCCAAACCCACCCAACCCTCTGCTCCCCGGCAGTCTTTGGAGGTAATTCCAGTGCTTGGTGAGGCTGCTTGCATCCACCGATCAAGGTCCACTGGTTCTGTAGTCCTGTCCACTATGGAGCAGGTGTCAAAGAAATCAAAGACTCAAAAAGACATTACTTAATACTGGTGTTATGTGTTGGGTTCAATTTCAAATACATTGGGATCAGGACTTGGTGGTTTAAAATAAAGTCCATGTTAAAACTCCTTCCACCATGCCTGACAAATATGTGGGTTCTCAGCTCTTTTTCGATTCCTGCCCGGCCCTAGATGCCCCTCAGCTAGACGTGGCAGGATGCTTCTCACACAGGAGGGAGGAAATCATTCAGGTGCTAGTGAAAAATCATGTCCCAAGACGGGGAAGTAAGGTTGCTATCTTCTGGCAGTTCTCCTGAAAGTGGGGTTCCCTCCACTTTTCCTCCTGCTCTCTCTCCTCTCCTTCCCCTTCGGCCAGGACACTGGGCAGTGGGAGCCTCCATGCTCCGGGGCACCGCCCACAGCCTGTGTCCCCAGCAGGGCTCCATTGACCCCACTACTACTTGCTCTGTGGGGTCAATGGAGCAGCTGGTGGGCGTGCTGCCCTGACACCTCCACCCCATTCCCGCTCCCAGCTCCATCCCCACCACACCTTCACCCCCAGGTGTCTAGTGCCAGTCTCCTTGCTTGGCAGCAGGTGGTGTGGGGGTGCATAGGAGTACTGCCATGCAATCAAAGTGCCTCTGTAGGTCAGAATTTATTCACAGGATATCCTTGGCTTAGGAGGTGGGCAAACACCGGCAGAGTGTAGTTGTGTGAGTACAAATACACACATGTGTTTTTCTGGGAAAAGTGTCAAAGGGATCGTGACTCAAAAAATGTTACCAAAGTAATATTGGTATCATGTGTGTGTTATATTTCATATGCATTTGGATCATAGACTTCATGGTTAAAATAAACAAGCAGGTAAAAAAAAAAAAGTCCAAGTTAAACATCCCTCCACCATGCCTGACAAATATAGGGGGGTTCTCAGTTCCTTTTTTTTTTTTTTTAAGATTTTATTTTTAAGTAATCTCTAAACCCATGCGGGGCTCAAATTTACAACCCTGAGATCAAGAGTCACATGCTCTACTGAATGAGCCAGCCAGGTGCCCCTCAGTTACTTTTCCCTTTTGAAACATCTGTAAGGAGTAACCTTCTCAGAGGTCCCCAGGCCTCAGGTAGATCATTTTTGCCTTTGCTGTTGTGTCCTCCTTTAACACTCTTGGGAATATTTGCCATACAGAAGAAGCTCTATTATCTTAGTGCTCTTGCTAACAGATGAGGAAAATGGGGAAGACTGTACATTTATAGAGCTTAACCACATGCCAGGCACCTTTTAAACTGTGTCTTTTTAAATCCCTGTGCTTTTATTTATTTATTATTATTTATTTATTTTGTTAAAGATTTTATTTATTTGACAGAGAGAGACACAGTGAGAGAGGGAACACAAGCAGGGGAGTGGGAGAGGGAGAAGCAGGCTTCCCGCGGAGCAGGGAGCCTGATGTGGGGCTCGATCCCAGGACCCTGGGATCATGACCTGAGCCGAAGGCAGATGCTTAACGGCTGAGCCACCCAGGTGCCCCATAAATCCCTGTGCTTTTAATCCCATTTCACATATGAAGAAACTGAGGGAGAAGAGATCAAATAACAGCATTTGAATATAGACCTCAAAACTTTTTGGATCCAAAGTCAGTATCTTTTTTACTGCACTAAGAGTTTCCTGAGGGAAAATTTTAATTACTGGTGAAATTTGCATTTTAATACTAAAATGCTTTCAAACCCAACTCCCTTTGGGGGGAGATAAAAGGTATACTATCTCCTAAATCATCAGCATTTTAGAAGATGAGAGCTCTGAACTCCCAAGAGTCTGGGCTCTTCTGGAGTTCCCTCTCTTCATACTCCAGTTCTGTGCTGGACATTTGGGACTTTAGGTGGGCAGGAGGAAGGGGCTTTGGATTGCAATGGTGAAAAGCAAAGCAATTTGACTCTCTAAGAGATAATACATCTTGAAGAAAGAATGGTGCAGGTAAACTTGACCCAGCAACAAAATTCAGGGCAGGAGGGGAGGAATTTACATTTTAGAGTTTTCCACGAAGGGTGGTTTCTCTGGCTGATATCCAAGAATCTCAGAGAAGTGAGTTATTGGTCTAGCTTGGGTTGGATTTCCCTAAGCCAATCAACTCTAACCTGCATGTGAGATTATGTAGGAACATGTCAGCTCCTAAGTGGCCAAACTGGGGAGCTGCGGGAGAAGAGGAGGTAGTGCAGGTAATCCTGTTAATGTTTCCCACATTTAGACACTAGCCAAAGCTATGCCTGGGATTTGAAGGTTAGCTGTCACTGCCATGCTGATGTACCAGCTCCATCATCAATACATTTGAATGAGTAAAAACAAGGTACAATAAGTTCTAAAAAGGCTGTTCAAAGAAAATAGGGTTATGGCGTGCCTGGATGGCTCAGTTGGTAGAGCATGCGACTCTTGATTTCAGGGTCATGAGTTCAAGCCCCATGTTGGGCCGTGGAGCTTACTTTAAAACAAACAAACTGAAAAAAAAAAAAAGTGGGGTTCTGAGTTTAAATGGTGAGTTGAATGCATGCATTTAATTTTCTTTCCTCCTAAAGCACCCTATAGCTACAATGAAGAGATTCTTCAAAGATATAAACATACAAGTACAGGAAAATAGGAGAGATGATAAGAGCAATGAACTGTGGAAGCTGGAAAGTACATGGACAAGTAGTAACTGATTTAACAACAGGCCCAGGAAAGTTGGCTTCAAACTGTAGAATCTTCAGGAGGCTCAGGAATTGGCAGCATCAGGTATGCCTAGGACTGGGGTAAAAGGTAGACTTCAAATAAGGAAGAAAAAGCTACTCGAGAAGCAATTGCATTCCTAACTGTCCTTTCTCTCTTTATGGTACCAGATGACTGTTCTTCCCCCATGCTGACAATCTGAAGGTTTTGTCTCTGTAGACAGTAATATAGATGGTCTGAGAAGGGCTTCTTATTGGGGAAAAATGAGCTCATATATTCTGACTCTCCAGACTTTTTTGTTCACTTGTATCTCAGCCAGACTCTCCTTCACCAGGGAGGAGACAGGAATATTCCTTTCTGGGAATCTGACCAAAACAAGAAGAAAATGTAAAAATACTGACTTCAATGTTGAATACTGAAAGAGCCCACTCAGGTCACCTTAGAATAAAGTTCAAAGGCAGCAAGCCTGTCCACTTGCTCAGTGTTTTAAGTGTTTTTTAGTTCCCCATTTTTAATTAAGAGCTAAGAAATAAGGATTATCAGATATCTGAGGACAGTCCCCAACAAAAAAGATAGAGATCCAAATAAATACAAAAACAAAACAAAACAAAAAAAACCCCACAAACACCATGGAGCAATAGTGACTATGCAGGGAGGAGAAAACAAACAAACAAACAAACAAACAAGAATTCCTATATCCTCAGATAAGAGAACACCACATATATGAAACAGGAATAGGACATTATAAGAGAGGAACATTTTTAAAAAAGATTCTATTTATTTATTTGACACACACACAGAGAGAGCACAAGCTGGGGGAGCAGCAGGCAGAGGAAGAGGGGCTTGATCCCAGGACCCCAAGATCATGACCTGAGCCAAAGGCAGACGCCTAACTGAATGCAGCACCCAGGCTTCCCAAGAAAGGAACATTTAGAGAATAAAAAGAGCTCTTAGAAATTAAAGACATAATCATGAAATAAAAAAACAGAATGGCCAGAATGTCAGAGTAAGGATTTTCTCAGAGACTAGAACAGAGTAGACAAAGAGGAAAGAGTAAGAGAGTGAGAGTTCTTTTCTAGAAGGCTCACCATCCAAATAATAAAAGCTCCAGAAAGAGAGAACAACATAAATGGAGCAGAGAAAATCATCCAATGAAATAATTTAAGAAAATTTCTCACGCATGAAGAACGTGAGTTGTCAGATCAAAAGGGCCTATAGAGCCCCAAGCACAGTGAATGAAAATAGACACTCACAATGGCACACCATAAAATTTCAGAACTCTGGGGCAAAGAGAATTTATATAAACTTCTAGAGAGGAATAAACAGGTACCATAAAGGGAATTAAGAATCCAAATAACTCCAGACCTCTCCACAGTGACACTATAAATAAGACAAAGGAACAATATTTTTAAAGTTCTGAAGGAAAATTGTTTCCAATCTAGAATTTTATACCCAGCCAAACATTAGTCAAGCAGGGCTGCTGTATTACACAACTCCAGGGAGCAACGTTCAGATTACAGTGTTGTATAATAAAGTGGCTTACATTCAAGTATGAAGAGAGAGCAAAGACATTTTCAGATGTGCAAGTCTCAAAAGCTTATTTCCCATACATTCATAGAAAAAGACTACCGGGCAATGTGCTCTCCTAGAATAAGAGAGTAGGGGCGTCTGGGTGGCTCAGTTGGTTAAGCGACTGCCTTCGGCTCAGGTCATGATCCTGGAGTCCCGGGATCGAGTCCCGCATCGGGCTCCCTGCTCGGCAGGGAGTCTGTTTCTCCCTCTGACCCTCTTCCCTCTCGTGCTCTCTCTCTCTCATTCTCTCTATCTCAAATAAATAAATAAAATCTTTAAAAAAAAAAAAGAATAAGAGAGTAAATTAGGGAAGAGGAAACATAGCATATAGGCAGGGCTGGTATTGCTGGCATCAACCTATGCTGTTGCACAGGCCCCAGACATAGAAGGTTCCCATACTTGTTTGATGCTCTGTTGTCACCATCTTGAAATTCTTAATAATTTTTTAACAAGGGACTCTGCATTTTCACTTTTCACTGGGCCCCACAAATTATGCATTCCAGTCCAGGATATAAGAAACAGGTGATCCAACTCAGGAGTAAGGCAAGGGGAATTCTCATGAAGAGAGTGAAGGGAGATTCCAGGACAGCTATCCATCGATATAGAGGACAACTACCCCAGAGAGAAACATGAGACTCAAGAGACAGATATGTTGGTGGCTGCTATAGCCAAGTTTCCACTGTTATTTTACCCTCTTCTCCAACCTCAAGATAGAATGCTTGAATGAACCTTGCTTAGATTCTAATCTGTGTTATGACCATTTGTTGATAAAATTCCTGCTCTCTTTTCCATGCCTTGCTACCTGGATCACCTAAGGATACTCATTTCATCTCACCAAACTTTCTGCTTAACCCTGTATCTGAGAGCTGGAGGTAAGGTAGAAAATAGAGAGCATCCCATAACCTCTGACATAGTTCTGCCCAACATCAGTATCAGGCTCACCTGGCAGCCTTGCCACATGCTCTGACTGTGCACAGCCTTGTTTCTGCTAGGACTAGTTTCCAACCTGCTTACTGACTTCCCCAGAAAGGGCTCTTGTAAACTCTCAGGGGAGCTGACACTAAGGGATAATGCTGCATTCATCCCTGAGTTTTCAATTAATAGCGTAACTCTGATCTTCTTTATGCAACTACCAAATTTTCAAAACTAAACAATACGTTGTATGGGGCATAGAGTCGTAGGTGGTAAAACCATAAAGAAAGCTGGGAATGATTAACATAAGAGTGTGAATTGGTAGTAACCTCTGGGTGGCCATTGAGGAGGAGTAAGTGGAGGAAGATGCAACTACGGTAGGCTCAGGGGGCCTATGAAGTACTGTTAATATTTTATTCTTAGACTAGGCCAGGCAGTCAGTACATGAGTATTGAGTTTCATTCATACAATTAAATTGTATATTTTAATAAACTCTTATGAATGCATGACACAGTAAAAAAAAATATATAATGAATGTCAGTGCCATTATCATAGGATGAATTTAATCAGTGGCTACATTTGGCCCTTGACCTACAAAATTCCACATAGTCATGGAATTTTAAATAAAAGACCTTAGACCATCTGGTCCAACCTCCTTTTTGTTTGTAACCATTATTATTTTAACTGGCCTTTGATATATCCTCATATATAAGTTGCAATACTTATAAGTTCATGTTGTTTTAAATGTTTGGTGAATTATTAGACTTTCTACTGGTGTTTCCGCCTTTCTCCTTCCCCTGGGCCCTTTATCTTTTTGAGGGGTGTACTCAAGATTTTCTTCATTGCCCTTGATAATTTCATTTTGCTCAGATATATGGCTTGGTGTGGTGCATGGGGATACTAAAGGAGCAAACTGCTTTTTACTATCAAAGCTCTCCTGCCTTTACTTGTCCCAAAGAATGTATCCATTTGGCATTTACTCCATTCAATGCAAAGAGCTTAGGGACCTGGAATCTTTTTGCCAAATTGAGTATGAGCTGACTCACTGACATCTTTCTCAAGTGATCCATTGGCCCAATGAGTAACATCCTGGAAGAAGCATGAGTTATTGTTAGTCACAATTATTCCTTCACCTTTCCTGGAATGCCTTTGAAGGCACCAGGCATCAGCAATATCTGTCATCAAAAGCTCTTTTGTCTGCAGTTTCTGTGATTGCATTCAGCTTGTTCATGGCAGAGAAAGAGGTTTTCTTCATAGGATGATGGCTTTCCTTCTATAAAAGGTATCCACTATTTAGCTCGCCCACAGAAAGGAAGTTGGCACAGGTTCTGAAGAGTGAATCAATTCCTTAGTTGTTCTTGAACTAGCCACCTTTTCTTGATAGCTCTAGAATTTTACTACAATTGCAGAAGTTGAGTAACTTGTCAGCTGGTGATTTATAACCAATAAAACTGAAAAGATTATCCACCTTTATTTGAATTTTGGGTAAGTAAACAAGATCTGTAATTCTGGAATTGTGTTAGAAGCACCGACTGTACTATGGAATTACATCTGGACAAGATTTTGCTGTAGTTCTTGGCATTCCTGCATGAAGGAATTAAAAATCTAAGTCAGCATCAAACCTATTAATTTGTTAGTTGTTTTCATGCTGAATAATGAGTAATCTCATGCTGAGCACTGAGATATGAGAGGTATTGAAAGTTATAAAGGTTATAAGGTTATAACTTTTTGGTTGCAAAAGAAAGAAACTCTGGAACAAGCTTAATAAAAAACAGGACATTTACTATAATAAGGATACAAGGGCATCACAGAAGCCAAGGACAGAAATGTGACTTACCCTTAAGAAGGGATTAGAACCAGGAATTAGGACCCAGGGACTCTTTTTCTCAATTCTGCCTACCTCTGCACATGTACGTCATTTTTCTCCCTCTTTGCAGATCAGCTTTTCTTAGATACTTGGCAGAACAAAGCCACTCCTCTATTGGTTCTATGTTAGTCAGTATAGTCTAGGATATGTTGAAGCAAAAAATACATCCTAATCCATATTTTTTTTTCCTTACTCGTGTCACAATTTTCTATGCAATGGATAGCCCCTCTCCATCTTATAGCTATGCCATCTAATCATGTGACCTCCAAGGGCACTGTGGTGGGGAAAAGAAAGTGGAGGGAGATGAGGGGTATTTTCAACAGCCAACCCTAAATGTGGCTTGTCATTTCTGTCTGTCTTCCATTGGCCAGAACTTTGTCACATGGCTCCATTCTAACTGTTCAGGAAACCAGGAAATGGAGAGGAGCCTTTGGATAGTTAGTGAGCGCTAATGGTGTCAGTTACATCTCTAGTCAACAGACAACTGAAACCAATTAGTCAAATTCCTGTTTCCTCAGAGTTTCTTTTAGTCCACACTCTAAATTGCTAGAGAAGAAACTCTGGCCCAGCTTTGGTCAGAAGTCCACTCTGATCCAATATGCTCTGTGTTAGAGAGAGGTTCCACATTGAACATGATGGTTGTCAGATTCCCACCACTTCCACTATGTGACTCAAATGTAGAAAGGAAGGACAATACTCAGAAAGAGTGGGTTCTTCAGATAATTAGTGTCTACTACCTGGAGGCATGTTTTATTTCTGAAGCCAGGAGAATTAGTCACTCCCTTAAGCTAGGTCTCAATAATGATATTTGTATTTTATGGAATTCTTTATTTTATTTTATTTTTAATTTTTTAAAAAGATTTTATTTATTTATTTGACAGCAAGAGAGACAGCGAGAGAGGAACACAAGCAGGGGGAGTGGGAGAGGAAGAAGCAGGCTTCCAGCCGAGTAGGGAGCCCGACGTGAGGCCCGATCCCAGGACCCTGGGATCATGACCTGAGCCGAAGGGAGACACTTAACGACTGAGCCACCCAGGTGCTCCTGCAATTCTTTATTTTAAAGATGAAAATATAGTGAATCTGCTTGGAAGAATTAGGACTTACTGCTTTTCTCTCTAGATAATTGCCTATTAAGACCTACCTCTGGAAATAAGACACTTGACTTGTAAGAGACATATGAATATCAGGCATATGAATATGTAAATAGTTCTTCCTGATCTAGCTGAGAGCTCCTAGAATATAAAGGTAGCACTGGAGTCCTTCCAACTGGACCCCCCACAGTAGTCATTAGGGTTGTTTCAAATATTCCCATTCTCTTCTTCAGAATATGTGGTAAGAGTGCACTTCCTTTCCTTTTTTATAATTAGATGTGGACATATGACTTACTTTACCCAATGAAGTAGAAACAGAAATGACATGTGTCACTTGCAATCAGAGGTTTTAAGAACCAGTACATGAGGCACCGTATTTTCTTCTCCCTGCTGAGGAAATTATAAAACATGTGTTGAGATGGAATTGCTCAGCTTGGATCCCCCTGCCTCCACGTGCTGGACATTGAGTGTGAGCAAACCATCAGTTTTTGGTATGCTGAGCCACTGAGACTTTGGGACTGTTTGTTGCTGTAGACAGCCTAGTCCATTCTGTCTGCCACACCTCCATTCACAGCCATCCCTACCACAGTGGACCTCCCAGCAGTATGCACGATCTTACGCAGTGAGCCTGCTCAAAGCAGGGCCCTCTTCCTTCTCTGTGCTGTCCCTGGGAGGGCCAGCTGTGTGGTTCCTGCCGGCTTGGCAGTGGCTGTGATGCTCCAGTCCATTCGTAGGGCCTCTCATTGCAAAAGCCCTCTGAATTATAGGGCCACAGATTTAAACTGGAAAAATCTTTGGATGTGGAGGACTACAGGATAGATTATATTTGAAATAAATATTTAGGCACTGTTCACTGCTGCCACATTCCAGAAGGAGAGGCTGATTCCTTATGCTCACCACAGACTGCCTGACAGACTCTGCTTTGTTAAAGATTAAATAAAGATGAAGTGCCAAACAGAGAGCAAGGAAGAGCAGGAGACACTGCTGTGGTTCAGCACAAATAAAGCTGGCTTGTCTCACGGTGGCAGCTATATTGTCCTTTAGAGGCTCCAAACCAACAAGCCACACTTTCACTCACTTTCTAACAAGCTTTGCTGAAAGCTGTTCTGAGGTCAAATCGAGAGTCGGGCAAATCTGATTACTTGTTAAAGGACCAAATTTTACTTCAGTCATTAAAGATAAGAGAATTAAAGAGATATATGGATGGAGATCAAGAGGAAATTCTAAGGGCTCCTTCAGTACAGGTAGGGCTCAGCATTTGACCAAACTGAATTTCTAAAAGTTTTAGGTAAAATATTAATGGTACAAGCCAAAGAGTACCTTGACAACACCAGAGTTGCAATGTAATGAAAACTGCCTGAGAGCAGCAAGAAGGGAGCCCCTCAGCTGGGGTCATAGTCTTGAACCTAAACGCTTGACTGTGCTTCTCCCCGCCATTCCCTGAAATGCTTATTCTTCAGCTTGGCCTCGACACTCCCAAATGTTGGTTTTGGAACTCCTCCCGAAAAGGTGTAGCATCTCCCGTGCCTGCTGTTACCGACTCTGGGGATTAACAGTAGGCCTGTCCTCAACTCAGGGCCATGGCCAGCCCACAACCTCTGTGCAAAGGGGAAAAGACGTCCCATCTGCTCTGCAGGTGCTGCCATCAGCCGAGATGTTCAGCCTGGACAGCAGAGCACAGACTGGATCTCAGACTCCACTCATCCTCTTGACCTGACTCTGAGCTACCCTGGCCCCTGTCTGTTTTCCCACTCTCCTTGAATTCTTTCACTGTCCAGCCTGGGGGCTGCAGTATACAAAAATTTGGAACTTGACACAAAATTCCCCAAGGAAGCTTAGAGAACAATGAGGAGGAGGCAGAGGAGAATTATAATTATAATGATTAGTTATTAGTCATTAGTAATATTATGATTATGCGTTACTATGGCAATTAGGTTTATAGCATACTCCCAGAAAAGCCAATTTAATGAATAATGCTGCTAAATTCTTATACTAGTAATATTGGCTTAAATTTCTGGGAATAAGGACCACAGGCTCAAACTCAAACGGGAGGAGAAAGGAGAGCATAAGGAGGCAGAGGAGATGAAGGAAAGGAATATAGGGAGGAGAATTAACATCTTTCTTAGGTCACATGTTGAATTAGTGATGTTTGCTTTGGGTGTTTTTTTATTTTACTTCCTTTTTATTACCTCCCCTAGGGTGTCCTGTGCCCCCCCCACACACACACACACACCTGCCCCTCTTCCAAGGTCACCATGCTCTAAAATTATCTACTTTTCGGGCACCTGGGTGGCTCAGTCTGTTAAGCGACTGCCTTTGGCTCAGGTCATGATCCTGGAGTCCCGGGATCGAGTCCCACATCGGGCTCCCTGCTCTGCGGGGAGTCTGCTTCTCCCTCTGACCCTCTTCCCTCTCGTGCTATCTCTCATTCTCTCTCTCTCAAATAAATAAATAAAATCTTTAAAATAAAATAAAATTACCTACTTTTCTTTCCCCAGCAAACAAAATTCCATCTTCCTGGTGCAGCTGGTTTGTAAGAAGGAAAGCAATCTGGTTGAACCAAACCATCTTAAGATGAGAATGACAGATGATCACAGTGCTTTCCTAGAAGTTTTTGGGTTTTTTTTCCCTCTCTTTTAAAATATTTGTTATGTTTGCTTTCAAGGGGGGGCTTACCAAAAACAAGGCCCATCCCTGGCTGGATGTTTGCTTCTGGAAACAGTTCCCCCAGGCTGTTCCTGTTGCCTAGAATTTCTTCTGTCTTTTCCCTGAGGTACTCTTGATTTTCTAGAGGCTCTAATTTTTTTCTATAGTGATTGCCTTGCAGGAGGAGCAGGGACCCCTGGTGGGGGGCGGGGGAGATGTGATCTTAGGAGGGAGGAATGGAATAGAGACTGTGTTCATTTTCTAGTTGGAGACATACATACTACATCCAATGCACGTTCTGAGGCAGGCTGAGGACCTTACATGGATATCCTACATCTATGCCTTGCAGCAGTTCACAGTCCAGGTCCTAAATATCTTTGCAGAAAAGGAGTGTTTTCTGTTATGAGACATGCCTGATTAGATCCAAGTCAAACGTGAATCAATGCAGAAAATGAGAGCCATAGAGTGTGCATGATATTCATATCAGTGCATCCCTCAGCTGATGTTGGGTTGCCTGAAATGACTTCATGGTGATTAGCACTGTCTCTAGTGAACATTAACTGTGCTAATGATACCCCCCTCTAAAACAAAGCATGGGTGGGAAGAGAAGGTTGTATTTTAATGGATCCCCAATTATGCCTGAGTCACTGTTACGGGAGGTAACACTCATTCTTAGAATATTGATTCCACAGTCTATAGAAGTACCAAAAATACAATCTTGAAATCTGAAGCAAGGTAAATATATTTATACTATATAATAAATATAGTATATAAATATAAAAACAGTTTAATTTATACTTCAGGACTTCAGTAGGCCATCACTCAAGTTACATATCAAAAGGCTTTAGCTAGTTTCACCAGCTTCTTGCCTCTGCTTCATTTGCACAAACATAAAAGGAATGTGCTGGCCTTTTGATTTTTATTTTAAAAACAGAAATTGGAAGAACTTGTTGAGAATATTTGATATCACCAAGCTCAAGAACAGTCAGAGAATTGTCTCCTTGGCAAAAGTTGGGGTTGGGATGGGCTTAGTCAGCACTCTGGGCACTCAGTGCTCTTCAGAGAGACCAGTACTCTAGGGCTGCTTGGTGGGAGGAGTACACAACGTCATTAGTCCCTGGGTGTAAACAAAGAGTGCCTTCAATGGCTATTTTGTTTTCTGCTTCGTCAAAGAACAAGGATAAAGAGTATGCTACCCATGATTAATTCTGGAGAAAAAAATTCCATGCAACGAGAATTTTTTCCAAGATTTAAGACAAAACAATATTTTCAGCCCATATCAAAACCCTCTCAGGACAACTGATATTGTGCACTGTGGAGAATGCTTAGGAGAATGTGCTATTTGTTCTCATCCTTTTCCAGGCTTTGTCCTCATGGCAAACTTCAAGGTCAACAAAAGACAAAAGCAGAGGCAAGGCTGCCTCTGGACAAATGGTGAGTGGGCAGCATGCGGTAGAGCACAGAAGGGACTGAGGAGTGAGAAGTGGGGGTTGGTCACCAATTATAAGCTGTAGGACTCTGAGTCAGTAATTTAACCTTATAGATCTCAGTTTCCCCATCTGTAAAATGGGTGATAAGACTAGATCAGGGGTCCCAAACTTCTCTGTGAAGCCTTCTCTAATTGCTCAGGTTGTATTTCTACTTCCTTTTGATACATTTTAAACTCCCTAACCATGATATTCTCTTAGACATAATTCTTATTTATTACATACAGATGTATATTTTATCAGCAACTGTAGACTTTCAGTCCTGGAATATGTAAATTGCAGATCACTCCTTCCATGGATAGCTAGGAAAAGGAAATGGAAGTTGAAAATAGAGAGGAACTAAAGCAGAGACAAAGGTTTTTGAAATGAGGGGCGCCTGGATGGCTCGGTCGGTTAGGCATCTGCCTTTGGATTAGGTCATGACCTTGAGGTCCTGGGATCAAGCCCTGCGTCGGGCTACCCGCTCAGCGGAGAGCCTCCTTCTCTCTCTCCCTCTATTGCTTCCCCTGCTTGTGCTCTCTCTCTGTCTCTCTCTGTGTCAAATAAATAAATAAAAAATCTTTAAAAAAAAAGATTTTTGAAATGAAAGATTGGGCAGGACCAAGGAAAACAAGCAGTAATAATCCAGGGCTTTGAAAGCACTTCCTGTGGTTTCAGTGGGGAGAGTAGGGGAGAAATGCATGTACCTGGCATGAAGTTAAAATGGGCAGATCCAGGACTGCAAAACTCTGGGTATTGCTGGGGGGATCAGTTCAAACTGATGCCTCCAACATTTTTTGAGAATTCAGATATTTTAGGAGGCAGAGACCAGGAGCTGGGAGTGAGACTTCCTCCTGGGTTTAGTTCCCCCCCAAAAGCAGAACCTGAATCAAGGATTTTAAGGCAAGCTCTTTGTTTAGATGTCATACAAAGTGTTAATGAACACATTACTGCTATGGTCAACTAGGACCCAATCCCTCTGGAGACCTCTGGGACACTGTATGGCCCCCACCTTAGTCCTGCCACCTAAGAGGTGAGAACTGGTGTGTTTTTCTACCAACTCTCTTTTGCTCCTGGAGGTGTTACATCTGCAGCACTTCTAGCCTGTCCCTGACCAAGTCTGCTTCTGCTGCTGGAAGAAGCCCTCAGGCAAAGTCACGGATACTTGTTAGGAAGCCCTTGGTGTATAAGGAATAGAGACCGGATATTAGTGTGTCTGATAGAAACCACCAAGTCATAAAATAAGACCTTGAACATTCAGAGGAGGACCAACCCCAGAAAGAATTCTTCTCGCTATGGATATTTTTTAACAAGCCTACAAAATGATTTGTAAATATCTTAAAGAAACTACAGGAAAAAGGTCCTGAAAGGTATCTTGCCAGTGAGTAGGAAATGGTAAAGGTAAGATGCATAAAAGTCATATTTATTTTAGTACATGAGAACGTAATTCTAATGGCTTTCAGAGGTTTATTCCAAGTATCATTTCCCCTAGTGTGATTTCTGTCATAGGGATTTAAGTTCTTGAACCATAGGGCCTTCTGCCTCAGAGTTCTTAAGAACGTGGTCTCCCTAATTGAGGAATGACTTGTGTACAGCCTTTTTTATTTCATTTTTTATTTGTATATTCAATCCCATTAGAAACTAAATTCTTTACAGTAACGTGGCTCTCTGAACTTTTCATAGCCCTGAGAACAACTTCTTAAACATAGTTCTTCAGTAATCCTGTTGCCTTTCTAAATTTTTTTAGTATTTGCACAGTTGTATTCCCAAAACCATTAGGGAAAGACATAAATTTGTTTGTTTGTTTGTTTTAGAGAGGGGGGAGGGGCATAGGGAGAGAGAGAGAGAATCTTTTTTTTTATAATTTTTATTGTTATGTTAATCACCATACATTACATCATTAGTTTTTGATGTAGTGTTCCATGATTCATTGTTTGTGCATAACACCCAGTGCTCCACGCAGAATGTGCCCTCTTTAATACCCATCACCAGGCTAACCCATCCCCCCACCCCCTCCCCTCTAGAACCCTCAGTTTGTTTTTCAGAGTCCCTCGTCTCTAATGGTTCGTCTCCCCCTCCGACTTACTCCCCTTCATTCTTCCCCAGAGAGAGAGAATCTTAAGCAGGCTCCATGCCCAGCACAGAGCTGAACATGGGGCTTGATCTCACAACCCTGAGATCATGACCTGAGCCAAAATCAAGAATTGGACACTTAACTGAGCCACCCAGGTGCCCCATAATGATATAAATATGTAAGGGAAAAATATGTTCTGATGACAAATGGTTAAAGATATGAACATTTCACATAAGAGGAAGAGGTTCACACAAAAACAGTAAACATATGTGAAACATATCAAGCCCCTCTAATAACTTGAGTTGATGGAATCTGTCATTTGGTCTGGCCAGAGCCCTTCTGTTTAGCACCTTACCTTGGGGTTAATGCTTTTCCTTTCCCTCCAGATAAATGACTCTGACTGGGACCACCAGTTATGTGGCCAAACTCCCTGGCCACAGTTGATGGCCTTAGGAGTGAGCAACTGACCCAAGCCAGGCCAATAAGACTCCTTTCCTGGGAATGTGGAATTGATAATGACACGCAGTCACTGTCAAAGGAAGCCTGAGAGCTCTCAGGGGCCAGGTTTCCTCCTGGGGGGGAGGGGTAGCCAGGTTGAAAAATGAAACTCATGCACAGAGAAGAGCAGATACCAGAGAAAGAGGGAGGAAACAAGCATCCGGCTGTACGCTACCTTTCCTTCTTGTAAACGGTTGAGGTGTTTTACTTGAAACCAAGGGCTCCGTCTATTACAATGGAAAAATACAAACGTAATAAATGTAAGGTAGGATCCTTGTAGCAAAAAAGTAAGAACAACAATACACAAAGATGAAAATTTGGAGGTATCTGATAATTCTGTAAGCTAATGTTCTTTTTCTGGAAAGCATCTTAAACATATCTGACATGAATCAGAGACTAAATCTTTAAAATTCACAACCTGAGCTTGTAATTCCATGATTAATAGAAATGATCAAATACTTTGTCCAAATTATAGCAATTTGGGTAGATGAAAACAAGGAAATTGGCATTTGCTGAATTTTAGAATGCAACAAACAGTATGCCAAGAAATGTATTAATTAATAACTGCCATCATTTAGGGGCACCTGGCTGGCTCAGTCAGTAGAGCGTGTGACTCTTGATCTCAGGGTTGTGGGTTCAAGCTCCACATTGGGTGTAGAGATTACTTAAAAATAAAATCTTCAAAAAAACAAATAAAACCCTACCATTATTGAACATTTATGATGGGTGAAGCATAGTCCTAACGGTTTACGTGTATCTTTATCTCATATAATTCTCCCATTAATCATGTGAGATGAGTATGACTTTATTCCTATTTTTTAGATGAAGAAACTATGTCTCAGAGAGGTTGAGTAATTTGCTCAAGTTCTCGCAGAAGGCGAGTGGCAGAGCCAGGATTCAAGCACAAAGCACAGTCGGGCTGCCAGCACTCACACCCTTAGCCATACATTATATATTAACTTGTTTCACTCTAGAAAATGTATCGCAGACCGACAAGGTAATTCAAAGGAAAGAAAAGGCATATGGATGGATGTGTGTGGAGATACTCATTAGTACATCTACAAACTAGAAATGGCCTCGCCATCCAACACATATCTATAGGGAAATAAGAACACAGCAAGTCAAATGTGATACATTGATACAATAAAACATTATATTGCTGGTAGGAATGATAAATATGAGAAACGTAAACAATGGGTTGAGGACTACAGAAAGCAATAGCAGATGAGAAAAAAATGTTTAATTCAGAGTGATAAATATTGGTTTCTAACAATTTGCACAATTATTTTTATGCAAGCAGTAGAATGGGGAAAGTCTTCAGGGTTTATGAAAACATGGAGATTTGAGGAGATTTTTTAAAGAAAGTTCATGTTGCTATAGTTACTTAGATATTCCTATTTAACTTTCATTGTAAAGTTGATTAAATACCCAATTAAAAGCTAACTTATTAAAAATTCAAAGTAATATTAATGGAAGAAAATTAAAAAGAGAGGTTTATGAGATTAAAAAAGATTTTTTTATTAGGAAAGCCTCATTTGAAGAACATAAATAAAAATGAGAAGGATTGCATAATGTACTAAGAAGAGAAAAAAGTGTAAAATAAAGAAGTAAACTCACATCTGCTTGTTCGTCCCTGATCTGGTGCAATTCTACCTGCCCCTTAAAGTCTTGCTACAGTGCTGCCATCCTGAGGCCCCTCACCAGAAGCTTCCTCTAAGCAAATATGGTGCTTCATTTGTCTCTGTCTTATTGTGCTTGCCCCATTTCCACCTTGTTTTAGAGCTCTGTAGTTAGCCCTGTTCTCAACCACAAGCTTTATAAAAGTAGGAACTATGTACCTTCAACATCTTTGTAGGCCCCAGTTGCCCCATGTTAGCCACAAACATGTGCTTGTTAGATGAATAAGTGTTCTTAGAAAGGGACAAAAGACTTGGAGGCATAGTTTGGAACAGTAAGCAACTGTGGTCGGGGACATGAGAATGGTTGTCCTTAAGAACATTACTTCTTAAGTAACCAGATTGAGGAGGTGAGTGTTGTAGTTCTGGTGGACTCCAGAAGACAGCAGAAGCATAAAGTGATTTTGATTTCATGAGGTCTGTGGCCAGTATATCTGGAGGTGATCATAAACTTTGATTTATGATTCCAGTTGGCAGAGAACATTGAAAAGAGGAAAGTTGAAGAAAGAATTAGTGGGACTAGAAGTTAGAGCAGAAATTTCAGAGGTGTTGTTCTAAAGAGTTCTTATGGTCTTCACCTCATAAGGGCCAAGGCCCTTCTTTTTATGTTTATTAAAAACAACAACAGGGGCACCTAGGTGGCTCAGTTGGTTAAGCAACTGCCTTCGGCTCAGGTCATGATCCTGGAGTCCCGGGATCAAGTCCTGCATCGGGCTCCCTGCTCTGCAGGGAGTCTGCTTCTCCCTCTGACCCTCCCCCCTCTCATGTGCTCTCTCTCTCTCTCATTCTCTCTCTCTCAAATAAATAAATAAAATCTTTAAAAAACAAACAACAAAAAAAAAACAACAACATAAAACCTTTATTGTGATGAGCACTGGGTGATGTATGGAATTGCTGAGTCACTATATTGTACACCTGAAACTAATAGAACACTGTGCATTAACAGCAATTTAAATAAAAACTTTTTTAAAAGCCTTTAATCATAGTGAGTTCAGTAAAATGAGCAAAGTGGATTGGACATTCTTTCACACACACACACACACACACACACACACACAGAAACACACACACAGAGTTTCCTTGTCATGCCAGTGATGCCATGGTGGGGGTTTTGTTTTGTTTTGTTTTGTTTTTTACCAAATAGGAGAAGACACACAGTGTCAAAGAATTCTTATTTAAGTTCCAAGAGGCCCAAGGATTTTAAATCTACTTCATACTGACTGTGACTGTGAAGGCAAGGTAGTTCTGATTCAGATAGTATACAAAATACCTGCTGGTTCTTCCTTTCCTTTTTGTCTACATGATGTACAGGAACACCTTGCAAATTGGAATTGTAAGCTCTCTGAGTTCAGGAACAAGGTCATAAATTATATACACAGTGTCTGAACAATCCAAGCTTAAATATTTACTAATATGGTTTTATCTACTACCAGTCACAAAGACAAACATTCTCCTAATACTCTTCTGTAAACAAATAATTCCTATACCTTGCCCATTAAAAACATGGAGTTTTCTTTAAAAACTTTTTTCTTTGGGTAATTTTTGGCTTATTTTGTGTCTTCCCTCACTAGAATATAAGTTCCATGAGAGCAAAAGTATTGTCTGTTTTCTTCAACTATGGTACCCTCCAGAGCCTACAACAGTTCCTGTTGCTCAGTAAGTACTGTGTGCTGAATAAGTGAATGAATGAATGGTTGAATGACCAAGCATTGTTCTGGTTGTGGCTTTAAAGACTTTTGTAAATATTAACTTGAATATCTTACATGAACACACACACATGTGGCTCTTCACTGGCCTTCCCTCCCCTACCATTCTTCCCCACCAACTGACCAGATAAACTAATAGTTGGCCCGCTATGCATTAGGATCCATCTGGCTCTCGCTGAGTAAAAAATGAAAATGCTTTGCTTTTACAAAAACTTATGTGGGGAACTTACATTTCAAAAAATATGTTTGTAATACCGTAGTGTATTTTGTTTTATTAAATCCAGATTGCTGGGTGGAGTCCCTTAGCTAAAAGTCACTCTCAAGCAAAATGAATTGCTTGTTATTCTCACAAAGAATTTACAGGAAGCAATTTGTAAAGGTTGCCATCAGGCTGAAGTCATTGTTGGCACAAGGAATCAAATGTGTCATCAACCTCAAAGCAATAGTTTAACCTGGGTCTGCTCAGAGAAATCTCCATAATGCAAGGAAAATTGAATTCTACCGCCTCAGATGACAATCACTTTTGATATTGTTCCAATTTGATCATGAAGTTAAAAATATTTGACATAAAAGTTTCTCTCATCCTGCCACTATGTAGAAATACCGATTTTAAATGTGCTAAACACTGGTCCTGTCATTACCAGCTATTTCACAAATAGTTTTTTAAAAATCTGCTCTTCTTTCCTCATTGTACTCAGGAAGTTGCTATGGGGAAGCTAGGAAATGAATGACTTTGCCAACTTATTTGGTCCAGTGCATCAAGTAACCTGTCTGCTGGTCAAGTGATAATAGCAAAAAATATTTCTACTCATCTTGAAGGACTGACTATCCTCCAATCTAGGTGACAGATGGGCAATTGTTCTGGATAAGCCTATGGGGGCCTCATTACAGCAGAGAAACCCTGGATCCAGACATGCCGTGAAGATGGACAGTTTGGTGCTCCTAATTTCTGTCAACGTGTTTATTTTCATCACTCTGGGAAAACAGGGCTAAAAAGATGGAAACACAGATTCACAACATTAGCAAATATTAGACTAGTTCTCTATGTTTCCAACACTAGTTTCCAGTGACAAAGAGGAAAGCAAGATCTTGACAAAACCACACATCATTTTTTAGCTTTATCCAAATGATGCTCAACTCATTTACTGATTCAGCAAAAATGTATTGACTGCTGTGAGCCATTAGCACCAAGTAGACAGAAAATAATGCAGAACACCTTACTGCATTACTCCCTTACTACTGAACAATTTTGAATGAATGTTTCCTTCACTATACACTGGGAACAATCATCTACGGATGTTAAAATCCATCTGACTGTCTCACATGGAAAATGCAGCAACCATCAAGTCTGAGTGCTTAAGGAGGCTTCACTCCATTGAATAATTATCCTAGAAAAAGACTGACAAGAAGTATGTGGTCCTCTCTTTCTTCTCTCCAAATACAATCACCCTTTGTTTAGCAGCTCAGTCTGCTGTTTATAAGTCCTGTCATTCAGCACCCTGGTCTCTCGGCCTCCCAAGTTGAACAAGATTTCTTGATTGAGTCAAGCCATTCATTTGTTGATTGTCCCAGACCAGTGTGGCCTGCTGGCTGCTATCACCCTCCAACAGCTAATGCATATAGTATGACATGATTTGGCCTGAGAGCACTCCACAGCCCACCTGTTGTCCCCATCTCTTGTCCATTCCACAGCTGATTAGGCAGCCTCCTGTCCAGGGTTCTTATGCATCTGGGCCAAAGAAATTAATTTGCGCTCCTCATTCCTAGCTGCAGCTGGCTAATTGGACTCTAGGGTCACTTCCTTGTCTTATAGAATTAATCAACGTCTACTTAGTTAATTATTGCAATATTTGTTCAACAAATATCTATTGAACATTTACTATGTGCCCGGCACTATGCAAGGTGCAGAAGATACAACAGGCCATACAAGTTCCAGTAACCTAACAATTTAACATAATTCTTTAATTTCTACCTAGTTTTCCTATTTTTAAGTTGAATAAATGTTTTTAAAATTAGGTATGAAACCATGATCTCTCCCCTTGTAATTTCTTTTATTGCTTCAAATTCAAAGAAAATGATCATATCTCTTGAGATTTGATCAACCTTCGCTCACTCGTTTATTCGCTTATTTATTGTTTAAAGGTATTTAGTTACTTAAAACTTCTGGAATATATTTGGGGGAGTGTTATGAAATATTTTATCTAAAATAATTTAATTCAAATTTCTAATGAATGATTTCCACAAATGTGTATTTAAAAATAATCTCTGTTGTTTTGTATTGCACTTGGTCATTTCTTTTTTTTTTTTTTTTAAGATTTTATTTATTTGACAGAGAGAGACACAGCGAGAGAGGAAACACAAGCAGGGGGAGTGGGAGAGGGAGAAGCAGGCTTCCTGCTGAGCAGGGAGCCCAATGCATTGCTCGATCCCAGGACCCTGGGATCATGACATGAGCCGAAGGCAGACACTTAATGACTGAGCCACCCAGGCGCCCCATCACTTGGTCATTTCTTAATCCTTATATACAACTGGGCTTATTTCTGAGGCTTCTCTTCTGTTTCACTGACTTATATTTCTGTTTCATTTGCTCTTTCCTTTCTCATTTTTAGAATATTTTTCTTATCCTCGCCTCCTTACTGAATATTATAACATTCTTTAAATTTAAAGAGAAGTCCATGTTTATTTTGATTAGGATTGTACTAGATTTAAAAATAACATTAAGAATTGATATCTTTACAGTATTTTATTCTTTCTAGATGTTACTGCCCAATAAGTTTTATTCTTTTAATAAACACTTCTTAAGTCTATTTCTCTTTATATTTTATTGCTATTATAAATTAGATCTCTTTTTTAAATTAAGCTTTTCTAGTGTGTAATTATTGGTATTCAAGAATCTTAATGGCTTTTTTATATTTTATATTTTATCTGGCCATTTATTATTCTATTAAGCCTAAAAATTCTAGCAGATTCCTTGGGCATTTTGTTAGATACATATCAATTGTCTTCGAATAGTGATGTTTTTGTTTCTTCCACTATTTCTCTCTTTTAGTTTTGTTTCATCTCACTCCTTACACTGGCCTGAACTCCCAAAACAATATTAAGTCAAAATGATGATAGAGAGCATGTCTCTAGTAAGATCATCTTAAAATACTCTCTTCATGCCTTAACCTAGCCAGCAAAACTGAGTGGGCCAACAGCAATGACAGAAAGTTTGGGATCTAACAGTGCTGTATGAAAAACTTGGCCTTTCATAAATTTAATAACTTGACTAACTTATGCTTCTTGGTCTCTTGGCTGAGATCTAGTAATTATGATATTATGGTTCTATTAGTAAAACTTAATCAGGAACTGGAAATAAGATGTTTGTCATAAGTTGAAACTATTCTAATTCAGGTTGACATTGCTATACCTATCACAAAATTATAGTTTGAATGTCAGGTTTCTTCCAAAAATCATATTTCATGCTGATTTAAAAGGCTATGTAGCTACTAAGGAATAAATTATGATTTTGAATACTAATATCAAAAATATTCATTCTTCCAATGTGCTGTGCTTCTAGAAAAAGCTACTAGAAGTCAAAATTATATGAGATAAGCTGAGTTTTCCCATAGAAATAATAGTATAATGAATTCAGAATTGAATTCATAACATGTGTCAAATATCCAAATTTTCCTAGCAATGGCTACAAGCACCATGTTAAATAAAATGTAAATGTCAATTTATTTATTGACTAAGGTAACACAGTTATCTATCATGTGACTTCATATTTCCTATAGCATCCTCATAATCTGCATACATTTCTCATTTTGGGGGGTCATTTCTAACTATTTTAAATGAAGTAAATTAAAGGTGAAGGAACACATTTACCAAGGTCATAAATTGCAGAAGGGCTTTGGAGTGTTGGTTTAGAGTTTGGACAGAGGTTTTGGAGTAAGACATATTTGGGTACAAAGCCTCGTTCTGCCTATTATTCATTTAAAAATATTTAGTGAGTTCTAGATCCTAGGGATACAACAGTACACAAAACAGACAACATGCTCAATCTCATAGCATTTACATTTTAGTACCACTTTCTGGCCATGACATTTAAAAAAAAATTTATTAAAATTCTAGTCAGTTAACTTACAGTGCAGTATTGGTTTCTGGAGTAGAATTCAGTGATTCATCACTTACATTCAACACCCAGTGCTCATCATAACACGTGCCCTCCCTAATACCCATCACCCATCCAGCCCACCGCCCCACCACCTCCCTGGCCATGACATTTTAAAAGTTTTTTTTTTTTTTTTAATATCTCTGGGCTTCAACTTCTTCATTTGTAAAGTAAGAATAACAGGACCTGCCTCATAAGGTCATTTCAAAAATTAAATTAGGTAATGTCTATAAAGCACTTAGCACATATCAGAACTCAATGGTGGTAGCTGGGGGGTGTCTGGCTGGTCAGTCGGTAGAGCATGTGACTCTTGATCTTAGAGTCCTGAGTTCGAACTCCACGTTTGGCATAGAGTTTACTTAAAAAAACAAAAAAACAAGGGTGCCTGGGTAGCACAGTCGGTTGAACATCCTATTCTTGGTTTCAGCTCAGGTAGTGATCTCCAGGTTGTGAGATTAAGCACCGTATCGGGCTCCAAGCTCACATGGAGTCTGCTTGGGACTCTCTCTCTCCCTTTCACCTCTACCTCTGCCCCTCCTGCTCAAGCTCTCTCTCTCTTTCTCTGTCAAACAAATACATCTTTAAAAAAACAAAAATCCTGGGGTACCTGGGTGGCACAGTCAGTTGAGCAACCAACTCTTGGTTTCTGCTTAGGTCATGATCTCAGGGTCCTGAGATCAAGCCCCCTGTTGGGCTCCACTCTTGGCAGGGAGTCTCCTTGAGATTCTCTCCCCTTTTGCCTCTGGCCCTCCCCTTGTGCTCTTTCTCTCTCTCTCAAATAAGTAAATAAAATCTTTATAAAAAAACAAAAAAAATAAGTGATAGCTAGTTATCACATTTTAAAGAAAAACTTTTGAAAGAAAGCTTTTTAAAGAAACTTTTGAAAAAAATTGTAAGAAATACTCATTATAGAAAAGAAAATGTTTAAATCATTATCTAGAAAAAACTATTATATACTTTAATAGTTGAATATATACTTCCAGAATTTTTTCTATGCATGTATGTGTGTGTGTGTGTATATATATATTTTTTTTTCTTTAAGATTTTATTTATTTATTTGAGAGAGAGTGCACGAGCATGAGTGGGGGAGGGGCAGAGAGAGAGGGAGAAGCAGACTTCCTGCTGAGTGGGGCTCTATCCCAGGACCCTGAGCCAAAGGTAGATGCTTAACTGACTGAACCACCCAGGTGCCCCTGCCATTTTTTTTAAAGCGGGCTCCTTGCCCAGCGTGGAGCGCAATGCAGGGCTTGAACTCACAACCCTGAGATCAAGACCTGAGCTGAGATCAAGAGTCAGATGCTCAACCAGCTGAGCCACCCAGGTGCCCCAATGCATATATTTTTAAAAAGAGAATCTATAGCATATACTTTGAGATCCATTTTGTCCAACTGCCCTTCAGAAAGGTTGAACCAGTGTACACTTCCACCAGTTATATATGAGAGTGCCTGTCTCTCTTTGGGGAAGTTTTACATCAAAATCATATAGTTTTTAGTGTAATCCTTTTCTACAAAATCAAATGTCCTTCCACCTATGGTCCAATTCCAATTTTTGTTTTATAAAAATGAGTTTGTGGGAGAAAATATTTGCAAACCACATATCCGCTAAAAGCCTTACATCTAATAAGTGTGTGTGTGTGTATTTAAACTCTCAAAACTCAACAGTAAAAAAAAAAAATCCAATTATAAAATGGGTAAAAGACATGAAAGGATTTCACAGAAGAGGATGTAGGGATGGCAAATAATGACATGAAAAGATGTTCAACATTGTCATCCATTTGATATCACTACACAGCTATCAGAATGACTAAAATGATCACTCAAAGTAATCATACTACTGGTCAGGATGTAGAGAAGTTGGATCTATCATATATTGCAGGTAGGAATTTAAAATGGTACAGCCACTCTGGAAAACAGTTTGGCATTTTCTTACAAAACTAAACATACAATTCAGCAATCACACTCTTGGATGTGTATCTCTGAAAAATGAAAACTTAGGTTCACGTCAAACCTGTATGAGGATGTTCATTGCAGCTTTATTCTGACTAGCAAAATACTGGAAACAGCCGAAATGCTCTTTTTGTGGGTGAATGATTGAACAAACTGTATGATATGCAATGTAATATTACTCAGCAATAGAAAGGAATAAACTATTGGTACATGAAAACAGCCTGAATGGACCTCAGGGGCATTAGGCTGGGTGAAAAAACTCAATCACAAAAGGCTAAATGTGGTAAGATTCTATTTATATTATGTTTTTGAAATAACAGATTCAAAAGAGGTTAGTGGTAACCAGATGACACACACAGAGGGGATGAGGGGGGGAGCACTAACACCAAGTGTTAGCACCAGGGAATTATTCTGCTGAATTTGATATAATGGTGGTTACACAGATCTATACATGACATTAAATTGTATAAAACTACACCCCCCACACACACATACACAAATGAATGCAGGTTGCAAAAATGGCAGCAAATGAGTAACATACACCTGTGATTGGTACATCAGCAGGAATGTACCAATGTCAGTTTCCTGGTTTGGGTGTTCTACTACAGCTAAAGAAGAGGACACCATGAAGGGTACATGGGACTCTTTATACTACAGTTGCTACTTCCTAGGAGTTTATAATTATTTCAAAATAAAAACTTTTAAAAATGAATTGTAATTATTACTATGGCTCTGACTTTTTTCCATTTATCAGCTATTTTAAAGGATATTAAAGAATTAGATTTGTCAGGCAGAGATAAGATAATGATGCTATTTTAAAAGCAATCTGACCCAAAAGGAGTATTAGCTTTTAATATAGCTATCTTGGAAGCTTGACTACTTATGCATATGTTTTGGGCCATTGCAGATCAAATATTTTAGAAATCCTCTTTTGTAATTACCTGCAGAGATCACCAGCCATTGGCAAATATGAAACCTATTATTTTATAAGACATACTCTTAAACTATTATATTTTCTTCCATCTCCCTTTACTTCATCGTAGTTCTACATGTTCCCCAGATAAAGATGAGCTTATCTGGCACATATAGGGCACCTGTAAGACAAAGGAAAAGAGGGTTGATCAGTTTATTCTTTCTTTTCAGTCTCTGGATATTTGTGCTTTTAACTTGTTAAAATTTTCCCATGTGATGGAGCATGTGAATTTTCTTTGTCCCAATGCCTTTCATTATCACCAAAGTTGGGATATTTGAAAGAACTTGAAGCAATATTTAGTTCTTTTAATTTTTTTAAAAGATTTTATTTATTTAATTTAGAGAGAGCATACATGTGGGAGGAGGGACAGGGTGGGAGGGTCAGAGAGGGAGGGAGAGGGGCAAGTAGACTCCAAGCTGAGTGCAGAGCCCTGTGCGTAGCTCAATCTCACAAAATCAAGAAGTTCTCCGCTCAACCAACTGAGCCACCCAGGCGCCCCACATTTGTTTATTTTAAAGCAGTTGAATAGCTAAAACAAGGAAACTTAATTGATTTGTTTTTTTAACTGAAGTTTTCTTGGCTCTTGGTCTTTGGGAATTAAATGCTTCTAAGATATAATTTGAGAATCTCCATGGTAGCTCACAGGATTGTATTTTCTTACTGATGCGGCCAGAAAGTGAGGAAATGGAACTTAAATGTGGGAAAGGAAAATCAAATATTATCACATAGTTGTTCAAGGAGGTACTGGTATTGAGACTCAAACTGACCGTGTGGATTTTGCAGATGTTACCTGAAGTCCTCATTTATTTCATGTTGAGGAACTGCCTTTGGTTCAGTGAAATCAGATTTTGAAACACTATATGACTATTCAATAGAAACAAAGTCACAGTTACAAAAGGAATTCAAAAATTTTGATGAACATTACTCATGCTATAAGTTTCTTCAATTGCCCTTAGATTACAAACTCCAAATTAATAAATTTTCTCTAGCCAAGTTGCTCAGTTTTAAGAGAAGCTCAATGAACTGAAAACAATGCCAAATCTCTGATTATTTGAGACGAGTACATTAATCTTGTCATTATACTAAATTTTATGGCTCTCTGGCCTTTGTTTGGATCTATCTAGTTGTAGAAAAGGTATATCCTCTTTTAAAGAAACTACTGAAATTGAGACAGGGAAACTGAATGATTCCATAAAAACTCTGCTTTTTGCGTCTTTTTCCTGCTTCTATTCTTGCTAGGATCTGCACCCCCACCCCACCTTACACATGCATTGTAAATGGCCTTATAAGAGACAAGGAGTTAATGGTTCTCTAGGATAAATAAAATCTGAAGAATGACCAAGTGAGAATGATGAAGGAAGCCATCATATGCTAATTCCACACCGCCAGAAGCTAGACATATCAAAGCCAAGACCCTGGCTCCAAGGAATGACACCTGGGCTCTCATCTTTGTCCTAACTGGTTCCTGGGTGCCTGAGACGACATGTCCACCAGACCACAGTCTCCATTAAAAACCCTAGACCCCAAATGTAGGAGAAACTCCCTCCTTTCCTTTTTGAGTCTCCTGGATACTCACTCTGTCTGTTATCTGCTCTCTCTATATTTTCACTAAACTCTGCTTTCATCTCCTGCTGGCTCGCATTTGATTTTCATCCTTCATGAAGCCAAGGACCCTCTTGACTGGTCCTGCAGGACCCCGCGGTCCTTGGACCCAGCCTACCAGCATCAAAGTGAAAGCAAAAGCCACCTTATTTAATGTTGATCTGGAGTCCAATTTGGGATCAAATATACTTGCAGTTTTAGGCTAGATCTCTAGACCTATACCTGTGTGCTTTGGAGTGATTATTCAGTTTTACAACCATATTTGTATTACAGGTCAAAGCTCTTTTCTTCCTACTCCTCTTCCTCCTACTTCTTTTCCTTCTTCTTCCCCTTGTTCTTCTCCTTTTTCTCCTCCAACTAAGCTCAGAGTGAAGAATAGCTTTCCTGGAATGAAAACGTAGGTGATAATCTAGATGAACTCCAGAGGTGACACATCAATGTCTGTGGTGTTATTCATTTGTGTAGGTGGGCCCAGATCCAAAACAGAATGCATGAATCTTTGAATGCACCGCTATTTTTTGTGGCTGTTCTAGAAAATATATAGGTGTGGGTCTGGTGTCAGTTAAGTCCCTAAATTTTGCAGTAGGTTTGCAATTCATACATATGCATAAAAAATGGAGTTGGGGTTCAAATTCCTTCTTGTTTAGGATTTAGAGGGGTTCCAGTTTATTTCCATTTACCTAGCTGTCAATTGTAATTTCTGTGAAAAAGATTTTTGTACAATTGACCCTTTTCTCATATTCTTTGGTATATGTTCATTTTATTTTTATTATTTTTTATTGCAAAGTAACTCATTGAATACAAAATTATAGATCACATACACATATATAAATAATTTATAATGTAGAAAGTAAAAATCTCCAACCACTTAGAATATCACTCCACCTCTTTCCACACCCATCCTGAAGAAGCAAACACAGTCAAATCTTTGGTAACTTTCCAGACTTTTTTTGAGACTACTCAGGTATACACATTATTTGTTTTCACAAAATGAAGTCCTACTTTACATATTATTATGTAATTTTTTCACTTAATAATTCATAATAATACAGACTTCTGATTTTTAAATGGTGGAGGGGTTTCCATTTTATAACTATTTCAGCATCCATTTAACCATTCTCCTGTTGTTGACATTGAGATCTCATAGTTTGAGCTATTACAAATAGTATTCCTTATACATATAACCTTACACACTTATGCAAGTATTTCTATAGAATGCAAACCTAAAACTGCGAGTTAAAAGTGTTTTTAACTTTGAGGGGTGCCTGGGTGGTGCAGTCGGTTAAGTGAGACTCTTGGTTTCGGCTCAGGTTGTGATCTCAGGATCATGAGATCAAGCCCTGCATTGGGCTCCTGCTCAGCAGGGACTCTGTTTAGGTCTCTCTCTGCTCCATCCCTCCAGCTCCCTCGCTCTCTTTCAAATAAATAAATAAATCTTTAATATATATATATTTTTATTTTGATAGTTATGGCACATTGTGATGACATTTATTATTTGACAATTATTTGTCACTCCAAATAGGCTGTCATGATTCACTGTGACACTTCACAAAGTATGAGTTTTCTTTCCTCTTATCCTAGGCAAACCTGAACTTCATCCATATGTTTAACTTTTTGTAATTTTATGGACAAAAATAGAATCTCATTTTTAATTTGCATTTTCCTAATTGCCAGCAAAGCTGAACATCTTTTCATATGTTTATTAGGTTTTATTAGCATTTTGGGTTTTTGTGGACTACTTGTTCATATTTTTTGCCCTTTTCTAATTGGTTATTGCCTTTTATTTATTTATAGGCGGTGTTCTTGTACTAGGAATAGGAATATTTTCTCTGTTACTTCTTTTACAGAAGGTTTATATTTTTATGCAATCATTGCTTTTTTGGGGGGGTGGCTTCTGAGGTTTGTACCTTACTTAGGAAGATCTTTCCCAATATTATTAAATATTTTATTCTAGGACTTTTACAGTTTTGCCTTTTTTTCATTTCACTATTTAATTCCTTTGGAATTTAGTTTTTTAAAAATGTGTGGTATGAAGAGAACTCTAATTTTTTCACCTAAATGGGTATCCAGTCTACCTCAAACTATTGATTAGTCCATTCTTTCCACAATGGTTTGAAATGACATATTTTTCACACACTAAATTTAAAAGTCATATGTATCTGTTTCTGAGCATTATTTTATTGAATTGATCTATTTCTGTGACAATATTACACTATTTTAATCACTATAGCTTTATTGTAAGCTTTGTTAAAATATTCAGTTCCTTCTCATTTTTATTCTTATAATTTGCTTTGTAATCATTGATAATCTATTCAACCAAATAAACTTGGAATTACCTTGCCAATTTCCATTAAAGAATCCTTTTAGTTGGGGCGCCTGGGTGGCTCAGTCCTTAAGCATTTGCCTTCAGCTCAGGTCATGATCTCAGAGTCCTGGGATTGAGCCCCGCATCGAGCCCTGCATAGGGCTTCCTGCTCAGTAGGAGGCCTGCTTCTCCCTCTCCCACTCTCCCTGCTTGTGTTCCCTCTCTTGCTGTGTCTCTCTCTGTCAAATAAATAAAATCTTTTTTTTAAAAAAAGAATCCTTTTAGAGCTTTTAAATTTGAGGTGATCTTTACAACATCTCCTCTTCCCGTCTTGAATCATAGCATGTTTTTCTCTTTTCCTGGGTCTTCTAGAATACTTTCTAGAAAGTTTTATAGTTTTCTTCATCTCTTGTGTATTTTTGGATAAGTTTATTCTGCTGCAGTTGGTAGTTTTGTTGGTAAAACAAATGGGGTCCTTTTTGATTCTAATTAGTTACTATTGGTATCTATGAAAGCTATTAGTAATTTGTATTTTGATCTTATACCTGTTTCCTTGCTAAAATCTGTTTAATAGTTTTTTCTAAATCAATTATTTTGTATCTTTTTAGATACATAAACATGGCATTTTGTTTCATCTTTTCTAGTATTTCTCTCCTTATTACCTGTGTGTGTATGTGTGTGTGTGTATGCATCTATCTACCTACAGAGAAAGAGAATGAAACTAGTTTATGTGCCTTACTACAATGGTGAGGGTTTCCAAAACATTGTTGAACAATATTAATGATGACAAGAATTTTTGTCTTGTTTCTAATTCCAGTGACATTATATCTCTAGTGCTTTAAGATTTCATATAAAGTTTGCTATTGACTTCTTGATACTCTTTATCAAATTAAGTATTTCTATTCCTAGGTTACTAAAATTTTTGTGAAGTGGTAGTATTGCCTCTTCTATCAAAATGAGTAAATGACCTTCACTATATTGATGTTATGAATTAAAGTATTGTATTTTCTGATGTTGAACCATTCTTCCATTTCTAAATTCTATTTGATCATGATATGTTGTGTTTTCCTATACTGGTACATTTAGTTTAGGTTCTAAGTACCTGTAGTCATGAATGAGATTAGACCAGAATGTTTCATTTCTTTTGTATAATTTTTGTCTGATATTGGTATAAACATTATATTAAACATGTAGAAGGAATTTGACAGATTTTCATTTCTTTCTATACTCCAAAACAGCTTAAATGATGTAGAAATTACCTGTACCTTGAACCTTTGAGAAAATTTACTCACAATGTCATCTGGGCCTGGAACTTCTGGGGGAGGAATATCTTTGACTAACTTAAAAATATTTTAAGGATATTGACCTATTTTTTACCTTTTCTTGTATATAATTTGGCAAGTTTATATTTTCCTAGAAATTCTTCCATTTCATCTAGTTTCTCAGTATATTGTTATGAAGTTGCATACACTATTCTAATATTTTTAATATTTCCTGTATCTGTGGTTATACTTCTATTTTATTATTTGTGTTACTATTGTGTTTTTTCTTTTTTTCTTTATTAGAGTTGCTAGAGATTTGTTCATTAAGTTGTTCTTTTTAAAGAAACAATTTGGGAGTTAAAGCTTTTATTTCCATCAAATTTCTGTTTTGATCTTTATTCTATTTTTGTTGTTTTTGTTCTTTTCCAGTTTCTTATGTTGAATGCTCTGTTCATTTGTTTTCAGTCTTTTTCTTATCAAAAGACGCATCTAAAAAGACTATAAAACTCCTCTGAGTAACATTTTGACTATATCCCACAGGTTTTTTTCCCTTCTTATCTACTTTATTAAGGTATAATTTACATACCATAAAACTCACTATTTGAATTGCAGAATTCTGTAATTTCTAGCAAATTTATAGAGCTGTGCAATCATCATCACAATCTAATTTTAGAATATTTCCATTACCCTAAAAAAGAAAGCTTCTGCCCTTTTGCAGTCATTCCTTAGTCCCCACCCCTAGCCCTAGCCACGTGGTCATTTTTTTAAAACACAAATGCCCAAGTCCCACTGCAGATTATGAATCAGAAATCTGGGGATGTGGTCCTCACATGTGTATATTCCAAAAGATCCTCAGGTAATTCGACTTTGACCCATGTTTGAGAACCACCTTGATATGAGAAGAAAGCCTTTAAACTGCTTCTTGAGAAAGTAATCAAGGAGAGTTGCAAAGTTAAATAATTCATTGGAACACAGTTTAAGGAATCAGAAATTCTTTAAATTACCTTGGTAACACAGGGATCTTGAGTCCAGGGATTGAATCGATTCATTTTTATATTTCTCACAATGCCAAGTATAGTGATTTATATAAAGACGATGCTTCAAATATATGTTTTAAATGTAGAACAGACTTTATTTATGTAGATGTCAAATCTACAAAGATTATTCCCTAAAAGATATTTTTGACCCAACTTTAAAAACTTATTTAGAAAACTCTTTGTTTTTCATATACAATTTCAAAGTTTATTAAAGTATAACTTATAATAAAACATAAAAAGTACTGTGCTTCCCAAACAAACATATTTCCTCTTATAAAAAATGAGTTAATCACAATTAATATTATATAGCAAATCCTGCATAATAATTAACCACATGTTGTTAATTGCTATAAAAATGCATTGGATTTAATGAGCTTGAAACAGCATTCTCTGTATATCATAAAATGAACCATTATTCTTTGGATGATCATTCTTCAGAAGGAACTACTTTCTTTAACAATCTTTTAACATATTTATTAGTACTTCAATAATATTGAATTTGTCATTAGGAATGCAATAATATTGAAGTAGTTCTCTAACAATTTAATTTAATATTCCATTTCAATTAACATTGGAACTCTCTGGAATTTTCAAATTAGGGATTGATTTGTGATTATGCCATATGTGGATACAGTTTATTGTGATAAAAAACAAATACATAAAACTTACTGTCTTTAAGTGTATAGTAGTGTTAAGTATATACACATTGTTATGTAACAGATCTCTAAAACTTACTCATTTTGAAAAATGGAAACTCTAAGCGCATTGAACAGCAACTCCTCTTTGCCCACTTCCCCAAGCCCCTGGCAACCACCATTCTGCTGTTTCTTAAGAGTTTTACTATTTTAGATACCTCATGTAAGTGGAATCATGCAGAATTTGTCTTTTAGTGACTGGCTTATTTCACTTAGCATAACATCCTTAAAGTTCATCCATGTTGTAGCATATGGCAGGATTTCCTTTTTTTAAAAGGCTAAATAATATTCCATTGTGTGTATATACCATATTTTCTTTACCCATTCATCTGTCAATGGACATTTAGGTTACTTGTACCTCTTGGCTACTGTGAATAATGCAGCAGTGAACCTGGGTCTGCAAATAATCACTTCGAGTCCCTATTTTCAATTCTGTTGTATATACACTGAAGTGGAATTGCTGGGTCATATGGTAATTCTATTTTTAATTTTTGGGGGGAAATTCCATACTGTTTTCTATAACAACTGCATCATTTTACATTCCCACCAACAGTGCCCAAGTGTTCTAATTTCTCCACATCTTCCCCAACAGTTATTTTCAGGTTTTTTGATAGTGGCCATTATAGTGGGTGTGAGGTAATATCTCACTGTGGTTTTTATTTGCATTTCCCTGATAATTAGTGAAATTATCTTTTTATATGCATGTTGGCCATTTGTGTATATTCTTCAGAGAAATGTCTACTGAAGTCCTCTGTCGATTTCTAAATTGTGTTGGTTTGTTGTTGTTGAGTTGTAGAAGTCCTCTATATCGTCTGGATATTAACCCCTTATCAGATATGTGGTTTGCAAATATTTTCTCCCATTCCGTAGGTTGTCTTTTCACTCTGTTGATTGTTTCTTTTGCTGCACAGAAGTTTTTAAGTTTCATGTAGTTCTATTTGTCTATTTTTGCTTTTTTTCCTGTGCTTTTCATTTATGTCCATGAAATCATTGCCAAATCAAATGTCATGAAGCTTTCCTCCTGTATTTTCTTTTAGGGGTTTTATAGTTTCAGGTCTTATGTTGAGGTCTTTAATCCATTTTGAGTTAATTTTTATATATGATGTAAGGTAAGCATCCAGCTTCATTATTTTGCCTGTGGCTGTCCAGTTTTCCCAGCACAATTTGAAGAGAGTATCCTTTCCCCATTGTGTAGCCATGGCACCATCATCAAAGATTATTTGACCATATACATGAGGGCTTATTTCTGGGTTTTCTATTCTGTTCCACTGGCTTACCTCTGTTTTTATGCCAGTACCATACTGTTTTGATTACTGCAGCTTTGCAATATGTTTTAAAATCAGAACGTTTGAGGCCTCCAGCTTTGTTTTTTTTTTTTCTTAAGATTGTTTTGACTATTTGGGGTCCCTTGAGATTACATATGAATTTTAGCATGTATTTTTCTACTTATGCAAAAAATATTGTTGGGACTTTGACAGATTACATTGACTCTGTAGATTGCTTTATGTAATTTGGACATTTTAGTAATATTAAGTCTTCCAGTCCACAAATAGGGAATGTCTTTCCATTTATTTTTTCTTCAGTTTCTTTCAGCAATATTTTGCAGTTTTCAGTGTACAAGTCTTTCACCTCTTCTGGTGAAGTTTACCCCTAAGTATTTTATTCATTTTGATGCTATTATAAATGAGATTGTTTTCTTAATTTCCTTTTCAGACTATTCATTGTTCATGTGTTGAAATGCAACCAATTTTTGTGTGTAGATTTTGTATCCTGAAACTTTGCTGAATTCAGTTATTAGTTCCAGCAGGTTTTTGTGTGTAATCTTTAGGTTTTCTAAAGATTGTGTCATCTGAAAATGGAGATAATGTTACTTCTTCCTTTCCTATTGGATCCTCATATTTCTTTTTCTTCCTGATTGCTCTGACTAGCATTTCCAGTACTATGCTGAATAGAAGTGGTAAGAGGGAGCATCTTTCCCTTGTTCTTAATGTTAAAGGGAAAGCTTTTAGTTTTTCACCATTCAACTCTAAAATTGTATTATTTTAATGCCTAATTAGAGGAAAAGATATTAGCACACATTCCCTGAGATTGAGGACTGGTCACAATTTTAATCAAGATCACAAGAGAAAAATATGGCAGTAATTGGTATACTAGGCAAAAGCTCAAACTCAATAACATGTTCTACTCCTGACAGTGAGTCACTAATTTGCATGTTTCCTTAAGCAAGCTTTTTTCTCCACCAAGTAGTATCCATTTTCCCATCTATAAAATGGGATAATATTGTTAAATTCATTTTACCTCCCTAAGGTCTTATGAGACTATACTATACTAAAATTTATATATACATTGCTTGGTGCTAATTGGTGATAAGAATAACTTCAGTAAAATATGAGATTGCAGCATAATCTTTTTATGGGAAAAGATTATTGAGATCCTCATTTTTATTCTGAAAAGAAAATGAAACTCCATAAAGATGGTAATTTTTGGATTTGCATTTATACTGATCTTTAAAAATCGTAGTAGTAACTACTACCTATAAATAAATAACTTTATATTTAAGTACAATGCTTTGAATAAGTGAGCGTATAAGAAAGTCTGTTGAATGCCTGCTAAGTAAAAAGATAATTTTTAATTGTGTATTTTATTACATTTTCCTTACATCTTGTATTAGTTTTCTATTTCTCATAATCTAAATCAGGTATGAGTGAGACTCAGGGTATAATCCATCCTAGGGCACAATTTCCCTCCATCTGTGGACCTGTGAAACTAGAAAACAAGTTATCTGTTCTTAAAATACACTGGTAGGACAAGCTTAGGATAACACTTAACATATTCCAGTTCAAAAAGGGAGAAAATGGAAGGAGGTTAAAAAAGAATAAGTTACTGGTTCCAAGCAATTTCAAAATCCAGCTGGGGAAACTCCATTAAGTTTCAAGGTCTGGAATAATCCTCTCTGGTGCATGGGATGAGTCATTCTTTCTTTTTCATGAAAGAAATACGTGTTTGCAGCTGTGTGATTTTATCAGCCTGTTTCCTGCTTGTAGAATAGTGAGAATCTCACATCCTCCTTTCTTTTCATGCTCTCTCTGTCTCTTTTGGTCCAAGCTGACAGTGTTTCTGCTGATATAAAATTCTCAAGAACTTTGTGGGTCTCCCATGTATGCCACAGGGATTACTCTATTAGATAATAGGCTCATCCACAGATCTTTTCTAGGTAATTCCATCTCTATTTTTGGATTTTGCTGTGATGTCTGAGGGACAGTCTAAGGCTTCCTAGAAGCTCTTTGGTTTGCTTGAGGGGATCTGTGAGTTACATCCTAATCTCTTCAAAGAAACTTTTGTGTGACTGAATACTCTGACCTTTGATTTTTCTGAGGTATCAGCAAAAGTTTGTCCAGCCATACCCTCAGTTTTTTCTCTAGAGTACACCTCCCTGACAGCGAATCTCTTAATTTTAGTGTCTTTTCTAATCTGGATAGGCGGAGAATTTCCCAAATCATCAACTCCTGGATACTGTTTGCTTAACAGTCGCTTACTCAATCTATCTCCTTCCTCTCCCGTTTTACTGTAACCAACAAGAGGAAACCAATTTGCACCTTCAACATTTGCTTGGAAATCTCAGCTAAATGTCCAATTTCATCATTTATAAATTCTGCTTTCCATATAACTGCGGGGTACAATTTCTCAAAGCACATATTTCTACTAAAATTTGATTCAATGCAATCTAGACTTTTTTCTGTCTTGCTTCCCAACATTCTTCCAGCTTCTGTCTACTGCCCGAATCCAAAGCCTCTTCCACACAGTTGGGTGGTGTCACAACAGTCCCTCAATTCCAGGTAGTGAATCTGTATTCGTTTCCTATTGTTACCATAATAAATCACCACAAATGCATTGGTTTAACACAGCACAAATTTACTATTTTGCCGTTCTGTAGGTAGAAGTCTTGACACTGGTCTCACTGAGTTAAATATGTAGGGCTGCATTCCTTTCTGGAGGCTCTAGGGGAGAGAATGTGTTTGGTGCTCACTCATATTGTTGCAGAATTCCGTTCCTTGTGTTTGTAGGACTAAGGTCCCCATTTGTTTTTTGGCTGTGCTTTAAAGGTTGTTCCTAGTTTCTAGAGGCCACGGCACTTCTTGACTAATGGTTATCTTGCTCTTTCGTCAAAGTTCTCAACAGCAGCCTCTCATATCACATCTCTGACTTTCATAGCTTTTGATATGTGAAGCTGTCGTCATTCATTTCCAAAGGTTCTATTATTTCATCATGTTTCTTTCTTGTTAATCCAAGGGTTCACTGAGAAGCCTATTTTAAAATTTCCAAATGGTTGGACTCAGGGCTATGGTGTGTTTGGTGTGTGTATTGCAATATGGTCAGAGAATGTAATGTCTGTGGTTTCAACTTCAGAAATGTTATGGGAACTGTTTTTGTGGCCTAAAATGTGACCACTTTTTTTAATAGTTCCATAGGCATTTGGAAAAAATATATTTATTTTCTGTTTATTTGGTATAAAGTCCTATATATCTATAAGGTTTAATTTGTAACTGTGTTAATCAATTCTCTATATCCTCATTTGTTTTCGTTGACTTGATCTGCAAGTTTTTTAGAGAGATGTACTCAAGTGTACACTTTATTTAGCTTTAAATTTAACTATTCACATGTTAGTAAATGAAAAGACTATATTTATTCATTAGAATTTCAAATACATGCCTTTTTTTCTTAATACATTGCATATCATTTTTGATATAATGAATTGTGGGCATTTTATTTTAGATTGTGAATTATTCTATAATTTTCTGAGAGTGAAAAAGCACCAAACCTAAATATAACCAAAGTTCCTGAAGAGAAATGTAACCAATTAAAACTGGAGAAATTTGTTTACATAGCATCACAAAAACATTCCAGCAGGTGTTTGCTACTTCCTGTCCTTGCATTTATTTATTATTTATTTATTTATTTATTTATTTAAAAGATTTTATTTATTTATTTGACATAGAGAGAGTGAGAGAGAGAGAGAGCATAAGCAGGGGGAGTGGCAGGCAGAGGGAGAAGCAGGCTCTCCGCTGAGCAAGGAGCCCGATGCGGGATTCCATCCTAGGACCCTGGGATCATGACCTGAGCTGAAGGCAGCCGCTTAACTGACTGAGCCACCCAGGCACCCTGTCCTTGCATTTAATGTACAGACTCCATGGGTACCCAACCCCTCGGTTGATTCTTTTTTATTTCTCATCAGTTGTCCTGAACATAGTGTGTTTGTTGCTTTCCAGGGTCCACAGGCTAGAAAGACTAAAGCAATTCAAGAAACTGTGAAGCGTTCTCAGAGCCCTGTGGGGTTCTATAACCAATTTAGCCCTCAAATCCCAAGGGAGGAAAATTGGGAGTCTCGGTAGCTTCTGTGAGTCAGGTCTCTGCTTGCAGCTTGCAGAATACTTTCTACTGATTTGCATTTTGTAAAATTAGAGTTTAGACAGGAGTTCAGTACTGACCTGATGAATTAATTTTGTGATTAATTTTATTTTTTGATGTTTTTATTTTAAATCTTTTAGCTTAGTGTAATGACCACCACCATAAAGAACTATGGCATATATAATTTTCTTATTATAAATTAACATCCCAAGTGCTGCCTTCAAAGAAATTGGGGGGAAAAAATGTAAACCATGTAATCCCTGTCTTAAATGTAGAGCACTCTACATTTCTATGTGAAGACCTAATAAGAGTACACTCAGAAAGAATTGTTCCCTTTTTCTTCCATTTTTTTTTTTTTATGTTCAAGGTTTATGGGTTTCCATTGTAAAACTGCTTTTTCATAATTTTATCTTAAGGACCTTAAGTGTCCTGTAGTTAAATATGCTTAGTTTAGAGAGTTAAGAAAATGTAAAACCTATTTTAAGAACCACACTTTACTAACTTACTTTTTAGGAAAGCAAATTCAACAGGGTTCTATGTGATAATGGGCCAGTGAAGATTTCCTGTCTTGTCATTTTGTGGGCTGAACCTCTTGGTTTTTTGTGCCGTACTAAACTAGTTACTCTGCTGAACTTTGAATTAACAAAATAAAAACCATCAGCAACATAAAAGGAAAGCTGCTGCAATATCCTCTTATCAGAAAAAAGAGACAAGGCATAAAATCTTCAGCTTTAGGAACAAATAGTAAATCATTTATGCAAGAGAGATTTGGGAGTGGAAATGTGGCATCCAGACAAATAAATAAAATACTGACAGTGCAGTATTAAGATGAATTCAGCTAACCAAAGAGTGAAAATAGCCTGGTTTTAGCTTTAGGCTGGTGGAAGAGCAAAAAATTCTTAGGCTGTGTATGCTGACCGGCAGATGGAATTTTCACGTCAATTCACATTTCACAGGCTTTCCCAAGAAACATATTGTCAAGTTTTAGGTGCACCAAGATCATAGAGATACCTATGTCTTCACAGGAATATATATAAAAGATTGCAGTCAAAGTTCAGTGTGAAGGGTGAGATTTATCTGTCCATGTCCTTTCTTGCCAGCTGCTCATTGGTACCCAAACTCTGAAATGTTTATCCCTGCCTCCACTAGAGCCGTGGAGATTCCACAAGAGCTCAAGTCTAAACCTTCAACTTTCCCTGACAGATACGCCCAGCAGGTCCCCCAGACCTTGACAGCTCAAAGTTATCTTTCTCTCCTGCTTTTGAATTTTTGTACCAATTAGTACCCTTTCATTTGCCAAGTAACCATGTGCTGATTTGTGACTTTGCCCCTTACTGGTTTTCCCCCCAACAATTACTTCTTTCCTGTTGAACTTTCAACATTTATATTTAATCATTTAGAGTAGTTTGTAAGTCCCTTGACATCAGGGTCCATGTATTATTCTTGTTTGAAAAAGAAGGGAAGGAAGGGAATGGAGAAAGTGGTCATACCTCTACCTGCGTTGGGACTCTCAGCTACTGCAAATCCATGAAGTCAGAGAAATATACCCGAAAACATACCCGTTTTGTATGAGTGTGTACAAAACTCAGCCAGGCCATATAGGATAGCATGGTTGTTATTATTATGATTGCTATTACTTTGGAGATAATTGACAGTAGTTTGGCAGTCACATCCTGTCACATATACCTTACTGGGGAAGTGGAGGGAGGCCGGATAAAAAAGGATAAGATAAAGGAAGGTCAGTAAGGTGCAGTGGAGGGGCTCAGTGTGGAGCCCTGCAGCAGATCCAGGAGATGGGATGCTGGGACAGAGAATAGCTGGTCCAGTGAACAAATAGAAAAGGGATCTGGGCAAATATCAAAGTTTAAAATGGGGACCAGATCTGCTCCCTGCACAGTGATGTATGCCTGGACCAACTTAGGTTAAAGAACTAGAGACAGAACAGATATATGTGAGCCACAAAAGCAAATGAATTTGCTTTAAACAAGCTGTGTCTCCATATCTACAGAGCTTTTATGCTTTAGTTGAGAATAAAATCTGTTCCAGAACATTTGGGTCTCTTAGTTCAGGTACCATTCAGGCTACTAGGAAAAGTCCCTTTTGTTCCTCCTATTCTTTCTGCACTTCCTGGCTTCCTTGCACTTCCTCCGGGCGGGGGGTGGGGGAGCCTGGACTCGTCCTATCTACTTCCTACCAACCCCACCTTCCACATCGTAGTTTCTTTTATTCCCCTGCTCGGCCTTATCTAAATGCTCCTTCCTGTCCCCTCTGCATTCAGGCTGCCGATTTGAATGCCCTACTGCAGAGAACTGCGTTCTCAGGCCTGAGTTTCACTGTGAGGCTCCCAGTTTCTGGTTGTCTTAGCACGTGTTTGCAAATATCAGTGCCTCGAGTGGCAATAAAGCCCTATTCACAGAAGAAGATGCTATGTCAGACTCCTTCCCTGACTTCTATTATTCCAATCCTTTGGGCAATTCTAAAGAGCTTTATCTGTTCCTCCCACTTTCCTTAGCATTAGCCGTGTGCCCATTTCTCCTGGCTATTTATTTAAGTAGAGTGTACCTGTTTGGTCTGTTTGAACAGGAATTAGGCAGTCCTGTTGATAGTAGCTCACAGGGTTACTTGGGGTCTGTACAGACTTGCTATTTCTCAGATTATTTATACAATTTATTTGTCTACATTCTCTTACCTCTGTATCTCTAAAATCCATCTTAATGCAATACAGCCCTTAGTGCCAAACCAATTTTTTCTAATACATGTTTTCCCTAAAGCCCCAATACCTTCATTCCTTTGTTCTGATTTATTGCTGCTGCCTAAACACAGCTACGAGGCAGAAAAATAATAATAATAAAAATTTTAAAACCCTAGTAACAAGCACATCAGGATTAACATACTAGGTCTATGTTAAACCACCCAACAATGAACTGACTCATCTTTAATTTATTAGCTTGATTCTGATATAAATTCTGAATGAAAAGTAAAAGGTTGTGTAGATTAATAATATTAAAGTTGCAAAACAAACCCCTGAAAAATAGGAAGTGTTAAGCAAAGGGAGCTGTGCCATCTTTAATTCATCTGCTCTGTTCCTAGGCAATTCCACGCATGCAGGACAGGCTCACGCTGCGGTTTTTTTTGTTGTTGTTGTTGTTGTTTTAAGATTTTATTTATTTATTTATTTATTTGGCAGACAGAGAGAGATAGGGAGAGAGGGAACACAAGCAGGGGGAGTGGGAGAGGAAGAAGCAGGCTTCCCGTGCAGCAGGGAGCCCGCTTTGGGGCTCGATCCCAAGACCCTGGGATCATGACCTGAGCCGAAGGGAGACGCTTAACAACTGAGCCACCCAGGTGCCCCATGGCTATGTTTTTTAAAAGACTCTGCAGTACCCAGACCAGCAGTGCAAGGCATAAACAGCACAGCTTATGACTCTAAAACATAGGGCCTCATTCAATGGGTTGTGTGACCTTGACATGAAAAATATTTCATGGGGCGCCTGGGTGGCTCAGTCGTTAAGCGTCGCCTTCGGCTCAGGTCATGATCCCAAGGTCCTGGGAACGAGCCCCGCATTGGGCTCCCTGCTCCATGGGAAGGCTGCTTCTCCCTCTCCCACTCCCCCTGCTTGTGTTCTCTCTCTCGCTGTGTCTCTCTCTGTCAAATAAATAAATAAAATCTTTAAAAAAAAAAAAAAGAAGAATATTTCATTATGACCTTTCGTTAAGTATCACTTGCCTTTGCAAGTTCTACAGATAGAGCTATCATTCCAGAGGTAAAAATTGCAGGTCAAGTACTAGATAAACCCCCAAGTGGCCTGAAGAACCTGCAGCCAGGGATTAAGGCACTGTGGATGTGAAGGATCTAAATCAAGAATCTCAGAATGAAAAGAGCATCTGTGTCAAGTGACTTAAGCTTTCTCAACACTATTCATATTCAGTAAAATCATGTTTAATTAATCTAATGGGGAAGGCCTGCCTGAATTTGCGAGATGAGCACGAGGCCAATAACTTCTAGATAATACAGGTGATTTCTTGGTTTCCAGTGTACATGGTTACTTCGGTTGAAGGTCTCCCTACTACCAAATTGTGGTTCTGTCCCTCCTGCTGGAACTGACAAGAAAGAGTGAAATTGGCATGTTACTTCTACAAACACTAAAACATTTTTATAAACAACTTAGTTAATAATTAGCTTAAACTTTCTCCCTTTAATATTTACATCAGCAGGCCTCAACAGGACACACTGATGTGTTGCAAGCAGCCTAATACCGATCATAGAAGAAGCATGAAAGATTGCAAATGACTAACTTTTAATAATAAGCCAGAGATGATGTAAGGTTATCATGGTAATATCATGGTCATACATTTGCATCTCAAAATGCTTTCTTGAGAGAAAAGCAAGGGTGGGGCTACAGAGAGTGAGCACGAGTGGGAGGGGCAGCCAGGAACTCCACGTGGAACTGCAGCCAGGAACAGCACGTGGGGCTGTGTTGCTCATGCCAACAGCATTCTTATGTGTCACAGAAAAAAACAGAGAACTCTTGCTTTCCAGCATCAATTTCTTAACAAATCCTTTTATCATTCAAAGGGGTAACTAAACCTTGCTCACTTAACCTTTCTGCTTATAGCTGATGACTAGAATTAATTAGATTTTACTTACTGTGTAAACCTACATAGAGCAAAGAATGTGGACCTTGGAGATTTACCCACCATTCCTGTACTATTGATTATTGTCATGAAATGAGGTATGGTAGGAAGGAGGAATATAATCTGGAGAAACAGTGGAGTCCCAGTTAAGCCTCAAAGGGTGGCACCACCTAGGTGAGGTCACCTCAGGCTAGTCTTGGTCTTACAGGTTGAGAAACTCAGTTTTGCTGGGCTCTGTAATTCATCAGACCGAGACAACTGATTTGGGCTGTCCAAACTGTCAAGATGGTCACATAATGTTATTCACTTACAGATGTTATTCACTTACATTGGGGAATATTCCCTTCCAGTTACCAAAGTTACTTCCTTCCTGATCTCATAATACCCTGAGAATTGAATTTGTGATTATAAGGTTGGCTAGTAAGCATGGAATCAGAGAGAAAAGTGAAGGATGATTTGGGCAATATTCTCCAGTCATGATGAGGTCTGAAGAATTATCCTTGACCCACAATGGAGAATATCTTTCTAGTGCCCGGCCTCAGGGAGTTACCAGAGGAGGCCCACCCTCCTCTGAAGGGTTCCTTTCTCTGTGCTCTAAGCTTCCTGAGTCTCTTCCACTCAGACAATTGGTTCAGTTTCAGTGTATTTCTGCCACCATTAGGGTTCTGTGATTATACATAATAGAAATTTCCTTTGGCTAACTTTGAGCACAAAAGTGGAATTTATTGGAAGGAACTGATAACTCTTAAAAAACTGAATGAAACACTGACATCCTAGGCCTTTAAAAGGATCCAGGGAGTTGCCCCCAGGGTGCTTACTTCCTAGTAGAAGGAAACAGACACTTAAGTAAAAAGAATGGTCAATTACCCCTGGCAGGGAGTTAGGGATAAGTTTTAACGTGAGGCAAGACTTCATAGGGGTGGAGATATTTGAGTTTAAAGGATGAATAGTAAATGTTTGCCTGGTTATCAAAAGAAGAAGAAAAAAAAAGACAAGACACTCAAGGCACAGAGACATAAAGTTGTAAAAGAGTATACAATATTTGAGGAAGTGAGTGTCATTCCACATACCTTCAGGATGCACTGGGAGTTGGTAGTTACCTTACTTGGTACTTACTTACCTTACCTGGTAAGGTAGAGGTTAGTGAGAAAAACTGGAGAGGAGACAGAAGACTGACCAAGAAGACTCATGTTGCAATAAATTCATCATAGAAGACTGGTATCAAATTGAAAAATAAGGTGTTTTTTTTTTTTAAAGATTTATTTATTTATTTGAAAGAGAGAGAGAGTGAGCACGAGTGGGAGGGGCAGATGGAGAGGGAAAGAGAATCCCCAGCAGAATCCGTGCTGAGCTCACAACCATGAGATCATGACCTGAGCTGAAACCACGAGTCTGATGCTGAACCAATTGTGCCACCCAGGTGCGCCCCTAAAATAAGTTTTATGTGTAAAACTCCTACATACCAGAAATTAAAAAAAAAAAAAATACTCCTGGGGATTGTTTTTCAAAGCTCAACAGTTTTCTTCCTTCTTCTCTTGGGCACCACTGATACCCTTCTCACCAATAGTTCACCACCAACTGCCCCCTCCACAGACACACACACATACACACACACACAAACAAACAGTATTTCATGACTATTGGAGTTCTTTTTAAAAGCTTAGAATCAGGCCATGCTTACAATGTAATTTCACCAAGACTGACTAGACGTCATCTTTTTGAGAACAATTCTCTAAAAATCCTGCCCTGACAATAGAAGACTGCTAACAGTAAATTGAGCAATTTCTAGGAGGTCATTTCCCTAGGTAATAAAATATGTTGAACCTGCTTTTCTAATTCATACTTGGCCTTCAGATAGGTTCAAACTAGTTGCTCCAGCTGGAGCTCTATTTCATAGAACCCAAACTGAGTCTCAGACCATGCTGGACTCTTTTTCCACCATCTTTGTGGACAGGTTAATGCAACACATGCCACATCCAGACATAGATAAACCTTGGGAAGGAATAATTGTGAAAGATTTTTTCCATTTTGGGCACAAGAATTTTGGCCATAATATGCAACTACTGTGCCTTCAGTTCCGGTACTAAATAACTAAAACCCAGAAGGGCACTTTAATTTTGGAATTTAGGAAGGCAACCATTGGATTTGTTGTGAATAACTGAATCTTCATTCTGAAATGAGAATTTTAACATTTAAGTGTTTTGTCGTAGATAATGAATATTTTGCACTTAACACATCATTTATTATGGATTCTGCTATTTCCCTTTCCCCCCAGTAATGGGGAAGTAGGGGAAACTCCTAATTAGTGTGGCCCAGTAACTATTTTGTTTCTTCTAGGCTCTGGAAATCCTCTTGTCTCAGCTTCCTGGGCTGGGAATCCACTTCTCTTTGCAGGACCCTTATTTCTAGTGTCAGATTTATAGGCTTTGCTTACGTATTCCTCAAAGTGCGGTTTTTACTAGTTGTTTTCTGTAGAAGGTTTGCTTTCTTTCAAGATGCTCTGCAGAATGCTGGCTGCCTACTTTACTGATTAGCCAGAATGGCTACAGGTTGCTGCAGTTTTCTGTCTGTCTCTCTAACCTGAGTGTTCTGGGGCCACGGTGTGTCTGTTCTTGTCACTTTCTGTGATATGGAAAATGGTAAGGGGGAGGATTTGGCTATGGTTTAACACCATTTGTATCCTTACCTCCTCTAACCCATACCTCTCTCCGCAAGTAATAGCAACTTATTGCACTTTCCAAATAGGATGTAACATTAATATCTCTGCCAGTAAAGAAGGTCCAAAAATAAAACCAAACTTACTATTCTCAACTTTGCACAAGATCACAATTAAAATCTCTAAGAAGAAGGGATTTTTAAGAAGACCTTAAGATCGAATACAAGGTACAGCCCAGGGACTACAGTTGATGGTACTGTAATAGTGCGGTACGGTGACAGATGGTAGCTACACTAGTGGTGAGCACAGCATAAGGTACAAAGTTGTTAAATCACTGTGTTGTACACTGAAACTAATATAACATTATGTATCAACTCTACTAAAAAAAAGGATGCTAAGATTATTTGTAAATTTCCATTCTCCATATCATCTCAGATCCTTATTACCAGAGTGCCTATTAGCTATGGCAGATGGCATTTTCCAAAGATGGCTGCAACAATATGTCCTATCCGACATGTTCTTCTACAGTGTGACATTGCTACTTTCCCATCAGGAGGTCACTATTTCTCTAACCCCCTTGAATCTGGGAAGGCCCCATGATTGCTCTGACAATACAATACAGTGGCAGTCTTGTTGTCCAGCTCTGGGCCTTGCCATTAATTGGCCTGGCAGTTTCAAATCTTGCCTCCTAGAAGCCAGCTCCTGTGTAAGAAGTGTGACTACCCTGAAACCACCGTAGGAGAACCCGAACCACACGGAAAGACCCTGAGGGTGAGAGGCTACGTGGAGACAGAAAGAAGCCAAGGAGCACTGAAGCTCTGGACATAAGAGCTAGGGAGTCATCTTAGACGTCCATCCCAGCAGAGCCTTCGGAGGACTGCATGACTGTAACAGCATGAGAGTCCCCAAGCAAGAACTTCCCAGCTGAGCCTCATCAACCCACAAAACTATGAACCCACATGAAATTTTGTTTTGAGCCACTAAGTTCTGAAGTGGTTTGTTAAGCAGCAATAGGGAGCTGGAACACAACCTATGGTGGCCAAAGCGGGGGCTAAGGGCAATGCTTCTTTCCAAACGTTGAATGGAGTAGCTCTCTATTTATCTATTTTACATCTTGGGGTTCTTCATAAGAAATTATTTAGAAAAGAGTGGCTCTAACTCTTTAAAAAGTCTGACATCACTGCCATGGGTAATTAAAATTTGGCTAAGTACATATGGACCACCCTTGAGGACCATAAAAAAAAATCAAATCTTCCCTGATCTCAAAGGTATCTTTCTTTAGACACAGATATACTTAGGCCACTCCAGATGGATATGTCTTTATATCTGATTTCTAAAGCCCTCGATAAAGGGTTCCGATTTGAGTTTCTAGCAGTCTTCACCATTGGGAAATTCTTTTTCATCAGAGACTCATAGACTATGGACTATGCCCTATTCCTGCCGTTGCCCTTTTTTGAGTTCAGGAAAAGGACGTGGCATCTCTCTTGGTGATCTGGACCATGGCTCTTAGGAGAGAGCAAAAATCACTTTCCTTGATGCCATTATCCTGTGTTAGGTACAAGATGATAAGAAAATGCATCTTAATAAGGGCATCCATTTTGAATAGAAATGGTTTCTTCATAAAACTCGCACATCTTATGGCCCTGAGCTTTGCCTAAAGCATTTGAAGTGCCCTTGCCAATCAAAACCATTTTTCCTTCAACACTGAACAGAGTTATATGTAGAAAGATTTCCTTCCTGAAAGACCTTCAGCATGCTCAGCTAAGAGCAGTGCTTTTAGTCTTGTTGCACTAGTGTGCTGGTTTCCTTTTATCGTTCGGACCATCTGTGATGTAGTCTATTTTGTTAACTCAGAAAACCTCAATTTCTGTAAGACTTTAAGATGAGGCATTAACATATTTTTATGGATTGTGCTACCATTATGGTTTGGGAGACTTCTCATTTCTGTTATTAAAAAGAAAAACCCTGCCATCTAAGCTTCTCATAAGAAACTATTTTTACATTTATAATCTTTAAAGATGCTTATGAAAAGAAGTGCTTTGAACTCTTTCGGTAAGATTTAGCTCAGTCTAAAGCTTAACAACAATGTAGTTTGAGTGAGGGTGTCTGGTCCTACCTGTCAGAGATGCTGCAGAAAGATACATAAATCACAGCCAGAATCTCATCTGAAACCAGTTTAAAAATTCATGCAGCTAAGAGTCATTCCTGTGTGATGTGGTTTCTTAATACTATAGTATACCCTGAATATTGGGATTTCAGAGCTGGAATGCACCTTGAAACTCATTTTATCAAAGTCCTTTGTGCTGCAGATGAGTAAACTAAGGTCTTGCTTCCTCGAACCAGCAGCGTCCCCTGGAAGCTTATTAGAAATGCAGGACCTTAGGCATCCCAGCAGACCCATTGCTTCAGAATCTCCAGTTTGAAGGTCTCCAACATCTTATGTGCTCATGAGCACATTCAAGTTTGAGAAACGCTGCCCCAAGAGAAGGACAAGACTTTGGAATCAGATTGTTCCAGATTCAAAATCCAGATTTTTCACTGACTTGCAAAGTGGCCTTAAGCAAATTACTCAATCTGTTTGATCCTCCAGTTTCTCGATAGTTCAATGGGGATAATAATACCTACACTGGAAGGTTACCCTGGAGCTTAAAAAATATATTTGTATAGTTCCTACTCAAGTGCCTGACAGGAGACTTTTGATAAATGGAAACTGCTGCTACTACTCCCACTCCTACTCCTGCTACTGGTACTACTATTGCTATGCTGCTGCCGCCGCTGCGCTGCTACTAATACTACTGTTGCTGCTACTGCTAATACTAGACTGCTGCCGCTGCTGCTACTCTGACCCCTGCTGCTGCTCCTGCTGCACCTGCTGCTCCTACCCCTGCTGCTGCTCCTACCCCTGCTGCTGCTCCTGCTGCACCTGCTGCACCTGCTGCTCCTACCCCTGCTGCTGCACTTGCTGCACCTGCTGCTCCTACCCCTGCTGCTCCTACCCCTGCTGCTGCACCTGCTGCACCTGCTGCTACTCCTATCCCTGCTGCTGCTCCTGCTGCACCTGCTGCACCTGCTGCTGCTCCTATCCCTGCTGCTGCACCTGCTGCACCTGCTGCTACTCCTATCCCTGCTGCTGCTCCTGCTGCACCTGCTGCACCTGCTGCTGCTCCTACTACCACCACCAGCACCATGGTTATTAATATCTCTGAGAGGGAAAGTAACTGTCCTACATTGACAAGTGATTAGAGTGAAACTG